>NC_137062.1:20048908-20083908 GCF_032717465.1 Coenobita brevimanus | reverse complement strand
GCACAGAGAAGCAGTGGAGAGGTGAGGAAGGAGAGGATATAATAGTACATCAAAGGAAAATGTAAATGGAAGGAATGAAGGAGGTGAAGACAAAGAGAGGGCGAGCAAAAAGACAAAGGGAGAGGGAGAGCAATCATGTTTGAGGAACATAACGAAAGAATATGCCACTATATCCTTTCTCAGGAAACATGAAGGAGAGAATTTTACAAAGCCTTTGCCAAAATCGGAACACGAGTGACCGTGTGAAGGATTAAGAGGTCCCTTCGGGATTCTGGACCTCCCTCCTTCCCTCTTCCGTTTTCTTTCCTCTACACACACACACACACACACACACACACACACACACACACACACATGTGGTATTGGTTCCACCAGAGCCGCATCAGGATTCCCTCACCGTTGTATTTCTTGCCTCCGAGGCAAAACCTGTGGTGGTTGGATTTGTAGTGATTTCCAGGCTCAGTGCCATAGCTCTTTCCCTGAGGCATGTGTCTTGTGTGGGTGATTTGTATCCCTTTCACACATCTGCTGGAAAAGCAGTGTAGTATACTAATAAACAAAAAGAAAAAGTCCAGTCGTTCAACGCAAGACTTCTCTTTGGCTCTTGATTATTTTGTCATTAGAGAGGGAAGTCAGAGGTTTTGTTATTTTTGCCGTTTTCGCCAAATAAATAAATAAATAAATATATATATATATATATATATATATATAAATATATATATATATATATATATATATATATATATATATATATATATCATCCTCATCATCCCTCCAGCTGAAGAGAGAACCTGTATTTTTTACACAGGAAAAATCATCAGCTGCAGTTCCCACCTGAGAAATGAAGGGCATCCATAACTCTTGCCCTGACCCAACTGTCTTGTGTGTGCTGGGGCGTGGGGGGTGGAGGGAGGTTATCTGTTCTCGTTTTTCTCCATAAAAAAGAAAAAAACAAACAACCCCTCTTTCTACACCTTATCATCATCGTCGTCGTCGTCGTCGTCATCATCATTGCTTCTTTATGACCAACTGTAAATTATAGTTAATGCTGGAAAAAAAAAAAAAAAAAAAGATCTGAGGTGTTTGTTAAAACATGGAGTTGATTAGTTGTACCCTTTAATTTAACAGAAAGAGCTAATACTATAATGTGATTAACAAACACATAAATAGAAAGAACACTCAGAGAGTGCAACACTCCTTCCCCATAGGTAGTCTACGGGTAGACCATTTGACACTTCCCTTTTACTGTGGAGTTCGACGAAATGTAGCCAAATCCGAAATACATCATGTTTGCCTGACCGTCAACCCTTCTCCCAAATTTAGTCCAAATGGGATAATTTTTTTTTTTTTTTTTAAACAAATCACGGCCTGAGACCTTCACCTTGGCCTTATTGTTCTCCACATTTGATTTCTTCATCCATGCATGATCTATAAGCCTTCCAATGAATCTGGTCCAAATCGAAACAAATTTTTTTGAGTGACAGGACAGGAATCTCGACCTTGCCCTGATACCTTAACCTTTGGTTGATTTTTCTGTGTCGTATCATTCATCCTATTTTTTTCTTCAAGAACAACGTTGATTTAAATCTAACAAAACCTTTTTACGTTGGGCGTGCCCTGTGACTCTGACCACTGACTTGCTGTTTCTAGAAATAGTAGGCAAACCCCTGGGAGAACTCTCAATATTTTCACCAAGTCTGGTCGAAATCGGATCAAAACTGATTGTTGTTTTATTCACACACACACACACACACACACACACACACACACACACACACACACACACACACACACAAAGGAAAATAATACCTCGCTTTCTGCATGAGAAGTGTGGATGTAATAAATCAAAGAAAAGAAACTAATGTCATTAAACAGTACAATTGTGGTTAATAGTTTCAGTAATGTCTAAACTATTACGTGGTGAGGGAAGGAAGGGGCTGGTGGACTGATCTGTACCTCATCATTGCCAGCAAATAATTGTCATAATCATTATTATCATCATTACTATCATCATAACTATCATCCCATTCCCTATTCCCACCCACAGAAAATAAGAGCACAGTCATAACTCTTGCTGTGAGGCGCGTGTCTTGTCTGTGAGATGGAGGCTGAAGGCTGTTTGTACCGTCTCACGCCAAGGGAACTGACCAATAAGTAAAGAACTTATTTACAGTGGCAAAGAAAGCATGATACAGGTTTGTACAGCTGTTAACTAAATCCCTGGAGAACGATGACGTTGTGTGTGTGTGTGTGTGTGTGTGTGTGTGTGTGTGTGTGTGTGTGTGTGTGTGTGTCACGCCGCCAGAATAATTCAGATCAAGAACACTGAAATAAATCTTATTCTAAGGCGGGTATTTGTGAAGTGGTGGAGGGCTGATTTACATCACCGTACCGTAAAGAATATAATATAGTAACAAATTAATCCAGTGGAGAGAGAGAGAGAGAGAGAGAGGGGGGGAGACTAATGAGAACGGAGTTGACGAAGGAGGAAGGGCTTGGAAGAAAGAGCAAATGGAGAAAGATGATGGAGGGGAGAAAAGAAAAAAAAAAAAAAGAGAGACATGGAAACAATATGAGAACAATGACAGGTAATATTTTACTCTGGAGAGAGAAATATCGAAGCTGCACATAGACACAGCTTCTTTATTGCCTTCTCTACATTAACGTCTTTTTGCACATAGACACAGCTTCCTTATTGCCTTCTCTACATTAGCGTCTTTTTGCACATAGACACAGCTTCCTTATTGCCTTCTCTACATTAGCGTCTTTTTGCACATAGACACAGCTTTCTTATTGCCTTCTCTACATTAACGTCTTTTTGCACATAGACACAGCTTTCTTATTGCCTTCTCTACATTAGCGTCTTTTTGCACATAGACACAGCCTTTTTACTGCCTTCTTTACATTACCGTTTTTTTGTTATATTATTGTCACGTCGTTTTTGTTGTACTGTTGTTAGTGTTGGCGATTTTATTCAGTCATTAAGATCCGTCTGGTAATGGAAGCCTTAGAAACTCTTTTTATAAAGGGAGATTTCACCTAAGTTGATTAAAATCGCCTAGATGTTGACCATAACAATATGAAAGGGACGTCGCCACACTAATAAACATAAGGCCTTCACTACCACAACTGTGTCCTAAGCTGCTTAGCAACGTCTGGTGGTGTAAAGGATATAATAAAGGGTGTCATCGTACTGAAAGAGTAAGAACACTGGCAGAAATGGTATAGAGGAACCATGTACTGTATGAAAGAGAGAGAGAGAGAGAGAGAGAGAGAGAGAGAGAGAGAGAGAGAGAGAGAGAGCAGGCAGGCAGGCAGGCAGGCAGGCAGGGAGGGAGGCAGGCAGGCAGGCAGGCAGACAGACAGAAGAAGAAGAAGAAGAAGAAGAAGAAAGGGAAAATGAGAAAGAGGAGAATAAGGAAAGGGGAAAAAGGAAGAAGAGAAGAGCAGAAGGAAGGAAGAAAAGAAGTGATCTATTAGACAGATAGCTCAAGGAAGACAAGGATGGAGGAGAGTGAGAGAAGGAGAGACAGAGGAGTTAAAACAGAGACAATTGAAGGCAGGAATGGAGGAGAGACTGCGGAGAATAAAAAGGTGGAAAAAAGGAAACTCTGGGATAGGAAGAATGGATGAAAGGAGGGAGAGAGGTAGTGTGAAAACAAAGTAACTTAGAAGGAAGGAAGAAGAGGATGATGATGATGGTGATGGTGAAGATGATGGTGATAAAAAGAAGAAGAACGGGCAGAAGTTACGGTGACAGAAAATTCTTAACTTGAAATTAATTTCCCTTGGGAGGCGACCTGGTCTCAAAAGGACTGGGGAAGTTTGGAGAGAGAGAGACGGGGGGGGGGGAGAGAGAGAGAGAGAGAGAGAGAGAGAGAGAGAGGGGGGGGGGAGGGCGGGGAGAGAGAAACTTCCAGAAGAAATTTTAGTTCTGTCGTTTATTTTTTGTGTCACTGGAAGAAAAAAATACAGAGATCTGGTAAATAATTATTCCTTCGGAAGAAAATTAAACAAGAATTTCATAACGAAGACCCGTTTATTTTCAGATAGCTGGACGCAATGCGTTTGATTCTTTCAGTCCGATGACACTCTTTACTGATTTATTCGCCCTACTTCCACACAATTCCATGTGCCTTAGTAAAGATTTCTTGTCGTGAAGGGATCAGTTATGGCTATATCTTCTCCAGTTTGTAAAGTCTCGTTAAGTGTGAATAAAATAATCTGAAGGTAAAGAAAAGAAGTCACTGAAGGAAAGAGAAATGCTTGGAGGACATAGGCAGGAGGAAAGACATATTAAGAATGCCAGATCCAGAGCTGACCAATGGTGTACAGGAACGAGTGCCGGTTAAATCATGCACTGCAGAGAGTATGCAGTTCGACGGGTCCAGCGTGCCCATCGTAATGAGGAAGGGTGACCCAAAATGAAAGCAGACCATATCACTAGGAAGACGTAGGGGCATCACTGGTGGGGAGCAATGGTTCCATCAGGATGGGGCCACCGCACACACTTCAAACCAAACGTTGATGTGGCTGCGGCAACGATTTGGGGATCGACTGATCAGTTGGAGGTGTGAGCCTGAGTGAGCCCCACACTCACCCGACCTGAATCCCCCAGATTTCTATCTGTGGGATTATCTGAAGGATCATCTTTATGAAAACTACCCCCAGACATCAGAGACCTGAAAACAGAAATCACGGCCAACATCGCAGCTATCCCAAGAGTGGAATGTGTCAGCGTAATTGACAGTTTCGCATTCAGGAGTGCCTGCCACGTCGAGGTCGTCATTTAGAACACATTTAGGAAACGTCATAAACAACAGATCATCTGAACTGCAGAACCAAAACTTTCAGGAAAGTTTTGTTATCAAGTCAGCTTAACATGAATGCAAAAATAAAGCAAATCTCTTATCAGTTGTATAAATGACACACTTTTATGGGTTGCATTCAATTTGGATCAGCCTGTACGAATGCTGCTTTAGGTTCGAAAAGGTCCGGAGAGCTGTGACCACACACACACACACACACACACACACACACACACACACACACACACACACACACAGATGAGGGAGCTGAACTCATTCTCATTCTTGTAACAAAGCTTTCCCTTACCAAAAAAGTAAATGAAAATCTATCTATCTATATACCTAGGCTGCTTCCCCCAGGGAAAGGGAGGTAGCCGAGACAGGACGACACACTCCCCATTTACTCTTCCATTCAAACACATTCATTTGCATCTTAGCCCCAAAGGGGAGAAGGGACAGATCCTCACTGCACCACACCGCACAAGGGTCAAATGAAAATAAATCAATATAAAAAGAAAAGAAAAGAAAAGAAAGATGAGCCGGGTGAGAATGTTTGGTTGCTTTGGTGTGGTTTCTTGGAGTTAATGATGAGAAAAAGTGTAAATAAATATGGGATATAATATAATACGGCAATGGAAGACACGGCCTAAAAAGAATAAGATGTTCGTGGATGTAAAAGGGGTCAGGGGGAATCCTGTGATGAAAATTGACTGAGAAGAAAGAAAAGGCTGTAGTACTGATGAGAGACAGATAAGTTGTTGGGCTGGATGAGTGCAACAAAGTGAATGCATGGTTGATGTGGGTTCAGCTGGATGTAAGCAACGAGAGGTGAATAATTATGTGACTGACCTACGTACTGAAATGACTACAGAGGATGGGAACTTTTTTTACTGTATGCAAATGAGTGAGTTGATGGTTCTGATAAGAGAAGTTGGATACTGGTGGTTGAATATTAACTTGATATATGGCTAATACATGAGTAGATCAGAGTCAGGCAACAATCATCACGTTTGTCAAAAATGGGTTTAGCTTCTTTAATCGTCAAATATTATACTGCATTAAATTATATATATATATATATATATATATATATATATATATATATATATATATATATATATATATATATATATATATACATATATATATATATCTATCTATCTATATATAGATAGGTAGATAGATAGATAGATATATATATATATATATATATATATATATATACAGTATCTATATATATATATATATATATATATATATATTTTGTTTGTCCTTCAATCACGCCCAAACCAAGGGGCAGAGACCTCCAGACCCATAGATATTCTGAATCAGGGTAACCCAAGGATGGTTTGAAGGGGGTCAAAATTCAGATCTGGGTCATTGTCATGATTCGAATCCTAAATTCATAATCGGAAGTCTCGAGGAAAATGGCCGGAGTGTCGATGAAGTCTGTACAAATGAATCTTGCTTCGGATAGTTTCATTTCCGAGTCTAGATGAAAGAGACTTGCATGCAAATGAGTCAGTAGCAGTCGGGTCAGGCCCATAGGGATCCTTGGAGAATCCTAGACCAGAGTCCATACGGAGAGGAAGTAAGTGACGGATGTTGAGAGGATATCGATAGTGGTTCCAGCCGTTGGATTTTACGAGTATGGCCTAGTGGGAGTCGGCCAGAGATTAACCGTCGGTCAGAGACTAACCCTCGGTCAGAGATTAACCCTCGATCAAAGATTAACCCTCGATGAAGGGCGTGTTGGGCTGCAACAAGAGTGATGTGTGGGGCAGGTCAACTACTGAGGAATGTAGGACGTTTTGGCCAAGGACGTTCGGGCCATGGTCCACCAACCTAGGACGTTTTGAAGTGTGAGGTGTTGTGAACCTTACCTAACCTAACTTATGCCCTACCTTCCGTGTCCAAAACGTCCTGGCGTGTAGCCCATGGCTCAAACGTCCGTGGCCGAAACATCCGAGCACGACTACTGAGGGGTACTGTCTAGAGGAACGACACCAATGGAAAGTACTGGTGGTAGTGAGAGGTGTGGAGCAGTGTGGTGTGGTTTTGGAAAGAGGGTCCTGAGGAATAGCAGCCACTTTCATATTTTCTACCTCCAAGTACGTGCCATGGATAAGTTTACGTAAATATGTTTTGGGATAGCTGTGAAAAACTAGGACTGATGCTTGTAGTGTCAGACAGAACTGTGAAATTAAGGACTGTTATATATACTTTCTTGCTTGATAAATGAAGACATCAACTTGATGTTGAGGAAGGAAGCGATGTGTGAAATATATTATTAAGTATTATCCCAATGAAAAGGGATCTGTGGTGGATTATTACACCGTTGTTCTTTTGTATTATTGGGTGTATATATACATGTATTTTCTTATATTAAATGCAGTGTTGTATTTGTTCCTTTCCTTGTCCTAAGTGATAACGTGTTTAGTGGTTCTTCATGCATTGTCTTAACTAATGCTGGTCATTTACTGACAATTAACCACAGTCACTTGATGTCATCAATAGAGTGTTCGCCTTTTTGGCCCCGGCAACGCCGGACACCCCTGCAGCCCAATTTTGGGCGTGGAGACTCGCATGACCTCCAGTTTGGACATAGGCTATATGAGGTTGATCTCCGAGGTCATTTGAGGTCACCGGTCGGAGGTCATTTTGGGTCACCGATAATACATGCGCAGTCTATCAACTTGTACCTTTCCTTCTTGCTGGAAGTGTGCTCTCATTCAGCCAGTCCCAAAGAGGGGTGACCATTCCCAACCCTCTAACTATCGTCGAATTGCTTTAACATCTTGTGTCTCAAAAGTTTTCGAGTCAATCCTTAAAAATTTCTAAAGCATCTTTCCTATCACAACCTTCTTTCTGAACGCCAGTATGGGTTCCGTCAGGGGGGCTCCACTGACGATCTTCTCACCTACCTTTCAGACTCCTCGTCATCCTCCTTTTGGGACTTTGGCGAAGGCTTTGCCATTGCACTTGACATCTTAAAGGCTTTCGATCGAGTCTGGCATAAATCTTTAATTTCCAAACTGCCCTCCTACGGTTTTTATCCTTTTATCTGCGCCTTCATCTATAGCTTCCTTTCTGGTCGTTCTATAGCTGCTGTTGTAGACGGCCATCGTTCTTCTAGATCTATTAACAGTGGTGTTCCTCAGGGTTCTGTCCTATCACCAACTCCCTTCCTTTTATTCATCAGTGACCTTCTAAGCTGTACATCTAACCCTATCCACTCGCATGCTGATGATTCCACCCTTCACCTTTCCATTCGGTTCCCGCAACATCCATCTCAGCAGTTACTTCAACAAACAAGGGACGAGGCTATGGCACATTTAATGTCTGACTTGGCTCGCATCTCTAACTGGGATAAAAATAATCTTGTTTTTAATACACCAAAGACTCAGTTTTTACACCTATCAACCCGACAATCTTCCACAGGGGTACCCACTAATGTTTAATAATATCCAGCTCAATCCTGCATCATCCTTGAACGTGCTTGAGGTTTCATTCACTCGGGATTTATATTGGAAAGATCATATTGCATCTCTTGTAAAATCTGCATCCATGAGGTTAGGTGTGCCAAGCCGACTTCTTACCTTCTTTACCCCTGCACAGTTGTTATTCGCACCTATGTAGAGTACAACTCTCATGTGTAGGGAGGCTCCCCACATACAGCTCTTCTTAATAGGGTGGAGTCAAAAGCGTTTCGTCTCATTCACTCTCCTCTTACTGACTCTTTGCCGCACTGTCGCATCTTTATCTCTGTTCCATCGCTACTTCAATTGTCACTGCTCCCCTGAACTGTCTGCTTGCATTCCTCCACCTCTACGATGGGTGCGTAGCACCCGCCTAGCAACAAACTCTCATCCCTTTCCTGTCCAACTCTCTAATGCAAGAGTTAACCGTTACTCCCAGTCCTTCATTTATGCAACAGCCCAACTCTGGAACTGTCTCCCTCTGTCTGTATTTCCTACTTCCTATGATTTCCAGTCTTTCAAACGCAGTGTGTCCAGGCATCTCGAAATGAACGGATCTTGAATTTGACTCTCTTTTGTATTGTTTTTGTTTTTGTTTTGCAGGGAACGTTTTGCAGGCTTCTGGCCTTTGGTTCCTTCTTCCTTGCATTAAAGAAGGAAAAAAAGACTGCACTCGGCAGCCTAATTTTTGGCGTGGAGACTCAC
Source organism: Coenobita brevimanus (assembly GCF_032717465.1). Taxonomy (NCBI): domain Eukaryota; kingdom Metazoa; phylum Arthropoda; class Malacostraca; order Decapoda; family Coenobitidae; genus Coenobita; species Coenobita brevimanus. Next base: position 20,074,916 of record NC_137062.1, on the reverse strand, counting down.
ATGGCCTCCAGTTAATATATAGGCTACAGATATATGAGGTTGACCACCGAGGGCAGATACTGTAAGGTCACCAGTCGGAGGTCATTTGAGGTCACCTGTAATAGTAAACAAGTGTGCACAAATACTGTGCGTTAGTCTGTGAAAGCTGAAATAGATAGTTCCTGGACCTCTTATAATACCTTTTCAATACATAAGAGGTACATGGTCGTTCTGGAGAAGAGAGATTGAAGTGGGAAAAACAGGATTAGCGTGTTCTCCTTTTTTGGCCTGGGCAACGCCGGGTACCCCTGCTAGTAAATAATAAAGGCAGTATATATTTAAGGGCTACCTGCCCTACAGAGATATATAGAGACTGCTTTCTCCTTCCCTCCTAGCTGAGTTTAATCATCTGACGGCTGCCCCTATCCATTTCAAGCCTCTTCCAAGCTGAATTACAGCGTCTGGGGGTAGCAAGCATCACATAAGAAAGAGACTATGAGAGAGACTGAGTTAATGCCAGAGCAGGAAGTGAGGGGGGCGGGCCTGATGAGAGGGACTTTTTTTTTTTTTTTTAATCCCGTTTAACTCTTTCGCCATTTCTTGTACTCTCCTATCACAGCCTGCCAGGTTGGTGACCGGTTGGCCAGAGTGAGAAACTGAAATGGTAATGAGAGAGAGAGAGAGAGAGAGAGAGAGAGAGAGAGAGAGAGAGAGAGAGAGAGAGAGAGAGAGAGAGACAGACAGACAGACAGACAGACAGAGACAGACAGACAGACAGACAGACAGACAGACAGAGTTATTTTACTGTAGTTATATATGAACTTTGATATTTGAGTCAGCTTCACTCTTATGGTCCCTTTCAAATAAAGACACACGTCATCATAACAAGAGCAACACAGACTGATATACCTTCAACATCCTCCACTTTTGTGATATTCATATGGCCTATTTTCTCTGAATTACACCAAACGCTTCATTTCATACCATATGGACACCTGGGTTTCAAATATTAAAATAGAAGAGTATATTTTTGTCAGTTTTACTCTTTATAATAAACTTCACATGTGAAAGCTGAATAAATGTCACCAGTAATCATCCTGACATACACAGTGTCATAAGTGTAATTTGTTTAGAAAGGCTGCTCGACTACAACGGCAGGTGCTGCGGAAGTTGGTGTAAATATTACTATTTTACTAACTGCCACGTCGGGTATCTGACCCGCTACATGGGAGGCTTCGTAGCACCTCTGCCTTAACTATTTTTTTTTTGGAAATATTCACTTGTGTCAAGCTGAACTATTTTGATTTCAAAACGATATAAACAAAACACAGGGGAATATTGTGGTGCAATATGTCCTATAAATTGCTGTGAAAATAGGTGCTTCAAAACTCCAATGCAGCGTACAACACGCTTTGTACTGCTGCCATTGATTCGAATCATTGCCTCTTTGATGTTGCTTCGAATCTATATCAGATCACTGGAACAGTGACAAATTATAACATTTGTATATATTTCGTTCCCACAAATATAAATAATGGTAAGATATAAAACAAGAAGCGGTGCCAAAGCACAGCAAACCCGTCCCCGGCAGTCATTGTAGCGCTGACGTGTAAACACAACAGAATGTCTAGTCAGTGATGTCACATATCAAATTTGGAGTAAGTCGGGTGAAAATTTACGATTTTATACCCATTTGAAATTTTAGTCCCGACCCATCTGACATAGACTCCCCTACCACTAACTGGGGGATGGCCCCGCTGATGTAATGAGACATGTTATAGGATGCAGATTTGAAAGATGCACCTTCAGATTTTGGTTTCATGTCGATATGACGAATTTGAAAGGAGTTGTGGCGAAAAAACGATTTTTTACCTGGATTTTTTGTTTTTACATTTTTTGGATGGTGAGCTGAGTGAGTTCTTTGATCTAAATGTGGGACTGAAACAGGGTTGTGTGATGTCTCCATGGCTGTTTAATATATACATGGATGGGGTTGTAAAGGAGGTGCAGGGTAGGGCAGTGGATGTGGAAGTGGCTCTAATGAATGAGGGTGAGATTTGGAAGATTCCGGTGTTGTTGTTTGCTGATGATACAGTATTATTGAGTGAAGATGAATGGGAGTTGCAAGGTTTGGTGAATGAATCTGGAACTGTGTGTAGGAAGACGAATCTGAAACTTAATGTAAACAAGAGCAAAGTTATGGTGTTTGAGAGAAATGAAGTAAAATTGCACAGTGAGGTTGGATGGTGAGGACATGCAGAATGTGAGTGCATTCAAGTACTTGGGCAGCGTGATGGGTAAGGATGGAACTTTGGGGGGATGAAGTGCTTGAAAGGGTACAGCAGGGAAGGAAGGTTGTTGGTTCACTGAAAGCAGAGATGAGAAATAGGGAGGTAAGTATGGAAGTTAAAAAGTCACTGCATGATAGTATTGTGATCCCTACCCTGACGTATGGAAGCAAGGCATGGACCTTGCACGAGGGGAACAAGTCAAGAGTGAGAGCAGTGGAAATGAGTTACTTGAGAGGAGCATGTGGAGTGACATGGAGGGACAGGTTAACGAATGAAGATGTGAAAGAACGTTGTGGGGTCGATGTGGATGTGGTTGAGAAGATTAGGAGAAATACACTGAGGTGGTTTCGACATGTGGAGAGAATGGAGAATGAAAGACTGACTAAGAGGGTGTATGTAAGTGAGGTGGAGGGAGGGAGAGGGAGGGGAAGACCAAGGATGAGGTGGAGGGACGGAGTTGAGAGGTGTATGAGAGAGGGAGGAGTGAATTGGGGGGAGGGTAGTCAAATGGTGAGTGACAGAGCGACTTGGAGGCGTTTTGTCTGCGCCCACCCTTTGCGAGATTAGGGCGTCGGGCTATAGATAGAGAGAGAGACATTTTTGAGGCCTACAGCCTGGGCCTTGACCGACTTTGGCCCAACATTTATTTAGGTTATCAGGTCATAGCCCATCATCCTTGCAACTTTTGTCAAAATTGTCCCAGTAGTTGTCGCGTAAAGTTCTTTACAGACAGACAGACAGACAGACAGACAAATCAAGTGAAAACAATACACGTACCAGAGTACGGGTAATTAATGGTTTTTATACAATCCTTGTTGTTAATTACTCCAGCTGCGTGGTGCCCGAAAGCAGGAAGATGTAACCATATCCATTCCTATTCACCTTCATTCTCCTAACGTTTACAGCCAGTCTTCAGGATTCCAGCAATGTGGCGACGCTGTTTGTTGATACTTGACTGGGTAGATCTGTCAGGACTGTAAAATATCTTACTACATAATAACTAGCAACATATATAATAGTCTAGCGGTTAGGTCAATGTCAAACCAAGGGGCCAGATGAAGTGACCTTAGCATCTCTCCGAAATGTCTCACACCAGCACAAAAGCCCACAAACAGCGCCTCGTGACCACACCCACACACACACACCCACACACACACACACACACACACACACACACACACACAGGTTTCTAGAACATTTGGCCGACAGTGTAGCCCACGTGATGAAAGTTCTTATACTGTATATTGAAAGAAAGAGGAGGAGAAATCAGATGGAGGCTACCAACAGGGGCGAGAGGGTGGCAGAGAGAGAGAGAGAGACAGTGGAGAGGTAACAGCGGCACTCTATACTTCACTCGTGTGTGAGAGATTTAGTTAATATTTTCAAGACAAAATTATAAATAGTCCCATAGTCATCTTTACCTCTCCTGTCATTGCATGACAATGGGAACTAAGATTATCTACTTACAAACCTACTCACGTATAACAACAGCTCGTCCACGACTCCAATTTATCTATAACTGATCTACAAAACACACTACAAGAAGCTACGAAGTTTCTACAAGAGACCCTTTTATACGAGGCTAAGTAGCTGTGAGATTAATGACGGATTATGCACTTAAAAAACATTGATCGGGTTGTGGCGATCATATCCAGTCACTTGGTGTAATGCTCGCTACTTCTTCCTAAGGTAAATCTACACTGATTGAAAAGCCAAAACGTTTCCTGTAACCCAGGTTATAATTTAGGATGCTGGGTGGTAACCATATAACCAACTGACAGAGTGGTGTGGAACCTACTATGGTGCCACTGTTAACTGAGTGGGGACGCAAATGTGGTTTCCATGCATAAACCAAACCCTTACACTCTTATCTGCACCTCGCTGTGACAAGGCTATGTCCCACTCAATTGATCGGTTCACGTGAAGGTTCTTCAGATTTTACAGTTTAGAAATTTTATTCGAGAGTAAAGAATGCGAAATGCTGACTTGTGTTTACCTTCAGTTTCATAATAAAACAGCATATTTTCACATTTTATAGGCACATCCGTCACCATGAATGTTCTCAGTTCGTATCATATCCTCAGCCATGCATAAGGCTACATAATACGTTGACAAAAAGACATATCTTCAGGTACTATTCAGTAAACTTAGTCAGCTTCACAGAAGACTTTATGTCCAATCAATCCCCACTCGGTCAGTTCAGACCGACGCCAAGCAGTTTCTGGCGGGCTCAGACCTATGTTACTTTGGAGTTATTGCAGTCATTTTATGTTTTAGGACTGTCCAGAATGCACATATTTAAGCCGTACCCATAAAAGCCTGTGCCCGAAGATATGTCTACTGATGCAATGATTGTGGAGGTGAGATATTTACGGTCCTTTAGGTAGTTTTTTTTTTTTTTTTTTTTTAATATCTTTACATTTACTAGAACCCTTTGTGTCAATACAGACGGGTTCAGGTCAGGTCTTTGAAGGCATTTGCCAATAATATTCCCTACTGATGATATAGTTATTGTGAGGTGTTGCATCTGGTTTTTGGAGATTGAGTAAAGTAATTTTGTAAGACCTGGGTGGAATAAATGGTGAAGTAAGTCAAAGAAACAATATTCTGTGTATATAAGTACGGTTTTATATACGGTTATAAATATAAGATCATGACACCAAAGTACAAACATGTGGGGCAGGAAAAAAGAATAAGCGATATTTGAGCAGAAACCTGTGGAATGACAGAGAGGAGCAAGTGACATCTGAGCAGAAACGTGTGGAGTTGTAGAGGAGAGTATTGCTGGAACTCAACCGTGTGGGGTAGTGGAGAAGGATAAACAGCTTCCGAGCACAAACGTGCGGAATGGCAGAGACGTAACTGACATCTGAGGAAAAACGTATGGAGCAGCAGAGAAGAGTAAATGATCTGAGCAGAAACGTTTGGAACGGTAGAGAGGAGTGAGCGACATTTGAGCACTGATGTGCGAAATAGCAGAGAAAAATAAGCGATATATGAGAACAAATGTGCGGAATGATGGAGGAAAATAGGCGGCATCTGAGCTCAAAGATGTGGAGTGGCGGATTACAGTAAGCGACATCTGATAACAAACGTCTGGAGTGATGCAGAACAGTAAGCGACATCTGAGCACAAACATGTGGAGACAGTGAACTAGTAAGCAGGATGAGCTAGGATAATTGTGGCGAAAAAGAAGTATAGAGTGGTGTCACGGGGTTTTTATAATATTTCTGTGTTTTTAAAATAAATACTTAAATATTTAAATTGATATTAATATTCAATAATATTGCAGAGCAAAGACAATGATTGTCTTGCTACATCAAGCAACGATTACTTTACGCTGACTTGCGCACGATTCTCAAGAACGAGAATTTATAAACTTTCTCAACAGTACACAGTAGAGACTAATTACTCACAATTGCTGAATTACTGTACTGTTAGCCTCTGGAGAAAGTTACTTCACCCCTGACAATAAATAACTAATACTAATAATAATAATCAGGTCCTTGCTGATGCTTAACTCCTATGGCACAACGGATTTTAAGTTAATACAACAAGACTGGTCTAAGTACCAGTTATGAATAGTAAAACGTTTATGCAAGCTAGGAGCTATATGAAAATTAAGCTTAATTTGGAGAAATGAAACAAGATTTTACTTTACATTGAGCTCAAGAAAAAGAACTGTTAAATTTATTGATTACAAAAAAATAAATTTAACGTTACATTTCAAATCAAATCAATGAGACGCACTCACTCACTCACACAGAAGCTAAATACTTACGCCTAGGAAAAAAACACCTTAACTAAACTCTTAAAACTAGGATTATACAAAAAGGAAATACCAGTTGATGAATGCTATGTATCACCCGGGGGGTGGGAGTTTGGATTAACTGTACTCTGTGGAGCCTGGGTGCTAGCTCACCTCTCACACTTCTGGAGCACAGGACCTCTCTCCGTCACAGCAACAACTAGACTGAATTCAAAATACATTGTATGGGCAGGACGCACAAGCCACCGGAAGAAGGCGTGGCTAACGGTTGAGGCAAGCAGAGGCGAACAATAAAAAAACAATAGTATCGCTCAGTAGCGCACTTAGTGACGTGCATTAAATCGGTCACTTTTAAACAGTGATGAATGTTTTGAAAAGTATACCCCGAAATGGAGAGAGAAACGGTTAACTGAGCGATACACAGTGAGTTTTCCACTAATAGTTCGTGGCTTCTCACAAAAGGGAAATGTCGCGAATTGATTCGTGACATTACGCCCCTACAAAATTAAATTTTTTCCTTATGGGAAAAAATTTGTGGATGTATATATATATATATATATATATATATATATATATATATATATATATATATATATATATACACATCCTAAGTCATTCACACAAGATTCACACTGTGGTGTGTGTGCTATCCTGCTACAGGAGAAAGTCGCAGTCGCCAGTGAGCGAAAAAACCTCGTATTTACGTTAATAGAAGCAAGCTTGAGGGAAAAACTCCGTGACGACGGTGAAAATCCTGTACTCAGGTCAAACTGAGCGAAAAGTCGCTACATTTACACTGACAACTAATTGTTGTGTAGTGTGATGTATGTAATACATGGTGTAGGTGTGACACTTGTAGTGTAACTGTACCTACGTGTAAAATGACATAGTAAATAATAACATGGCGACGACGAAGGCAGAGGAGAAGGGGCGGCAGCGTGCGGCAGACGATCAGCTGGCCCGCACAGCAAAACTGCTACACCCATTGCTGAACCTGCAAAACCAATTAAGGTGGAGCATCAAAAGTGTCAATGAGACAAAATTCTTATTACGTTACAATTACTCTCTCTGCCTAGCAATCAGTACATGCTACGAAAAGTACACTCGAGGTCGCCATTAATTTTAGCACACGATTAGTGTCGCCAAGTTGAGAATCCTTGTGCAAACTCGGGTCTTCCATAGCCTCGAACTGCACGCGGGTCCTCAACCTGTGCCTTAACCTACAGTACTTATATTAGTATCGGAGAGCTGAGAATCCTTGCGCAAACTCGGGTCTTCCATAGCCTCAAGTCGCCTCTGCGGAGTTCTCACTTCCCCCTTAACCTACAGTGCTTATATTAGTATCGGGGAGCTGAGAATCCTTGTGCAAACTTGGGTCTTCCATAGCCTCAAGTCGCCTTTGCGGAGTTCTCACTTCCCCCTTAACCTACAGTACTTATATTAGTATCGGGGAGCTGAGAATCCTTGTGCAAACTTGGGTCTTCCATAGCCTCAAACTGCACACGGGTTCTCAACCTGTGCCTTAACCTACATTTCTTATATTAATATCGGGAAGCTGAGAATCCTTGTGCAAACTTGGGTCTTCCATAGCCTCAAGTCGCCTCTGCTGAGTTCTCACTTCCCCCTTAACCTACAGTACTTATATTAGTATCGGGGAGCTGAGAATCCTTGTGCAAACTTGGGTCTTCCATAGCCTCAAGTCGCCTTTGCGGAGTTCTCACTTCCCCCTTAACCTACAGTACTTATATTAGTATCGGGGAGCTGAGAATCCTTGTGCAAACTCGGGTCTTCCATAGCCTCAAGTCGCCTCTGCGGAATTCTCACTTCCCCCTTAACCTACAGCACTTAATATGTATGTACAGGCCCTGGACATAATGTGTCCTGTGGGGCCAATGGGTGAGACGTCAGGTCTGCACCCACTTCACCACTACCCTGTCTCTCAACTGACTCAGAGACTACAGGTGTGGTTACAAATGGCGCAGGAAGGGCATGTCCCTGATTAGTGGTGTTACTTTGACACACCGCAGGAACGGACAAAACTATCTATGTCCCGTCCCATCCCTGGCCAGAAAAAGTCAGCTCGGATACGGCCCTGGGTCTTCCTTTTCCCCATGTGACCTCCTGAGGCTGAACAGTGACCCCATTCTAACACTGCTAGGTGGTACTTGGCGGGAACGACAAACTGCAGTCGAACCTCGCCCTCGGGTGTTCGTGACTCACGGTAGAGCCGTCCTTGTTTACGAAGGAACTTGGCTCGACCTCCCTGTGAATACTTAATCACTCGACCCTTTTGTTTGTTCCGCACGGCAGCAAGTGTCGGGTCAGAATGTTGTTCTTGTACAACATGTTGACTACACATCAGATCTTGCAGCGATTCAATGATCACTGGGGTGACACAGTCTGGAGCCTCAACCATGGCTCGTGTTACCGCAGCAGCCGAAGTCTGAGTAGCGTCATCGGAGCAACTATCCTTGACTCCATTAATATTTCCAATGATGAGGTCAAATAAAGGTTCTGGCATGACAACTGCAAGTGTCGTACCAGTATAAAATGGAGATGCCACCTGGATACATGCCTCAGGGAACAATCTCACTGATCCATCAATAAGGTTTGCATGGATCTGTCGACCTGTATACTGCTCAGGACGAACTAAACTCTGCTTAACAGTGCAACCTGAGGAACCATTGTCTCTCAGGACCTTCACAGGAATGCCTCCCACAAACCCTGGCTGGTCAAGGAAGGTACTGTCACCTGTGGGAGGGCCTGTGGAGGAAGCAGCAAGCCACTCATGAGGCTGCTGAGTTGATGCGGCAAACATTGTGCCTTGAGGGTTATATTGGGAAGATGGAACAGTGGCCATCTGTGGAGGGGGGTTCACTGTCACTGTGGGACTAGTGAACTGTGGGGAAGTACCCACACTGGTAGGGACGTGACCACCATGCTGCTGCTGAGGAATGAAGGCTGCATTCGCTTCCTGCCTCTTTTGAGCTGGTGGTGAAAAAGTTTGTCCCGACGGTCGGTTGCGTGGCTGATACTGCTGCTGGTTAGGGTACTTGTTGTACCTCTTCCACTCAGGTTTCTGAGTGTTTTGCCCCTGGTCCTTCCACTGCGGTTTTGGACCTTGGCCATTATTCTGAGAATGGCCTTGTTGCTGGGATTCAGTCTGAGACTGCTTCCCAGACTTGGCAGTATCTTTTCTGCTCCAGGTGTTTTGCTTACGAGTTTGATACCCGTATGCAGTAAAGAATGCGTCAGCCTTTTCTGCCATTTGGCTGGCATCTTTCACCTGGCAGATCTTAAGCTGTGCTATGAGCTCAGCAGGCCACGACCTCTCTAGCTGTGTACGCAGCATAAGGTCAATTATCCCCTCACGCGTGGAAGGAGTTTCATCTTTCTCCATCCACTCATTTAAGTAAGCTGTGAGACGATCAAGGAACTGAACAGCTGTCTCCTTGTCTTGGAGACGAGCTCGCATGAACTGAACTTTGGCGTCGTCTACTGTGAGACCATACGCCTTAATGAGTGCAGCTTTCATCATCTCATATGTGAGATTGTCTCCACGAATTCTGTGGAGAATATCGAGGGCAGGGCCCTCAAATAGGCTAAGAAACTGAAGCCGCTTAGCTGCCTCATCCAGTTGATACATGTCTGCCATGTCCTCAAAACGAGCTATGTACGGCTCGATTCGCTCGCTTTCCTTGTATGAAGGAAGCTTGATGCGTTGGGTCTCCAGGACATGTGCAGGGAGAACGCTCGTGGAGCTTTGACCAACTGCACCAGATGTATCTGAAGCCAAGGAATCTCGCTTGAGCTTCATCATTTCATATTCGTGTTTTTCACGTGCCTCACGTTCGACACGTTCATGCTCTCGTTCTCTCTCGCGTTGTTCACGCTCGTATTCGCGCTGTTCTCGCTCTTGTACTAGCTCGAGTTCGCGTTGTTTTTGATCGTGTTCGCGCTGTTGTCGCTCTCGTTCATGTCGTTCACGCTCGTATTCGCGCTCTTTCTCATGCTGCTCTTGTTCATATGCACGCTCTCTTTCACGTTCCTCATGCTGTTCTCGCTCATATTCGCGCTGAATCTTACGCTCTTCACGGGCATCATTCTCGCGCTGCTGCTCCTGATTATGCCGTGAGAGTATATACTCTTTAATTTCGGTTGGGTCCGAAAGACCCATATCTTTGGCTTCCTGTAAAAATACAGTAGTAGCCATGGCGCTAATTTATTAAGCAAACCGAAATTGAGTACTGACTGCTTAGCGACGAATACTAATGACACAAGTAAAGAGTACAGACACAAGCTAGTGGTGACCAGTCTTATCTAGTTAACTGGCAAAGATTAAAGCAAAAATGCAAATAACTAAGAACTCTCAATAATTAACACAATGGGTACGGCGGCTACCCAGGAGCGAATAAAATCGTCTGGCGTTACCAAAAATAAAGTACTAAATAGAGTTAAGTACTCTATAGATAATAAAGCAAAAATTCACTTGCTAAATTAACGGTAAACACCAGTAAACTTGTGCCTATAAACTTTAATTATAAATACCTAAATATGAACGAGTGAGCACTATCTCGTGAATAGCTTTATAGCTAGGAGTTAATATCCTGGCGAGGTCGCCAATTGTCACGGGGTTTTTATAATATCTCTGTGTTTTTAAAATAAATACTTAAATATTATTTAAATTGATATTAATATTCAATAATATTGCAGAGCAAAGACAATGATTGTCTTGCTACATCAAGCAACGATTACTTTACGCTGACTTGCACACGATTCTCAAGAACGAGAATTTATAAACTTTCTCAACAGTACACAGCAGAGACTAATTACTCACAATTGCTGAATTACTGTACTATTAGCCTCTGGAGAAAGTTACTTCACCCCTGACAATAAATAACTAATACTAATAACAATAATCAGGTCCTTGCTGATGCTTAACTCCTATGGCACAACGGATTTTAAGTTAATACAACAAGACTGGTCTAAGTACCAGTTATGAATAGTAAAACGTTTATGCAAGCTGGGAGCTATATGGAAATTAAGCTTAATTTGGAGAAATGAAACAAGATTTTACTTTACATTGAGCTCAAGAAAAAGAACTGTTAAATTTATTGATTACAAAAAAATAAATTTAACGTTACATTTCAAATCAAATCAATGAGACGCACTCACTCACTCACACAGAAGCTAAATACTTACGCCTAGGAAAAAAACACCTTAACTAAACTCTTAAAACTAGGATTATACAAAAAGGAAATACCAGTTGATGAATGCTATGTATCACCCGGGGGGTGGGAGTTTGGATTAACTGTACTCTGTGGAGCCTGGGTGCTAGCTCACCTCTCACACTTCTGGAGCACAGGACCTCTCTCCGTCACAGCAACAACTAGACTGAATTCAGAATACATTGTATGGGCAGGACGCACAAGCCACCGGAAGAAGGCGTGGCTAACGGTTGAGGCAAGCAGAGGCGAACAATAAAAAAACAATAGTATCGCTCAGTAGCGCACTTAGTGACGTGAATTAAATCGGTCACTTTTAAACAGTGATGAATGTTTTGAAAAGTATACCCCGAAATGGAGAGAGAAACGGTTAACTGAGCGATACACAGTGAGTTTTCCACTAATAGTTCGTGGCTTCTCACAAAAGGGAAATGTCGCGAATTGATTCGTGACAAGTGGACATGACGCTCGAAACAGACAGGCATTGTACTGCACACTCGCAATCCAAAGAAAATATCCAGGCCCATCATTGCCGGGGTCAGGAGAGCAAGAATGGTCTGGTGTTTGGACACAGCTACAAACCCCTTCCCCTCCTCCTTGCTTCATCCAATCCCAACTACCACAACCCTCCTTGATCGTGAGGGAGCTCGCTCCTTTGCTTTGCCGTTTGAAGCGGGCACACACACACACACACACACACACACACACACACACACACACACACACGTACGCGCGCGAGCGCAGCTTAAAACATAGCATCCAATCTATCTCCCAGAATGTGGGTGTAATTGATGTAATTCAGCAAGTAGCCAAAAAATCTCTGTGTTACGGGTGAGGCTCGTTTTACCTTACGATAACTTAAACTGTCAACCAGTGGCACGGAGAAAATAGCAGTTTACTGGATGAATAATTTATTTAGAGAGTGTCTGTTAGTCTGTAGGTCTGCATAGGTTTTGCGTCTTCCCCTCCGAGATAGTCGTATTTCCACTGAAGCTAAATAAAATAATCTGGCAGTAACAATAATACAGTACCAGTTACTGTAATGTGAACTGATAATTTCAGATAATGTGAACTTATAATTTGGAAACTGCCTGCCTCACTTTCGTTCTCTTTATTTTACCTGTTTGTTTACCTTGCACGTCTTCCTCTACGGAAAGAGTTTATTCTCACTTAAGTTGAATAAAATTATCAGCCTTGTCTGCCTTTAGCAGAGGGGGAAGAAATGAGACAAATATAGACAATGGAGGGAGGGAGAAAAGAGAGGAATGTACTCTAGACTCAGTGGAGAGAGAGAGAAAGAAAGAAAGGGGGAATATAAACAAGGTAGAGGGAGAGAGAGAAGGAAGGAATATAGACACAATGGAGGGAGGGAGCGAAGGGAAGAATAAAGACATAGTAGGGGGAGGGAAGGAAGAAAGGAAGATAGTCATAGTGGGAGGAAGAGAATATAGGCATAGTGGAGGGCGGAAGATAGGGAGAAATATTGGCATAGTGGAGGGAGGGAGGGAGAGAAGGGAGGAATGTAGACACAGTGGAAGGAGGGAGAGAGCGAAACCTTGTCCACCTCCTTTTATCTTCCCATATTTTCTCCATTATCTCCTGAAACGTTTCTTGCTGCCTGCCACTCCGGTTGTGATGACACGTCCCGTAACTCTGCCTCCTTCACCTCACCACACACACACACACACACACACACACACACACACACACACACACACACACACACACACACACCACTCCAGCAAATATAAAAAAATGCTGACGTGGGCGATTGGCAACTGCTTACAACAGACTTGTAAATTGAGAGTGTATTAACATCCAGACGCTATTTACATTCTTTGCACGTAGTAATTGTGTAAACTTCATTGTTAATATAAAGATGAATACTACCAAGCCATAAACAAATATAAACTGGTACGGAAAATGTACCTAATAACATAATATTACGTTCTAAGTGTGTTGGAGACACCAAAATTAATTCCAACAGTCCCTGGCAGCAGCATTTCCTAGAGCGTTGTGTTGTTCCAGTGTTAACTAGTGGGGCACTCAGTGGAGCGCATCTTCAGACAAGAGTAAGGTAATTTCCAAACCACTCTTCATAATGGGTTAGGTTTTCTCATCACCAATTATGGTTTCACACACACACACAAAAAACAATCCGGATCCATATCTGTAATAGGAACCCGATCGCTCCCAAAAGCTAATACATTGTTCTCCTGGACATAGGCTATCAACCCACCAAATTTAGTCCAAATATCTCTTTTATTTTTCAAATAATCCTTCTAACAGAAAAACAAACTAACAAACAAACAAGCAAACAGAGCTGAAAACATACTCACCTGGTCGGAGAGATTTAATATGCGAGATGATTGCATTAGTTTGTTTTGATTACTTTGTAAGCAAAAATTTTTTTTTTTTATATTAATATTTTGACACACACACACACACACACACACACACACACACACACACACACACACACACGTGATATAGTACAGGAAACAGCTTGACTGGCAAGGTGTGTCGACGGTTGGTTGGAATGAGTCACAAGTGTCCTTGCCTGACCAAATGTGATATTTATATTTACTGGCGACTCCACCATTCTTCCAGTAATATTCAGTGATAATTAATCGTAGTTAAAACTGTTTCTGACTTAGTTTTTCCTCGTGACATGGACACAGCCAAATAAATATTTTGTTATGACTCAGGACACGAGATTTTAGTCAGTGTAATGGAAACCGAACATGGAAGTAGAATGAAAGCGAGGAAAACAGGTAAGGACTGAAGGATAGAAAAGAGAGAAATGGTAGATGAGAAATAAAACAAGACCGAACAAGGGAACACATAAAACAGGTAAAGAGAGAGAGAGAGAGAGAGAGAGAGAGAGAGCAGCCAAAACCAAAATGTATCCTCCATCAGTATTCAGAATTCAGGGGAAAAAAAGGGCAATAAAAATGGTAATGTGTGTAGTAGAGCGCTGACATATGACTGGTTTGGAAAATATAGTGATATGAGAATCCATAAAATACGGCAGGGTTGTGAAATGTGAAGTGAGTAGACTGGCGGGATTGAATGGGTGGGGACGAGGTGAGGTGGGTAAGGAGAAGAAAGTGAGGGGAACAGAGGTGCAGGAGAGATTGCAAGGAAGGAGAGAGAGAAAGAGGGAAAAGGATGGACTGAAAATGGTAGTATGGGGAGGGGAGAGGGAGAGGAAGAGGTGGTTGTGATGGTATATGTGAGTGGGAGGATGAGAAAATATGGTGTTGATGGTGTTGAGGGGGATGGGGAGGGTAGAAAGAGGTACGGGTATTTATCGTCTCAATCATATTCATACTATTTCCTCTCTTCTTCAGTTTCCCTCCTTTTCCCTTCTCCTCATCAGTCTCACAGTTATCGTACGTGTTTTTAATGCTGTGTCACTTATAACAACATTGCTCTCATTTTATATTGAATATCATGTCTTTCTTTCAACAGTTTACAGTTTTTTCCTTCATTTTTTTCACCTGTTATTTTTGCTTGGAAAGGCGTTTCTAATTTTACCAGTTTTACCTTGACGTATCTTCTCTTCTTTTTAAAATGTAGCCATGATTTTCCCTACTCTGTTATAAGCTTTACCTTCAACTTCATAGGCTACTTCCGCTACTACATTTCCGTATATCTACTGTAATTTTTTTTCTTCCTACGTCCTCTCCTTTCCTATCGTGTAAGAGTCAGAAACATCCCTTCTTGCCTCTCTCCTTTTATCAGTTATACACCTCTCGCATCATCACGGTCACACAGATACGCATTTCAGGAAAGCAGTTCTGTAAGACTCAGTTTTGTCTGTACATGTGTTTACAACTGATATGGTGTCAGAAGTGTATGGTTTGAATATGTACGGAGAAGCACATGGTAAGGATTTGACACTCCTGTTTTATCTTAGTATTCGATGAAATGTTTTTGTTACTGAAATACAGTAAAGGATGCAAAGATGGTTTTCCTTATGAGGTGGATCAAAGAATTGGAAGATTTAGATAATGAGTGGGCGTCTGCTCGGCCCATATAGCTGAGGAAGCCGTCTGAGATGTTCTCCTGTATCTGTGTGTGTGTGTGTGTGTGTGTGTGTGTTTTATCCCACTTCACCCCATTGCTTAGGAGACAAGAGGATTTAGGTCTTTATTTATCTAAACAAGAATCATTTGGGAGCACTGGAACAAACTTTAAAGAGACGTCCACGGACTAAAGGTTTAATACTTTATGCTTTGACTGTACCGAATAATCTTAATAGAAAGTTGGTAACATAGCTGAGTCTCTGACTATACACTCATAAACCCTGTTCCACCGACATCGCAAGAATCTGTCACAGCCATCATTCACACACGTATACACTGTATCTGTATGCACTCATACTCGTGCATTAACAAAAACATCAATATGGTATTCCATATGCATAAATATATTAACAGGAATGAATGGAGAACATTTTTATCGCAAGTCTCCCCTCTCTCCCTCTCTCTCTAAGACACTCCATCGCAGGCTTTAAATAAAACTATCTTCGGTGTATGCATCCCTTTACGGTCTTTATGTGACAGTGAAAAATGATAGCAATCTTAATTTTATTGCACCCTTCTCTCTCACTTCCCTTTTCCTCTGCTTATCTTTACTCTCTACCTTTAACTTCCTCTTCTTCTCCTGCTCCATTCCCAATCCTTCTCCCTTCTTGTGCATTTATCTCTTTTCCTTCTTTCCATTTTTCTTCATCTCGCTTCTTGCCATCACCTGCTAACTACACAACTGATCTAACAGCACCATGCACACAGGCTGACGAGTGTTTGGGATGGCATGACCTGGTGACACTAAACAGGGTTCATGAGGCAAAACTGTTTATTAGTTACGAGGGGAAGATGTCTGGGTACCTCATGTAGTGGAAGAAAACAAGCAGAGAGAGAGAGAGAGAGAGAGAGAGAGAGAGAGAGTAGCTCAATACTGAAGGCCAAAGTGAATGGAAAAAGTTTGCCAAAGTAAAAGAAAAGGAGAGAGGCGGTGGGAGAATTTGGCGCGACTAAGGAGGAAGGTGGTGGGAGAGATTGTGGGTAGGAGGGAGAGGAAGATGTGAGAAAAAAGATATAATAAGACAATACGAGAAAGAAGTGAGGGAGGAAGAGAGGAGAGAGGAACACAAATGAAAGATATTTAGAAAAAAAAATGTTTCGAGATTCACAGAGAGATAAATACTAAAATATTATGAGAGGGACAGTCCCATGCATGCAAGATGAAGATTATGAAAGAAAATGTTATGTAAGAAAAACCGAGATAACGGCAGGATGACCGAAATAGGAGTAAGGAACCTCTATTGAAGTGAAAAAAAAAAAAAGGCATATAGCTGCAGTAGGTGTGAATAAAATGACAGATGAGATAAGGAAGCTTCATTACTTACAACAAGGTCAAAAATGCTGCCAGTGCACAGAGACGAACTTGATCCATGACTATGATCATTGATGGTCTGCAGTAAAACTGAATCACTTCGGCCCATCCACACCCACACAGTGTATGTGCCACCTTTTGTCGAAATCAGATCGCACATTTATGGGACGACGCCGTCCTGAATAGACCTCCATTAGTAACACTGGTTTCTTATCACCGTCTTTAATATGTGTGCATGAAGGGCCAGTCCCTTCTTGCCAGACAGACAGACTCACAAAATATGTGCTACTTTTGATAAAAGTGGGATACGTATTTGAGAGAGAGAGAAAGAGAGAGAGAGAGAGAGAGAGAGAGAGAGAGAGAGAGAGAGAGAGAGAGAGAGAGAGAGAGAGAGAGAGAATGCAGATAAATCAGTACAGATATAAATAGACGGATAAAGAGATAGAGACATATACATGGAAATAAACTCAATAACGATAGCCTCGGGGTCACGAATGAAGGCAGGAAATAATATGGATTAAGAAGAAAATGGTGACACAGTAATGGATATGAATGAACACTAAATGAATGAGTTGTAAACACCGTGTATATGTGTGAGACTTTGCTGTACCGCCTGCACGACGACTGTACTGTGTTCCTTTATCATGGCATAAAATTGTCTCTTCATTTTAAATGCCGAACTGTTAAATATAATCCAAGTAATATATTGTTCGTCACGAGAAGTGCCATGGAAAGGATGAAGAGCCTAAGTAGTGTTTTATTGTGCTACTGAGCTACGGAAAATAGGCTGCACCAGGACCAAAACCTCCGCCAAGTTACACTGAATGAACCACAGGACGCTTTATTATTTTACCCTGGCTGCCTCCAGACAGTTTTACTTGGCTTAGGAGAGACCTTTCTGGCTGATGGAGTTAATACGAACGTCATTTACCCTCTCAGCCCATAATCGTTGTTTGTATTTTATAGTACTTAATACCAGACTGTTTTTTTTAATGAAATTCATCACTAAGGATATATGGGTTAAGCCAGTCACAGTTAATTAAAAAGATTATTTTACAGCAACTACCTGCCAACAATGATTCGTGACCGAGTTGGCTCATGTGGTGATAATTAATCAACACTCCACATTTACTGCTGCACAGATTACACTCGTTCACTAAAGCATTAAAACAAAGACTGCATTACACACACACACACACACACACACACACACATCGTACAGCAGGCATCAACAACAGCTGTTGAGGCTTCCTGTGTCCACAGTTATTCGGGTGAGTCACACACCTGTCTTTATGACGGAATTCTAGCATTACATTACACGATGTTCATATTTACTGGTTATACCATTATTTCATTACTTATATTCACTGATGATGTATCACAGCTGTAACTTTAAATTGGCACACGACCGAGTTTCTACAAGGGACATTAACATGACCGCACAAACATTTTGTTTTAACTGCGGGCACAGGAATGTATTCATTGTAGGGAAAAAAAGAACATGATAGTAGGGTGGAGGCGAGGGAAGCCGGGAACTGTTTGCAAGAAAAAATGAGAGAGAGGGTGAATGTGAGACGCGACATAAAATGAAGACCAAAACAGTAAGACCAACGAACCATACCAAACACAAGGAGAAAAATGAAAGGTATTCTACCGAGCCAATTTTTAGATTTTAGAGGACAAAAATAATATGAAAATTTCTAACATTATAGTGACGATTTATTTCTTCCATTTTTAGCAGCATCTACATAATTCTCATCATATTAAGACAGGTTTTCTTAACTGAAGGCTTCATTGAAGGATACGTTATTCTAACGTGTGTGTGTGTGTGTGTGTGTGTGTGTGTGTGTGTGTGTGTGTGTGTGTGTGTGTGTAGTTGTAATTGAGATGATATAAAAGAAAAACAGTAATCATAGTGTTACATACACTTTTTGCACCTCATTATAAATCCATTACTCTCCCTCCCTCCATGTCATCATCATGTAATTAATTACTTTGTGATGAAATATGAGTACCATTCAGAATATAATTACAGAGTATAACGAGTTCAGACAAAGGCATCCTGATAGTACACAAATTTCAAAATAATTACCATTATCCTCTCCACAGATGGAAATGAACTTGTGTAGTGTTTGTCCATATGCTTCGGTATTCTGTTAATGTGAATACCGGGTAGTTATAGTTTCTGGTTGAAGCTATATTATACCTATTATAAAGAAAAGGGAAAAAAGTTGTCGAGTCAGTACGGTAAACGTCGCTGGCAATAATTATTCCTTTCGCCAATACTTGCAGTGTATTTTATAAAGGGACTCTAAAACAAAAATATTACACTGTGCTTATTCTTTTCATGCTTTCTTACTTGGTCTTCCCGGCCATGTATTTCAGCATTGCGCTTACATGATTTGGCATGGTGCCCGACAGTTTATCAAAGTATATAATGTCGGTCTTTACTCGTATGAAGGCGGTTTGTGATTTTCCCATTTTCTTGAAGTTTCACGAATGTTAAGCCCGCCATAAATTAAGGTCATCACAAGACTCTTGCTTTGGTCCAGACCATTTAAGGAGAGAAGACCAACTATTGTCACTGGAAATCATAAGCATAACAGGAAATCCTGTTTCTACCTCAAACATTTGAACCATAGTACGTAAACGTAGTGTAGTTCTGTCCCTAGAGTTGTACCACCAGAACACCGGACACAACATAACACAGTATATGGTTATTGGAATAGTTTATGCTTTACATTGCTGCATAACTCATCTTTCAAAATGTAAAGCCAGAGAGTGTTAGCATATCTTTTATTGATAGTACACGAAGGTGTAAGTATAATCACACACACACACACACACACACACACACACACACACACACACACACACACACACACACACACAGTCTTACCATAACACGACCATTAAGCTGAATATCAGTGTAATCAATGATCACTTAATATCAGCCACGGCGGGTTGGGTAGTGACACCTAGAGAGGATATTAGTACACATTAACAACACATGCCACTACCCATACTCGTATATACCACTATACAGTATACACATCCATCCATCCATACATACATACATATACTGCTATGCCTCACACACACACACACACACACACACACACACACACACACACACACACACACACACACACACACAGATATGCTATAAATGCTTCTGAGTTATGAACAGTGACGTTTGTAAGGTCGATGTAATTCATTAACATGTCATATTTATTTTTGACGAACTCTTTTCTGTATTACACGGACTCAGTAATATAAGGACTGTGTACTCGGATGTGAAGACGTTACGAAATTGGCAAAGACAAGAATGTTATGCAGGACTTAGGAGCAAAATGACCGAGGTCTGACAAGGAATGTAACAAAGAATTCAGATATTTTCGGAGATTTAACATTTACAGTGCGATGACATTTTTCCGACGCTTCCCAGTACTTGATAGTTTACAGTTTACTAAGCTTAATGAAGAACTCTTGTAGGGAAATGGGTGAGGCAGCATCATGTTTAATTTTAAAGATATGATTATGTCTGACATCATCTATATTTTTTTACATGGAATTGCTGAACAACAACAACAACAACAACAACAACAACAACAACAACAACAAGCAGACTCACAGTATGTGTCAAGTTTCGTCAGGTTCATATTTATCATACGCGGTGGTATCAGTAATTCTGCTGTAAACTGGGTATACATCAGGGGTCCCCAGGGTGGTCAATATCGACCCGCAGGGGTCGATGGGACTATCCAAGGGGTCGACAAATGGCTGGGGCGTCAAATGGGGGTCGCCAGTTGACTGGGTGTCAATAGAGGGTCGATGAATGATGGAAGGTCGATTGGATCATTTAATCTACTGGAGTTGAAAAGCTGAAATGCATATAAGAAATCTAAATTAAGTACATACATTATCATGCAATAAATCACGAAAAATTGCTTCAGGATTTATGTATAATTAGTTTTTATCGTATATTATACTGTAAAAGAGGTTTTGCATGAGAGTGCTAAGGTTACGATTAAGAAAGAGAGAAAAGCGAAAAGGAAATAGTGGATGTCAGATGAAACATGGAATGCAATTCAGAAAAGGAAAGAGGCGAAGTTAAGAAATGAAGAACAACATCGGTAGTTGAAGTACTTAGAGCAAAGTACTGGAGTTTACATTCTGAAGTAAAAAAACTCATTAGACGTGATAAGTGGAGGCTATATGATGAAAAGTCAACAGAAACAGAAATTAAGTAAAAATGACGGTCAGAGCACAAGAGCAGCGTATCAGGCTATGAAGGAGTTAACTGGGACTGAAAAGAGAAGGAAGGAAGTACCTGTACGAGATAGGAATGGTAACTTGATGACTAAAGATTTGGATATAAAAGGAAGGTGGAAAGAGCATTTTGAATCTGTTCTAAATAGACCAATCCCAGCTGAAGAGGACATTTTGCCAGTCGAGAGAGATCTGCAGATAGAAACAGGGGATATAACATTGGAAGAGGCAGCAGAATCTATAAAGGAATTAAAGAATATTAAGGCCCCAGGAGAGGATGGAATATTTCCTGAAATGCTTAAGGTGGAAAATGATGAATTGATGAATGCGCTTTTGAAACTTTTAATGTGGCCTGGGATAATGGTGGAATTCCAGAAGAGTGGAAAAATGGAGTGATTATAAAAATACCAAAAAAGGGAGATTTAAGTGTGTGTGGAGAGTGGAGGGGGATAACTTTGACACCTGTAGTTGCAAAAGTCTTTTCCAAAATCTTGTTGAACAGAATAGAGCCAGTAATTGATAAAATTTATAGAGAAGAACAAGCGGGATATAGAAAGGGTCGAGGTTGTAATGATCAGATTTATATTGTAAGGCATCTAATGCAACAAGCTAATGAGATGAAAATGCCACTTAGTATGTGTTTTGTGAATTTTGAAAAGGCGTTTGATAGTGTTTCACGTGGAGCTATGTTGAAAATTATGAGATTCTATGGCATATCAGAAAAGTATGCAAATATTATGAGAAGCCTGCATGAAGGTACTTTTTGTACGGTAATGGTGGGTGGTTCTTTGAGTGATCCATTTGAACTATGGTCATGAGTAATTCAAGGAGGAGTTCTTTCGCCATTGTTGTTTGTTTTTGTTACGGATTATGTTATGAGAACGGCTGTAAGGAGAACAGGTGCAGGAATCAACTGGAAAGAAAATAAGAAGCTGATGGATTTGGACTATGCTGATGATATTGTACTGATTTGCGGAAGTATTTACGAGATGCAGAGGGTGCTTGATTGTCAGGTAGAGGAAGGAGAAAAAGTGGGATTGGTAATAAATTGTGGAAAGACTGAAATTATTAATATGAACGTGGAGAACCAAATTGATTGTGTAATTGGAAATAATGTGGTGAAGAATGTAGAAAACTTTAAATATCTGGGAACGATTGTATCATCTAATGGATCATTAAACAATGAAATTGAGGAGAGGATTAGACTGACTTGGCGAGCTGTTGGAATGTTGAAATCTATTTGGAATAATAAAATGCTTTCGGTACATACTAAAGTGAAAATTTACAAGTCCATGGTTAGACCTATTTTAATTTATGGACATGAGTCATGGTACAATACAATTGCAACAGATCAGAATGTATTAGGATCTGAGAATAAAATACTGAGAAGGATTCGTGGGGTAAAGTGGCAAGATAGAGTTACAAATGAAAGAGTAAGGGATTTTACGAGAGTGGAACCAGTTAATGAGATATGGCTGGGGCATATAATGTATATAGAACAGAAGGCAGTTTAATACAGAATGTGCCAGAGTGGACTGCTAGAGGAAGAAGAGGTAGAGGTAGGCCGAGGGAAACCTGGTTGAGAACAATGAGAAGAGATGCAGGAGAGGAGTGTTGGCGGGACCTGAAGAAGATGGCAAGAGACAAATATCGGTGGAGAGGGTTCATTGAGGCCCTTTGCATCCCGTGGGGTGCCACAGGAAATGACTGATTGATTGATTGATATCCCTACCTTACCCTGAACTGTTCCACAAAATATGCTGTAAATCGGGTGCAAACTGCTGAAATTTTCAATTTTACGGTAACTTTGGCCTATTGTTCTTAAAAAAATAGTCAGTTCCTTGACTGATGCTCAACTCTTTCACCAAGGTTGGCTCACGTCGGGTCAAAACACCATTTATTTTGTTCATACACAGACTCAAAGTTTGAAATTTGTCTTTGCCATTTAACCTTGACCTTTGACTGACTGTTTTCAAAATCGAATCCCTTTGTTGTTGCATGACCCTCAAGCTAAGCACCAAGTTTGGTTAACCCCTTGGCTGTCTGTCTGTATCTTCAGTGACTATGGTTAAAATCCGAAAAAAAAAGTTTTTGAGTTATTACGTTCACACACACACACACACACACACACACACACACACACACACACACACACACACACACACACACACACCGTGCTTGCATTACCTTGGCCTAAATACACAGAGAAAAATCAAGAATAAAATAAGGAAACTGTTAGCGATAAAACAGAAGAAACGAAGAATTCTTTTGTAGAAGATTTGATTCGGAGGAAGCAGAGTTATATGGAAACCGGAGAGAGAGAGAGAGAGAGTGAGAGATGATGGGGCTGCAAGAATGGTTGATGCTGCATTAAAAGACATTATTTAGTATATCAGAATTTAAAGTCACACTAAATGTTAATACATTCAATAACTCAACGATATCACAACACAATAGGTATTATTTATCAATAGGTATTGAACTCGTACTTGGCAGTATAGAGGCTATTCAGCTGGCGGTGCACGTGTCCCGAGTCTAGGGGTTCACACCACGCCTTGACGGTTTTCTGAAGTGGGTGCTGTAATTATGTCATTGTATATATTTGTGCACATCTTTGCACCCTGTCAGCTGTATCTTTGCCACACACAAACTGACACTCACAGGTATACCATAACAACACTTTTCCAGGTTTTCATTCACAACTCTTTCTACAGACACTCCTTCCTTTTCACATCTCTCTCTCTCTCTCTCTCTCTCTCTCTCTCTCTGCACACACACACAAGATACCACATGGTTCAGGGTACGGATTATGACACTTGTCTTATTTCTGTGACAAAAAGTACTGTTTTTCTTTGGAAGAAATGAAGATTGTGAAAATGATGATTATGATGATGTGGAATCTATAGAGGTGACAATACCAGTCCCTTCCTTCCTTCGTTCACTAAACAATAGTTAAGGAATTAAGAGAAATCCCGATGAATTTAGTGTTCAATGAGTGGCTTTATACTGTATTAATATTATAATTATATTTATAACCATTTACTGGCATTTATTAATTACTCTATTTATTTTATGAAAACGGTACAACTCCTTCCCTTACCCTCACACAGGAAATACGCCTCAGGGAAATAGTTATGGCACTGCTCTTGTAATACCCTTTGTGGTGGTAGGGATGTGGAAATTAAATCAGGTAAAGGTTACAAGAATCGGAGAGCAACTATTAACCCACAAGAAATTGTTTAAGAAAATAATAAATAAATCAGAAGAAATTGTGTCATTGTAGGCCAGTGCAGGGAGGAAGAGAATTATTGACCCGTATTCTAGTCAGCTTAGGAGGCTTTCTGGCACCTCTTACTTACCAGTTAATTTCTACCTATGGCCCATCAGAATTTTTGTTTATTTTCCTTATGCAGTCTATAGAGGCATTTCAATGGCATTATTATCATACAAGAGAAAAGTAAGATGTACACAAACTAATCGCTAAGAAGATGGTGCTAGGGAGTCTCCATAACCAAGGAGCTATTGAACCCAACTGACCAGTGAATAAGTTCAGCATGTCTTTTATAGCCATCAACTTACCTATATATTTATTCAGTTTAATATGTGGTAGGTAATGGCACCCACCATCCAGTCACTTGGTATTACGTTGTCTTCCAATGACTCTACACTGTGTGACAAGCCAAATGGTTTCCTGTAGTTCAGGAAACCATTTACTACGCTAGGTAATAACCATATAACTAACTGGCGCCTTGTGGTTTAGTGGGCCAAGGTACACCAACAAACAGGATTGAGGGTGAAATTGTTTAAATCCGAGGGATTTTTTTAGCTCATTGCCCACATAATGCCACTCACGAACGAGTGAGGCTGGTCACCCATTCCTTAAATGTAGAAAGTGAGTAGCCTAGCCTCTGGTACCTACGCTCCTATTGAGGTAAAAATTAATTGGATGATGGATGGATGGATGTACTTAATTGTTTTCGTTCATAACATGGAAAGGTACCACTGCCACCTTCCCACTTCCCATACAAATCACATGCCTCAAAATAGGAATTATGACCAAGTTCTTTTTACAACATTTATACATCTCCTTGGTGGGAAATAAGGCAGAGATGCTGCTGCTGCTGCTGCTGCTGCTGCTGCTGCTGATGATGATGATGATGATGATAATGATGATGATGATAATGATGATGAATGATTTCTTCTATGTTAGTGAAGAAGTACAAATAACATAACTAATATTTTTCACCTCTTACGACGTAATAATCGGGATATTACAAAAACTGCTGATGTGAAATATACACTGAATGGTTGAAGAATCTTGACCTATACTCATTTCTTTATTAAAAAAATTATTTTGTGTGTGTTATAGCGTGACAGGCGTCCAAACACCTCCCTCTCATCCACACACACAGGACACACGCCTCAAGTAACGACTTACGGGTCTGCTCTTGGAATTCTAAGCTGATCCCACCACAAAATTTTCTTCAGGGGCGAGAGAAAGAACACTGAGGCAATGGTAATGGGACCCAGTTGGAAACAGCCACACGTGTGCCAAAATGCTTGTATATGTGTGGAGAGAGAGAGAGAGAGAGAGAGAGAGAGAGAGAGAGAGAGAGAGAGAGAGAGAGAGAGAAATCATCACTGCGAACTACAGTCCTCTACAAACCACTAATCATCACCCTCCCTGATTGCTTCCTTCCCTTAAGGTTACGAGTCTAGTCCAGAGTGTGTGTGTGTGTGTGTGTGTGTGTGTGTGTGTGTGTGTGTGTGTGTATGTGTGTTATGATTTAAATGGTATTACTACCACTATAGGCATGCATTGTTCAAACTTGAGGGTTAGAAGCAAGGTAGAGCAAATATACTCAACCTTTTATACTTTTACAGACTTTTGCATTAAATGATATTGGTCGTAGACAGTTTTAATATTAATGCTGCGACCAGGCATTAACTTATGAGGTTCCATCCCCAAATTCAGTGACATTCAGTGTCCTTCACATCCACTCCAGCAACCCACGAGCGTGGGGCCGTGAAAACAGGAACCTATATAGTCAAAGATTTCACATATCAAA
>NC_137062.1:19971408-20043908 GCF_032717465.1 Coenobita brevimanus | reverse complement strand
ATGCATATATAGGACAGGGTAAGCTCGACTTAGATCAGGCTTACCTTCAAACAAGCGATGTACTTACGATAATTGCTGGAGATCTAAATGCAGTACATCCAAGGTTAGGCAGTAATGCTACTAGACAAGCCAACCCAAATGGAGTCACCCTATATTCACACCTCACGAGCACACATACCGTAATCAAGTTACTCAGCCAACCAGAACCGACACACATGCAGGGAAACAGGCTTGATTATATATGCACAATCAATGACCCAGGCCTGAATAACAGCAGTGAAGTTGTGGATACCCTTACCTCCGACCACTTTGGTTTGTATGCCGAAATAGAAATCACTACAGCCTTTAGGAGAATAATGAGACCTAAGAAATACATCACAATCCCCACCAAGCCGAAGGACATGATAAAGAGTAAGCTGGAACTCTGGTATGAGAACTACACACCTCTATCAACAGACCAATTCAATGAAGACCTTATAAGCAACCTAGAGTCAGCAATTACCACCGGTAAAAAAGGAGGGCCTAGAAGTCAGCCAAATGCGATCAAGAGATGGTACAACTGTGATGAGGCAGTTAAAAGAATAAACAGGCAATATAAGAAAATAAAGAAAAAATGGGAAAATAATCCGAGCCCTGAAAACCTGACGATCTTTAAAAGAATGGAGAAACAGGTTCAGCAGGTCAAGCTCAAGGCAAGAGACAAATACTGGGCCAACTTCCTTCAAACCATCAATCATCAAACCCCACAACAAGCAATAGCGAGGAAGATCGATGTCATCCAAGGAAAGAAAAAAAGCAAACCATTACACAGTAACCCGACGGCAAAAGCAGAGGAACTCATAAAACATTGGTCGTCTGTATCCTGCAAAGACAACCTACCACTTAAAGTAAGACATTCATGTAGAAAAAGAGTCAAAAGAAAGATAAACAAGCTACGTGATGCAGTAGGTAGGGCACATGAGATGGATGACAAACCTATCACTGAAGAGGAATTTAGGAAGTGTCTCAAAACAAAAGGATCAACAGCACCTGGGATGGACGGAATCACCTATGCAGTTATCAAGTTTTTAACTACCATCAAGGGCAATCCTGTACTTCGTCTGTACAACATGATCTGGATGGGTGGACCCATCCCCAATGCATGGAAGAAAGCCATAATTGTTCCTATTCCGAAACCAGGAAAGCCAGGCGAATATAGACCAATATCTTTAACATCGTGTCTCTGCAAATTCTTTGAGAGGATTGTGCTCAACAGGCTTCTGCACGTCGTGAAACCCAAACTAGCCAAGTGTCCCTACGATGTCTTGCCTGGGAGGGGAACACATCAGTGCATACACAGGGTTAAGGCAGGCATCACACAAAGATACACAGTTTTTGTAGACCTAAAAGGGGCCTTTGATAGACCTAACCCAGATATAATACTCACCGAATTAGCATCAATGACACATGGGACACTTTTACGAATAGTACGGGAGAATTTAACTGACAGATACAGCTGTGTATACTTTGAAGGGGTGTACTCAAGATGGGAAGAAATGCAGTTAGGTACACCACAAGGAGGAGTCCTGTCACCTACTCTTTTTAACATCATCATGAATACAATCGGAAAAATAAACATCAAGGGAGTCACATTCACTATATATGCAGATGACATAGTAATACAGGCCAACACATGTAATTTAATGACAAGAGCTCTGAAGGAGTTCTCTAAAACATGCAATAGCATAGGACTGATAATAGCACCAGAGAAGACCAAAGTACTACACAGGAAGGGAAAGAACAGGGGAAACCTTAGAATACAGGGAAAAGTCCTTGAGGAAGTTAGAACCTATCGATACATGGGTATTCTCCTACGTAAAACCAACCAACACAGTGACGAAATAAGTAAGATTACACAAAAGATAAAGCCAAGACTAGCACTGCTTAAAAGGGTTGCAAGAGGCAATGTTGGGTCCACAGTACCACTCGTAAGACAGCTGTACATTACTATGGTAAGATCAGTCATAGACTATTGTGCCAGTTCTCTCCTCCCGTTGACTAAGACCAGCATCAAACGACTCGAAGTCATCCAGAACAAGGCTATAAGAGCCATATTAGGCTCCCCCATGTCAGCTAGACGAGAATCAATCAGGTTAGAGGCAGGATTTACAACGATTGAACATAGATTAGTCAGTATAGCCACCAAACAAGTCATCAACTCATTGAACACAAGGGATGATGGTGCATTCTATAATGCAGTATTTCACTTAAGCCGAGTGCATTCAAATAATAAGTGGATTAGGGCAATTAAGACATTGTTTTGTGAAATTAATGTACATGGCTACATTGATAACAATCGGCACACTGTAACACCCTTCCCACCATGGCAAGCTCCGAAGATCTCTCTCTAACGTATCTCTCCCACAAGAAAGCAGATACGCCTGCCCCTCTCCTCAGACAGGACTTCCTGCACAGGCTCAATGGTCTCCCAGGGGATTCCACGATCTACTACACCGACGGGTCCCTCTTGGAAGATGGACGAGAGGGCTCCGGGGTTGCATGGTATGGAGAGCAGAAGGAAGAGGGTGGTGTAATATCGATGCGTCTCAGTGACGGGAGCTCAGTCACCCAATGTGAGATGCTCGCAATAACCTATGTCTTAGCAACGGCAAGAAGAAAAGGTGAAGATGCTATTATAGTGTCTGACAGCCTCGGCGCTTTACAGGCTCTGCAGTCAAGATCACCTGAGTACCAACTTCTGGCTGACAGAATACGTGCACTGGTACAGTCATGGACATAGAAACCTGGACAGATGAGGCGAGGCAAATGTCAAATTTTCTCATTTCCCCCAGCCTGTCCTTCAGTCTTCGTTCACGACTCCTTTCCCCCACCCTCCCACCTCCCATCCAGTTAATCCCAGCCCTCCCTCATCCCTGAGTCACTCAATACTCTCTCTCTCTCTCTCTCTCTCTCTCTCAAAGGTTCTGTAAGGTGAATAATAACGTCAATGCAAAGTATACGTTTACTGATATAATTATTATAAAATAAATAAAGCATGTTAGTATAAAATAAATAAAGCATTTTAACACATTTAAAGATAACTGCAATTCGCGGGTAGACAAATGTAGCCAGCTTTTAAGCGGCGTCAGCATACACTCTGCCTCTCAACATTTGCTTTTCTCCTTTCTTCTCTCCCTTCCTCATCTACTCGGTCTGTCTGTCTATCTGTCTCAGTATCTGATTTCCTCCTTTCTTCTGTCCCTGTTACTTTCTCTTAACACCTTCCCTCATGTCTATATGCCTCTCTTTCTCTCTCTCTCTCTCTCTCTCTCTCTCTCTGAGGTTCTGTAGGGTGAATGAAAATGTCAGTGCAAAGTATGATTTTATTGATATAATTATTATAAAATAAATAAAACATGTTATTATAAAATAAACAAAGCATTTTAACACATTTAAAGATAACTACAGTTCGCGGTTAGACAAATGTAGCCAGCTTTTAAGCTCGCGTCTGCATACACTCTGCCTCTCAACATTTGCCTTCCTCTCTCTCTCCCTCTCTCTCTCTCTCTCTCGATCAGTATCGTGTCCAACCTCCATTATTTCTAATTACTTCTTGCAGGCGGTTTGGCATAGAGCTGACATGATTATAGATTATGTGCTGTTTCCTGCGCATGACTTCCCATTCCCGTTGAGTATGCTGGAACAGATTTGCTGGCGTTCTCTCCATTTCCTGTTCCCAGGAATTGACAATGTTACCTAGTGTTGGTCATCCTCCAGCAATGCACTTTCCCATGGCTGCATGACGAGAAGGTCTTTTCGTCTGAGAAGATTACCCTAGCCCAGAACATAAGAACATAAGAAGAGAGGATAACTGCAGTAGGCCTGTTGGCCCATGCTAGGCAGCTCCTAGAAGAGTAACTGAACTACTAGAATGAGATAAGGATAGCAAAGAAGAACATAAGAACATAAGAAGAGAGGATAACTGCAGTAGGCCGGTTGGCCCATGCTAGGCAGCTCCTAGAAGAGTAACTGAACTACTAGAATGAGATAAGGATAGCAAAGAAGAACATAAGAACATAAGAAGAGAGGATAACTGCAGTAGGCCGGTTGGCCCATGCTAGGCAGCTCCTAGAAGAGTAACTGAACTACTAGAATGAGATAAGGATAGCAAAGAAGAAGGCTCTCCCCCGCCCTCCAAACCCTCCAGCCGAAGCCGGCAGGAAAAAGTCAGAAAGAACACCACGCCGTATAGAAAAACTGGCGTGGACATTTTACAGGAAAGTGTGAAAGGAGACTATAGACTATCATAGTGTAACCTGAAAAGGAAAAATTATGAATTAGTATTGGTTATAAGATTTTCTATTTTCTATATCCACCCCTTATTAGTCATATGCTTATCTAGCCTATGCTTGAAACTCTCAGTGGAAGAGGCAGCAACTACTTTATAGGTAGCTTATTCCATTCGTCTACTACTCTATTACAAAACCAATTTCTACCTATTTCCTTACTGAAACGGAATTTTTCTACTTTGAAACCATTATTTCTAGTTCTATCCTGTACGCTCACTTTAAGTACCTTGCTAATATCTCCCTTATTTATACCCCTCATCCACTTAAACACCTCAATTAAGTCTCCCCTTACTCTACGCCTCTCTAGCGAATGCAGACTTAGTCTTTTCAGTCTGTCTTCATATGACAGGTTCCGGACGTCATGTATCATTTTTGTCATTCTTCTCTGTACATTTTCTAACGAATTAATATCCATTCTATAGTAAGGACACCAAAATTGTACTGCGTAGTCTAAATGTGGCCTTACTAATGCTACATAAAGTTTCAGTATTACTTTAGATGATCTATTGCTCACGCTTCTCGAAATAAATCCTAGGACCCTATTTGCTTTATTTCTCGCATTAATACACTGTTGCCTTGGTTTAAGGTCGTTACTAATCATAACTCCTAGATCTCTCTCGCATTCCGATTTGCTAATTTCTTTGTTATCTAAGCTGTATTTAATAGTCGAGCCCTTCGTCACAGTATCGCTGGGCAAACTGAAGGCGGCGTTCTTTGTGGCTGTCCGTCATTTTTTCCTTTACAGCTGCAACGTGGCATCGAAAACCTGATAAATGAAGTCTTCTCCTCACTGTCCTGTCCGACACCGTTAACTGCAACTGCCTTTTAACTTCACTGCTCTTAAGAAAAGGATTTCGGTTAACTGCTTCCACAATTCTTCTCTCTTCCTCTGCAGTAGTTTTCTTTGTTACTCCAGGCGACTTGCGCGCATCAACATTTCCTTCTTCTTCATATCGCCTCAACCAAAAATATACTGTCGTTCTTGATATTCCCAGGTGTCTTGCTATTTCTGAGGGGGTTGATCCAGCCATGGCCATTCCTACGATGCGGTTTCTTGTGCATTTTCTGTCAGTGGCCATATGCTCCATGATACAGGATTTTGAGGAGTAAAATAATTAATGCCGAGACGTCTACAACAACTGGAGTGCGAACTGAATGAGATATACATCGTTCGTTCGTTCTCGATTTCCTCTTCCGTAAAGAGGGCCGGGCAGTAAATTAGCCCAGTCGGTGTTGATATTCTGTGCTGTTTAGGTGGGCCACTTGGTGGCATGAACTTTCATGAGGGGGCAGGTACCGTCGTAATGGTCCTGTGTGTTTTTTTTTTTTTTTTTTTTTTAATATACAAGTTTCACTGGTGCATCCTATAACTGCACACGTTAATGTTTCAAAACTTCCCCGCATGCAGGTACAAACGCACCAGTGATAGTAGATAGAGTGGTGAGAGGCTTAACGGTAAATTGCCGTTAGAAGGGGGGGGAGTGGCGTTTTACGGTATCTGACAGGATGGGAGGGGGCGTGTCGGCAATAACGGTAGCGGCTGCCTGTCGCAGAGTTGTAATTAACTGTGGGGTGATATTTACGCATTGTACGTCTGGGTTGGGGGGGTTGTTTGGTCTTTTTAATTTATTTGAGACTGGGCAACGAAGAATATAGTGAAGGAGCGGGAAGGGGGTGTCCGTGTTACAGTGATCACAAATTACTGTTTGAAGGTCGTCTGTTTGAATCTGTGCTATAGTCGGACTCGCGCCCGTTTGCGGCTGTGGTGTGGCCCGCACCTGTGTACAATGGTGCCACGTTTCCCCAACTTGCGATGTGAAACGGAAGCTATTTATGTACAAGGCATCACAAATTCGATAAATTCAGATAAATAAAACTTACACTTGTGTATTTTGATGGATGAATCAACAGTAATCTTATTATGCATAAAATATTTATACAGTAACACAGAAACATGGCATACATATTGTACAGTGTTGCTAAAAGATATTGTAGTCACTTTTAATGGTTTTTAGCGTAGTTTTAGGGTGGGTAATAATATCACAGTTATGGATATAAGATAATGAGCCTGAAAAAAGAAGAAATATGCCAATATCCAAAGTAAAAGAAATAATTCATGTAATTCTTGTGAGTGACAACACTTACACACCCATCTGGCCTAAGATAAAGTACGTACCCCTCAGTAGACCCAAGCATAGCTTGTACAGGTGTTGCTTGGGAAAAATGCTCACATTTACTGGCTTTTACCATAATTTTAAGGGCGAGGAATAATCACATTTATAATCATAAGCTAATATGTAGGACAAAATAGTAGGCATATGCCAATACCGAAGTAAAAAAAAAAAAAAACTATTAACTCGCGAGCGGCAACACTTCCACACCCAGTCGGTGGCCTTGACAGATAGCTTCCCTACAGAGAGAGAGAGAGAGAGAGAGAGAGGCAGGAGAGGGGCATGCATTGAATGCATTGTCGGCATCACTAAATATAACAAAACCAAATTAACAAATGAAAGCACAATTATAAATAACTTATAAAAGAATCAAAAGTACTCAGGGTGGCTCACATTTCCCGCCAGGAGAGAGAGAGAGAGAGGTCTGTCACTGCCTTCTTTGTATTCATTTGTTCCTTTGTACATTCTGCACACACTGATATACATTGTTCCTATTGATGCACATATATCTATACACGTAATTTCTCTCTCTCTCTCTCTCTCTCTCTCTCTCTTGTAATACTGACCACGTGGTAGGTGAATCCAGCCCCCCCTTCCCCTTCCCTCCCTTCTTAATCCCTCCTGGGTGTCTCAGGTCAAATCCCCCTTCACACTTCCCCTCCCCCCTGGACCACCACCCCAACAAACCCACATCCACACTCCCATCCACACCTACACCCACACCCCACTACGTCGGGGTGTATGAAACAGTAACGTAACAAACCTCTCAGCAGACAGTAACTTTGACACTCCATCTACTACTAAATATAACAAAACCAAATTAACAAATGAAAGCACAATTATAAATAACTTATAAAAGAATCAAAAGTACTCAGGGTGGCTCACATTTCCCGCCAGGAGAGAGAGAGAGAGAGAGAGAGAGAGATAACGGTATAGAAAACGTGGCAACACTGTACACAGGTGCGGGCCACACCACAGCCGCAAACGTGCGCGAGTCCTACTATAGGTTTTTATAACCCAGTCTTAGGTGTCTGATTTTTTTTAGCGTTTTGCTGCTTATGTTTTGTATATCCGCTAGGGGCTTGTAGTCGGAAGCTTTAGCATACCATATAGCAGAAGGGGAGCCCTCGAGGACGTGTTGTTCATGTTCTTTCAGGTTGAGTTTGGCTGCCTGCTTTTTAATGGATTTTTTTATTTGGCTGAGAGTGGGTTTAATGTCTACTTGCACGTGTGGGTGTTCTGTGGCATTTTCGGCTAGGCGGTCTGCTAGTTCGTTGCCGCGAATGCCTACGCGACTCGGGATCCAGTGGATTGTAATTTTCCCACCCGCATTGTATATTTCCTGGGCTGTAGTCGTGATGTCGGTTATCAATTTGATGTTGTCAGCTGGCTTTTGATTTTTAAGTGAGTGAATGGCGCTAGATGAGTCCATATGAATAATAATGTCGGCTGTGGGGTTGATTTCTAGGGCGTCGTCTAGGGCTGATAGAATTGCCACTAATTCGGTCTGTAGTGTGGAGGCTCCGTCCGTGACTCTGAGGCCATATGAATGTTCCTGACTCACAACTGCCGCACCTGCTGTTCTGTCATTGATGGAGCCGTCTGTGTAGTAGGTGGCTGAGTTAGGTGTGGTGAGGGCGTCGATTCTCATTAGGCTTTCTTGTCGTAATTGTTGGGTGGCGGTAATGGCTTTGGGGGGGGGGAGTTGGAGATAATGAGCTTAAAAGGGGGGGGGGCTCCACGGAGCGGGAGGGTGAAAGGCATCGCTAGGGACATCTGGTGGGAGATTTATGAAGGGTGTGAGGTCGTATGTGTGGAGGGCTTTAGCGGCGCTGTGACACCAGCTGTTACCGAGGATATCTGGATGTAAATTAGCCGCCTCCGTTAGTCTTGCTCTGAGGGGGAGGGGGGAGTTTTTGTGTGCCAGTTTAGCTGCGATATTAGCTATTCTTCCTTTTATCCTGAGGTTTAGGGACTCCATATTGCACTCTAGTCTGAGGTTGCACAGGCGGGTCCACATAGGGGCACCCGTCATTGTTCTGAGTGCGTTATTTTGTATAACCTCTAGCTTATTGACTAGTTGTGGGTTGATGATAAGGAGTGCTGGGGCTGCGTAGTCAATAATGGATCGTATGGCCTGGGTGTAAAAAAGGCGGAGGACTTTGAAGGAGGCTCCCTCTCCCTTCCCTGCTAAGGCCCGGAGAGCGTTGAGACGGAGTTTTGTGATGTCCCTGAGATACTGGACTTCGTTATCAAACGAAAAGTTCCTGTCAAAATATACCCCTAGGTAACTATGGGAGTTTACGTATTGAATAGGGGTGTCTCCTAGGAGAAGCTGGCTGGGCGGGGTAGGGATTTTGACAGGCAGAGCTTTCGTTTTACTGGGGTTGACTTTGAGTCCAAGTTCTCTACATTTTTTGTGCAAAATGTCCAGGGCTCTCTGTGCTCTCTGACGGTAGTGTCCCCCATATACTACCAGAGTGATGTCGTCAGCGTAGCAGAGGAGGCGGGTTCCTTGACCTAGGTCTAGCTGCAGGAGGCACTCTACTAAGGTGTTGAAAAGAGTGGGGCTGATGATGCTGCCCTGCGGAGTTCCGTTTTCGTGTTGGTGAGATTCTGATAAGTGGCCCTGAAATCTGACCTTGGCTTTTCGACCAGAGAAAAAGTTTTTAAGCCAGCGCAGGAGTCGACCCTTAACCCCCTTGTTTGCAAGGGTGGCCAGGATAGCCTCAGGGCAAGCCAGCTCAAAAGCTTTTTCTAGGTCTATAAATATAGCTAGGCCTTTACCTCCCCGTAGATCAGACAGGAAGGAGCTGAGGCACTCCGCCGTGCCTTTCCCCTTAGTGAAGGTGAATATATGGCTGTGGGGGGGAGGGGTTGCCCAGTCAAGGCGGCCTTTAACTATTCTCTCCGCGGTTTTATTGACACAGATTAGGAGGGAGATGGGTCTGAAGGACTGGGGGTCTAGGGGCTTGGGGATAGGGTGAATGATCGCTTCCTTCCATTGCGATGGTAATTTACCTAGTCGCCATGAATGGTTGAGAAGGTCTAGCAGGGCTTGTCTTGCAATAGGTCCCGTATGACTGATCATAGAGTAAGTTATAAGATCCTGACCAGGCGCCATATCTGAGCTGGTTTTGAAGGCCCATGTCAGTTCGTCGAGGGTGAAGTAATGGTCTGAGGAAGCTGGGGTGTTTATGCAGTTTACGATTAACTGTGCTCTTTCTGGGAGCAGTTGTTCTTGTTGTTGTCTTGTAAGGGCAGGGAGTTGCGTGGGGGAAGTTCTTTGTGCGAAGGAGTCTGCCAGTCTTTCCGCTTCGCCTTGAGGGTTGGGGTGGGTTGGTGGGCGGGAGGGCCGAGGGTTGGAAACTGCCCTTAATCTTTTCCAAATGTCGCTAGATGACGTGTGGGCTTCTAGTGACTGACACCACTCTAGCCAACTCTGTTCTTTGATAGCATTTTTTCCATTGATCGTGTGTCTGATAACTGATTGGAGATAACTGCGGCTCTCAGGGGTGGGGTTCTCTCTGTGGATTATTTTTGCACGGTTTAGTCTTCTATTTAATTCTTTAACTCTTTCACCAGCCCCCCCTTTAGGGGGGCTGGTGATGTGGATGGCCTGCTCAGTGGCTGCGTGGAATGCATTTGTGATTTCTGTAGTGTGCTCGTCTAGGTTTAGTGGGGGGTTAAAGGAGCAGAATTTTTCTAGAAGGGAAGTGAAAAGGGGCCAGTTAGCTTTCTTAGTGTTCCACTTAGGTGGGGGACTGGGGGGTTTGGGGAGTTTAGCCAAATTGAGGGAGCAAAGTATGGCGTGGTGATCAGAGGTAAGTGTGGGGTGTATCTCCCAGTTTGCAAGGTTGGCGATGTTTGTGTTTGTAAACGTTAAATCGAGTCTGCCCCCTCTTAGGTGTGTTGGGGATTGGGTGTTGTTAAGTAGCGTTATGTCAGGTGAGTCGTCTATTAGAGTGGCTATGTGGCGGCCTGTTGGGTTGGTGGTTCGCGACCCCAGACAGGGTTGATGGGCATTTAGGTTGCCTCCGATGAGTAGATGATTAGTTGCTGCTGTTGCAAAGACCTCATCAAGGCTTAGGGTTGCATTGGGGGGCCGGTATATATTGTAGATGTCGAGTTGTGTGGTGGCTAGCGTAATGGTGCAGCCCTGAATTTCTACGCCCTCCCCGCAGTCAGGCGGCGGTTGTAACAGTTTCGAGGGGATGTTATTTCTCACTAAAATGGCAGAGCCTCGTGGGCCTCTTTGCGAGTGGGGGAGATGAAAGGAGGTGAAGCCTCTTATTTTGATGGGTTTATGGGCTGGAGTAAGAGTCTCCTGAAGGAGGAAGACATCTATATTATTTTTATGGGCTGTTTCCTCTAACAATGCTCGTTCTTTCAGTGTGCCCTGCATATTCCACTGCAAGAAATTGATGTGGGGGGGCGTTCGGGGGGGGTTGCGTGTTTGGGGAGGTTGTCGTATGGTTGTTTGCGTTTAGTTGTCTGTCCATGGTTGTGATAATGTCTCAGAGTCTGAGGGAGTTTGTGTCGGGGTGGTGTGACGTGAGAGAGGAGAACGTGAGTGTGAGTTCATATTTGTTTTGGGGTGTTCACGAGCGGTTTGGCGGGGCTCGTGGTGTGATCTGGTTGACGAGTTTGATGAGGGTGATCTGCTTTGTGTGCGTGAGGCTGAGTTTTTGCGTGATTTGGAGGATCGAGAGTGTCTGTTACTTGAGTTGTGGTGTTGTTGTTTTTGTGTGTTGGGGTGTAGTGGAGTTTCTGGTTGTTGTTGTGTGTTAGGTGTGTTGTGGCTGTTGTGTTGTTGAGGTTGTTTGGTGGGGGGTAGTGACGTGTCTGGTTGTTGTTGTGTAATAGTGATGTTGTGTACTGTGTTGTGAGGGAGGGGGTGTGTGTTGGTGGCGTAAGAGTATTCTGCAGATGTTGGAGGGGGTGTGTGTTGTAGGTCTATCATGTTGGCGTCTGTGTGTGTGGCGTGGCTGAAGTGTTTGCGTATGGCATCCTGAGTGACTCTGGTAACCTCCGTGGTTGATATGGTTACTCCAACTATGTCGTTGACGATGGTTGCTAGTCCTTGAGCTATGAACTGTGTGATTTGGCGTAGGTCTTCCTTATTGAAGTTGTTTAGGAGTTGGGGTTGATCGAGGGCTGGTGAAATAGTTTGGGTTTGAATTGATGTGGTGGTTTGTGTGCTGGCATGCTTTTTTAGTGTTGGAGTGGGTGGGGGGGGAGGTGTAGTGTGTGTGGTTGAGGGGGGTGTGGGGGTCTGAGAGTTGCTGCAGTTGCGGGGGGGGGGGGAGTTCTGTGAGCAGTGGAGAGTTGGGGGAAGTTGCTGGCCGTAAGTGAAGGGGGACTTGAATTACTGTTTGATTGCCCCCAGGTGAAAGTGCCAGTGGGTGCGGGGGTGAAGGCGTTTTTTTTCCCCTGAGTCCCTTGTTGGTCTTTCGTCATGTTCTTTTGGATGATTGCCCTTCTTATGGGACAAGCCTTGTTCCAGGCGTGATGCTGCCCATGACAATTGGGGCATTTGGCTGTGACCTGTTGTTTAGCCTTGAATTTGTCAAGGCATTGCTGGGTGGGATGTCGGCCGCTACAGAGTGCACATGTTGGTGGGCGGTGGCAGGAGGATTGGTGGTGCCCGAATTTCTGGCAAGTGAAACATCTTAGGGGCTCAGGGGTGAAGGGGCGGAGATCGTAAGTGCCCCAGTTTTTCAGATTAAGTGAGTTTGGGATGGGGCCTCGAATAGTAATGAGTATCTGCCTGGTTGGTTCGCCCTTGACCTCACAGCATTTAGCTTCTTCCACCTGGCTGTGGCGTAGGATGGCTTCAAGGGGGAAGTTCAGGGGGTAGTGCTGGACTACGACTTTTTTGGTGGATAGGTTTGGGTCCAGTTTCTGAAGCGAGACTTTCTTGCCCTCTAGTTCTTGGAGATTTTCGAGTATATTCAGGGACTCATTATTAAGGGGAACAATGATGGTGTTCAGGGCTTTGGTGGCCACCATTTTGAACTGTAGATGTGGGTAGGCGTTCTCAATGCTGATGATGATGTCGTACGTGTTAGGGAAATTGTTGTGCTTTGGGATAAGGAAAGCTGGGAGTTTGGGTGTGGTGGGGGGTGTGGTTGGAGGTTGGTTAGTGGCTTGGGTGTGGGGGGGGTCAGAGGGGTTTGGAGCAGGTTTTTTGTTTCTTTTCCTTTGAACGAGGGTGAAGCCGTCGTCGTCTGGGTCATGGGGGGAGGAGGGTGTTTCATCTGAATGGTGGTTGTTAGGAGAGGGGGTCTGAGTGCCGTCCGTTATTTGGTTGTCAGAGTGGTTTGGGATGTCATCGTCGGAGTTGTCGTCGTCGGTATCCATGGTGTTGTAGGAAGGGTTGAGGCAGTCTTGGGTGTGGT
This sequence comes from Coenobita brevimanus, assembly GCF_032717465.1. Lineage (NCBI taxonomy): Eukaryota > Metazoa > Arthropoda > Malacostraca > Decapoda > Coenobitidae > Coenobita > Coenobita brevimanus. Next base: position 20,031,008 of record NC_137062.1, on the reverse strand, counting down.
CGTTGCCAATGATTCTTAGTTTCCTTCCTGCCGTAATCTCAGCATCAGGGGAGGAGTCTTCAAGTTCCAGGGCTCTCTTCTTCGAGTCGGCGTTTGTTGAGTTTCCAGGGTGGGTGGCTCGGTTCTTAGGAGCGTTTCTGGGGTCTCGAGGGGCTTGAGGGGCAGGAGGTTTCTTGGTGGAAGAGGGGGTTTGATCTCGGCTCGCCATCTTGGCGGCCGTCACACTCGCATTCACACACTCAATCACACTACCATTCACTCAGAACAAGGAAGAAGCCTACCTACAGTGGTGGTGACTATCCCCCCACTAGCGGAGGTCGTGATAGCCCTGCCACTGCCCCCTGTGGGGTCTTGCCTAGCGCCCTACCGAGTTTTTGGCCACCCCAGTGCTTTCCTATAACCACCCCTACTAAGGGGCCTCTTTGTGTACCTGACCTAACGCCAGGAAACCGCAGAGTTCGGCTTCGTACTCGCACTGGGGGACTCTAAGGCCGAAAGGAAGGAATAGTAGAAAGGGGGGGTGCAACCCACGAAAGGGCGAGTGCACACAAGTGTGTGCACCCCGGTACACAATCGTGGGGCGAAAGGCAGTGGCTGCGGTGGTCTCAGCATTGACTGCAATGACGACGGTTGCACAACACAAGGCGTGATGGCAGTCTGGACTCAGAGGAAAACTCTAGGGGCGAGCACCGTGGTAACTTCTCGCAGAGCGGAGTCAGGATGGTAAGCTGAAACGTCTGCTGACTGGAGCAGGTTAACCGTGGGTTGCTGGTTCCGTAGAGTTGATGAGAGTGTGAGGGAGCATACTGACGGGCGCCGAGTCTGTGTAGAGCGGGAGCGAGCGGGAGATGTCTCCACTATGGCTGAGATATACATCATTCGTTCTCGATTTCCTCTTCCTTAAAGAGGGCCGGGCAGTAAATTAGCCCAGTCGGTGTTGATATTCTGTGCTGTTTAGGTGGGCCACTTGGTGGCATGAACTTTCATGAGGGGAGAGGTACCGTCGTAACGTTGCTGTGCGTGTTTTTTTTTTTTTTTTTTTTTTTAATATATAAGTTTCACTGGTGCATCCTATAACTGCACACGTTGATGTTTCAAAACTTCCCCGCATGCAGGTACAAACGCACCAGTGATAGTAGATAGAGTGGTGAGAGGCTTAACGGTAAATTGCCGTTAGAAGGGGGGGGAGTGGCGTTTTACGGTATCTGACAGGATGGGAGGGGGCGTGTCGGCAATAACGGTAGCGGCTGCCTGTCACAGAGTTGTAATTAACTGTGGGGTGATATTTACGCATTGTACGCCTGGGTTGGGGGGGTTGTTTGGTCTTTTTAATTTATTTGAGACTGGGCAACGAAGAATATAGTGAAGGAGCGGGAAGGGGGTGTCCGTGTTACAGTGATCACAAATTACTGTTTGAAGGTCGTCTGTTTGAATCTGTGCTAGGTTTTTATAACCCAGTCTTAGGCGTCTGATTTTTTTGAGCGTTTTGCTGCTTATGTTTTGTATATCAGCTAGTGGCTTGTAGTCGGCAGCTTTAGTGTACCATATAGCAGAAGGGGAGCCCTCGAGGACGTGTTGTTCATGTTCTTTCAGGTTGAGTTTGGCTGCCTGCTTTTTAATGGATTTTTTTATTTGACTGAGAGTGGGTTTAATGTCTACTTGCACGTGTGGGTGTTCTGTGGCATTTTTGGTTAGGCGGTCTGCTAGTTCATTGCCGCGAATGCCTACGTGACTCGGGATCCAGTGGATTGTAATTTTCCCACCCGCATTGTATATTTCCTGGGCTGTAGTCGTGATGTCGGTTATCAATTTGATGTTGTCAGCTGGCTTTTGATTTTTAAGTGAGTGAATGGCGCTAGATGAGTCCGTATGAATAATAATGTCGGCTGTGGGGTTGATTTCTAGGGCATCGTCTAGGGCTGATAGAATTGCCACTAATTCGGTCTGTAGTGTGGAGGCTCCGTCCGTGATTCTGAGGCCATATGAATGTTCCTGACTCACAACTGCCGCACCTGCTGTTCTGTCATTGATGGAGCCGTCTGTGTAGTAGGTGGCTGAGTTAGGTGTGGTGAGGGCATCGATTCTCATTAGGCTTTCTTGTCGTAATTGTTGGGTGACGGTAATGGCTTTGGGGGGGGAGTTGGAGATAATGAGCTTAAAAGGGGGGGGGCTCCACGGAGCGGGAGGGTGAAAGGCATTGCTAGGGACATCTGGTGGGAGATTTATGAAGGGTGTGAGGTCGTATGTGTGGAGGGCTTTAGCGGCGCTGTGACACCAGCTGTTACCGAGGATATCTGGATGTAAATTAGCCGCCTCCGTTAGTCTTGCTCCGAGGGGGAGGGGGGAGTTTTTGTGTGCCAGTTTAGCTGCGATATTAGCTATTCTTCCTTTTATCCTGAGGTTTAGGGATTCCATATTGCACTCTAGTCTGAGGTTGCACAGGCAGGTCCACATAGGGGCACCCGTCATTGTTCTGAGTGCGTTATTTTGTATAACCTCTAGCTTATTGACTAGTTGTGGGTTGATGGTAAGGAGTGCTGGGGCTGCGTAGTCAATAATGGATCGTATGGCCTGGGTGTAAAAAAGGCGGAGGACTTTGAAGGAGGCTCCCTCTCCCTTCCCTGCTAAGGCCCGGAGAGCGTTGAGACGGAGTTTTGTGATGTCCCTGAGATACTGGACTTCGTTATCAAACGAAAAGTTCCTGTCAAAATATACCCCTAGGTAACTATGGGAGTTTACGTATTGAATAGGGGCGTCTCCTAGGAGAAGCTGGCTGGGCGGGGTAGGGATTTTGACAGGCAGAGCTTTCGTTTTACTGGGGTTGACTTTGAGTCCAAGTTCTCTACATTTTTTGTGCAAAATATCCATGGCTCTCTGTGCTCTCTGACGGTAGTGTCCCCCATATACTACCAGAGTGATGTCATCAGCGTAGCAGAGGAGGCGGGTTCCTTGACCTAGGTCTAGCTGCAGGAGGCACTCTGCTAAGGTGTTGAAAAGAGTGGGGCTGATGATGCTGCCCTGCGGAGTTCCGTTTTCGTATTGGTGAGATTCTGATAAGTGGCCCTGAAATCTGACCTTGGCTTTTCGACCAGAGAAAAAGTTTTTAAGCCAGCGCAGGAGTCGACCCTTAACCCCCTTGTTTGCAAGGGTGGCCAGGATAGCCTCAGGGCAAGCCAGCTCAAAAGCTTTTTCTAGGTCTATAAATATAGCTAGGCCTTTACCTCCCCGTAGTTCAGACAGGAAGGAGCTGAGGCACTCCGCCGTGCCTTTCCCCTTAGTGAAGGTGAATATATGGCTGTGGGGGGGAGGGGTTGCCCAGTCAAGGCGGCCTTTAACTATTCTCTCCGCGGTTTTATTGACACAGATTAGGAGGGAGATGGGTCTGAAGGACTGGGGGTCTAGGGGCTTGGGGATAGGGTGAATGATCGCTTCCTTCCATTGCGATGGTAATTTACCTAGTCGCCATGAATGGTTGAGAAGGTCTAGCAGGGCTTGTCTTGCAATAGGTCCCGTATGACTGATCATAGAGTAAGTTATAAGATCCTGACCAGGCGTCGTATCTGAGCTGGTTTTGAAGGCCCGTGTCAGTTCGTCGAGGGTGAAGTAATGGTCTGAGGAAGCTGGGGTGTTTATGCAATTTTCGATTAACTGTGCTCTTTCTGGGAGCAGTTGTTCTTGTTGTTGTCTTGTAAGGGCAGGGAGTTGCGTGGGGGAAGTTCTTTGTGCGAAGGAGTCTGCCAGTCTTTCCGCTTCGCCTTGAGGGTTGGGGTGGGTTGGTGGGCGGGAGGGCCGAGGGTTGGAAACTGCCCTTAATCTTTTCCAAATGTCGCTAGATGACGTGTGGGCTTCTAGCGACTGACACCACTCTAGCCAACTCTGTTCTTTGATAGCATTTTTTCCGTTGATCGTGTGTCTGATAACTGATTGGAGATAACTGCGGCTCTCAGGGGTAGGGTTCTCTCTGTGGATTTTTTTCAACGGTTTAATCTTCTATTTAATTCTTTAACTCTTTCGTTATAAAACCAATGGTCTTTGTGATGGCCTTTAGGGGGGCTGGTGATGGGGATGGCCTGCTCAGCGGCTGCGTGGAATGCATTTGTGATTTCTGTAGTGTGCTCGTCTAGGTTTAGTGATGGGTTAAAGGAGCAGAATTTTTCTAGAAGGGAAGTGAAAAGGGGCCAGTTAGCTTTCTTAGTGTTCCACTTAGGTGGGGGACTGGGGGGTTTGGGGAGTTTAGCCAAATTGAGGGAGCAAAGTATGGCGTGGTGGTCAGAGGTAAGTGTGGGGTGTATCTCCCAGTTTGCAAGGTTGGCGATGTTTGTGTTTGTAAACGTTAAATCGAGTCTGCCCCCTCTTAGGTGTGTTGGGGATTGGATGTTGTTAAGTGGCGTTATGTCAGGTGAGTCGTCTATTAGAGCGGCTATGTGGCGGCCTGTTGGGTTGGTGGTTCGCGACCCCAGACAGGGGTGATGGGCATTTAGGTCGCCTCCGATGAGTAGATGATTAGTTGCTGTTGTTGCAAAGACCTCATCAAGGCTTAGGGTTGCACTGGGGGGCCGGTATATATTGTAGATGTCGAGTTGTGTGGTGGCTAGCGTAATGGTGCAGCCCTGAATTTCTACGCCCTCCCCACAGTCAGGCGGCGGTTGTAACGGTTTCGAGGGGATGTTATTTCTCACTAAAATGGCAGAGCCTCGTGGGCCTCTTTGCGAGTGGGGGAGATGAAAGGAGGTGAAGCCTCTTAGTTTGATGGGTTTATGGGCTGGAGTAAGAGTCTCCTGAAGGAGGAAGACATCTATATTATTTTTATGGGCTGTTTCCTCTAACAATGCTCATTCTTTCAGTGCGCCCTGCATATTCCACTGCAAGAAATTGATGTGGGGGGGGTTCGGGGGGGTTGCGTGTTTGGGGAGGTTGTCGTATGGTTGTTTGCGTTTAGTTGTCTGTCCATGGTTGTGATAATGTCTCAGAGTCTGAGGGAGTTTGTCTCGGGGTGGTGTGACGTGAGAGAGGAGGACGTGAGTGTGAGTTCATATTTGTTTTGGGGTGTTCACGAGCGGTTTGGCGGGGCTCGTGGTGTGATCTGGTTGACGAGTGTGATGAGGGTGATCTGCTTTGTGTGTGTGAGGCTGAGTTTTTGCGTGATTTGGAGGATCGAGAGTGTCTGTTACTTGAGTTGTGGTGTTGTTGTTTTTGTTTGTTGGGGTGTAGTGGAGTTTCTGGTTGTTGTTGTGTGATAGGTGTGTTGTGGCTGTTGTGTTGTTGAAGTTGTTTGGTGGGGGGTAGTGACGTGTCTGGTTGTTGTTGTGTAATAGTGATGTTGTGTACTGTGTTGTGAGGGAGGGGGTGTGTGTTGGTGGCGTAAGAGTATTCTGCAGATGTTGGAGGGGGTGTGTGTTGTAGGTCTATCATGTTGGCGTCTGTGTGTGTGGCGTGGCTGAAGTGTTTGCGTATGGCATCCTGAGCAACTCTGGTAACCTCCGTGGTTGGTATGGTTACTCCGACTATGTCGTTGACGATGGTTGCTAGTCCTTGAGCTATGAACTGTGTGATTTGGCGTAGGTCTTCCTTATTGAAGTTGTTTAGGAGTTGGGGTTGATCGGGGGCTGGTGAAATAGTTTGGGTTTGAATTGATGTGATGGTTTGTGTGCTGGCGTGCTTTTTTAGTGTTAGAGTGGGTGGGGGGGGAGGTGTAGTGTGTGTGGTTGAGGGGGGTGTGGGGGTCTGAGAGTTGCTGCGGTTGCGGGGGGGGTTTCTATGAGCAGTGGAGGGTTGGGGGAAGTTGCTGGGCATAAGTGAAGGGGGACTTGAATTACTGTTTGATTGCCCCCAGGTGAAAGTGCCAGGGGGTGCGGGGGTGAAGGCGGTTTTTTTTCCCTGAGTCCCTTGTTGGTCTTTCGTCATGTTCTTTTGGATGATTGCCTTTCTTATGGGACAAGCCTTGTTCCAGGCGTGATGCTGCCCATGACAATTGGGGCATTTGGCTGTGACCTGTTGTTTAGCCTTGAATTTGTCAAGGCATTGCTGGGTGGGATGTCGGCCGCTACAAAGTGCACATGTTGGTGGGCGGTGGCAGGAGGATTGGTGGTGCCCGAATTTCTGGCAAGTGAAACATCTTAGGGGCTCAGGGGTGAAGGGGCGGAGATCGTAAGTGCCCCAGTTTTTCAGATTAAGCGAGTTTGGGATGGGGCCTCGAATAGTAATGAGTACCTGCCTGGTTGGTTCGCCCTTGACCTCACAGCATTTAGCTTCTTCCACCTGGCTGTGGCGTAGGATGGCTTCAAGGGGGAAGTTCAGGGGGTAGTGCTGGACTACGACTTTTTTGGTGGATAGGTTTGGGTCCAGTTTCTGAAGCGAGACTTTCTTGCCCTCTAGTTCTTGGAGATTTTCGAGTATATTCAGGGACTCATTATTAAGGGGAACAATGATGGTGTTCAGGGCTTTGGTGGCCACCATTTTGAACTGTAGATGTGGGTAGGCGTTCTCAATGCTGATGATGATGTCGTACGTGTTAGGGAAATTGTTGTGCTTTGGGATAAGGAAAGCTGGGAGTTTGGGTGTGGTGGGGGGTGTGGTTGGAGGTTGGTTAGTGGCTTGGGTGTGGGGGGGGTCAGAGGGGTTTGGAGCAGGTTTTTTGTTTCTTTTCCTTTGAACGAGGGTGAAGCCGTCGTCGTCTGGGTCATGGGGGGAGGAGGGTGTTTCATCTGAATGGTGGTTGTTAGGAGAGGGGGTCTGAGTGCCGTCCGTTATTTGGTTGTCAGAGTGGTTTGGGATGTCATCGTCGGAGTTGTCGTCGTCGGTATCCATGGTGTTGTAGGAAGGGTTGAGGCAGTCTTGGGTGTGGTCGTTGCCAATGATTCTTAGTTTCCTTCCTGCCGTAATCTCAGCGTCAGGGGAGGAGTCTTCAAGTTCCAGGGCTCTCTTCTTCGAGTCGGCGTTTGTTGAGTTTCCAGGGTGGGTGGCTCGGTTCTTAGGAGCGTTTCTGGGGTCTCGAGGGGCTTGAGGGGCAGGAGGTTTCTTGGCGGAAGAGGGGGTTTGATCTCGGCTCGCCATCTTGGCGGCCGTCACACTCGCATTCACACACTCAATCACACTACCATTCACTCAGAACAAGGAAGAAGCCTACCTACAGTGGTGGTGACTATCCCCCCGCTAGCGGAGGTCGTGATAGCCCTGCCACTGCCCCCTGTGGGGTCTTGCCTAGCGCCCTACCGAGTTTTTGGCCACCCCAGTGCTTTCCTATAACCACCCCTACTAAGGGGCCTCTTTGTGTACCTGGCCTAACGCCAGGAAACCGCAGAGTTCGGCTTCGTACTCGCACTGGGGGACTCTAAGGCCGAAAGGAAGGAATAGTAGAAGGGGGGGCGCAACCCACGAAAGGGCGAGTGCACACAAGTGTGTGCACCCCGGTACACAATCGTGGGGCGAAAGGCAGTGGCTGCGGTGGTCTCAGCGTTGACTGCAATGACGACGGTTGCACAACACAAGGCGTGATGGCAGTCTGGACTCAGAGGAAAACTCTAGGGGCGAGCACCGTGGTAACTTCTCGCAGAGCGGAGTCAGGATGGTAAGCTGAAACGTCTGCTGACTGGAGCAGGTTAACCGTGGGTTGCTGGTTCCGTAGAGTTGATGAGAGTGTGAGGGAGCGTACTGACGGGCGCCGAGTCTGTGTAGAGCGGGAGCGAGCGGGAGATGTCTCCGCTACGGCTGCCAGGAGCGAACTGTGAGATATACATCCAGTGCAGGCTCCTTATATCTGGCCAGGAATCTGACATTTCCAATTCACACATAGGTGAAAATTAAAAAAGGTTGACAAAGCACGGTTGATTTTCAGCCTCTAGAGACGTCACCTTGTGGAACTGTCATTTTCCCAGGGCCACACACACACACACACACACACACACACACACACACACACACACACACACACACACACACACACACAACTATATATCCGTCTACTTGTCTATTTCTACCTATATCTATCTGGCTGTTTTTCTGTAGATCGATTTATCTATCTATTTATATCTGTGTATCTATCTATCTATCTCTATCTATCTATATCTATCTATCTATATATATCTATATCTATATCTATCTATCTATCTATCTATCTATCTATCTATATATATATATATATATATATATATATATATATATATATATATATATATATATATATATATATATACTGTATATGAGAGGCAAATTGAGAGAGAGAGAGAGAGAGAGAGAGAGAGAGAATGGGAAGGATGGATGTAGGGAGTGAGGACAGGTGAGGTGAGAAATGGCTCCTAATCCCCAAGGAATAACCTACTCAGGTCATTTTGACTAGGGCAGACACACACACACACACACACACATATATATATATATATATATATATATATATATATATATATATATATATATATATATATATATATATATATATATATATACCCAGGCTGCTTCCCCCAAGGAAAGTGGGGTAGCCGAGACAGGTCGACACTTAAAATGGATAGAATCCTGGCTGAAAGGACGAAAGCAGAGAGTATTAATAAATGAAACTAAGTCGGACTGGGGATTAGTAACTAGCGGTGTACTACACGGTTCAGTACTCGGTCCCTTATTATTTATCATATATATAAATGATCTAGACTTAGGAGGCAATAGCAGCATCAGCAAATTTGCCGACGATACAAAAATAGGGCGTATCATTAACTCGACTGACGATTGCCATAACTTACAAAAAGACCTCGATACATTGTCCAAACGGTCTAAAACTTGGCAAATGGAATTTAACGTTGAAAAATGTAAAGTATTTAACGTAGGTAAGACCATTGGAGATATTATATACAGCTTAGATAACAAAGAAATTAGCAAATCGGAATGCAAGAGAGATCTAGGAGTTATGATTAGTAACGACCTTAAACCAGTCGCTCTCGTGGGGTCAGTCTGCTCAGACGTGCCTGAGACCTGTGGTAGTGTTGTGCTAGTGTGCTTTAGTGATCTGTGATAGTGGTTGTGTTAGTGTGTTGTAATGATCAGCGATAGTGCTGTGCTAGTGATCCGTGAGAGTGTGTGTTGTGGTGTCCCGTAGTGACCCGTGATAGTGCTGTGCTACCTTGTGTGAACTAGTGTGTAATGGCTTCCTCGGCAGAGAGCTGTGTCCCCACTGCAGGTATTGAAAAGGACTACCTTGAATTAAAGGAGCAACTTCTCGAACTGAAGCGGGAGGTACAAAATCTCAGGCAGGAGAAGTCACAGATGAGGGAATTGTTGGAGGAGATGTTGGAGGAGAAAGAGAAAAAGGCTGAAGGTTGGACACTAGTTAACAAGGGTGCAACGAAGTTCACTCTTAAAAAGCAAACGGAAGTTAAGACCACTAATGCCTTCGACGCACTAAGGGACGAATGTGAAGGGAAGGCAGAGAGGGAAGTAGAGGAGAAGGACGGTGAGAGAACTTCCAGTACAGGTAAGTACGAGTATAAACAGAACGAGAAAGGTAAGAAAAATGTTGCTGTTGTTGGAGACTCCCAGGTGAGATATCTGAACAGGGCCATGTATACTCCACTCGCTAAACATGTGTGTCTTCCAGGGGCCAGGGTGGCTAATGTGGTAGAAAAAATTTCAAATATCGTAAAGGAAAGTGGTGACAAACCCACTGTGTGCCTCAGTGTAGGAGGCAATGATATTAGTAGCCTTAAGAGTGAGGTACTGTGGAAAAGGTACAAGTTGATGTTAGAAAAGGTTAGGGAGAGGGGAGGAACCCCTGTAGTGCTTGGTGTTTTACCCAGGTGGCGGGTTGGAAGAGAGTGGTTGAGCAGAGCAATAGGATTTAATTGCCGCCTTGAAAGGTATTGCAAAGATAATGCAATACCTTTCATAGACAGCTGGGACCGGCTTTATGGACGGAGTGCCTTGTATAGTTGGGATGGGACTCATCTTAACAGGCAGGGAGTTACTGTTTTAGCTGGAATGATAGATAGGGAGTTGGAGATATTTTTTCGATATTGAGAAGTAGGTGTACAGGAAGATGCAGCAACTACACTCAGAAAACATTATTACCATGTTTGGATAGATGCATCAATACTTGCAAAATTAAGAACAAAAGTTCAACCAATAGTGTAGATACATCCACTCAGGCACCTCAAATTGAGCAGGCGATGATAGATGATAGAACAAGCGATGATAGAAATGCGATAAGCGATAGTACAAAAAATTGTTATATTACTAACGTAAAGAGTTTCCCAGTTAGTAATAAAATAAATAACAGTAAATGCCAAGGTAGAGGCATAACTACTCGTAATAATCTGAAAGTGTACTACACAAACAGCCGGAGTTTACGTAATAAAATGGATGAACTGAGGGCTTTAATTTGTACAGAGAAAATAAACATTGCCGTTATTAGTGAAACTTGGATGAATACAGACACTCGAGAATTTTTAGCAGAATATCAGATAAAAGGCTGTAATATTTTTGTGTCAAACCGTCAAGGAAGAAAGGGGGGAGGGGTACCTATTTATGTAAAGGATTCATTAAACTGTTACAATAAAGCAGACATTAAAGTAAATAGGGACACAGAAAGTGTCTGGGTTGAAATTAGTAACAATAGGGAGAAATTAGTCTTAGGAGCAATTTACAGATCTCCTAAATTAAGTAGAGCTGATAGTAAATACCTCTGGGAGGAAATAAGGAAAGCATCAGAGTCCAGCTTAGTAATAATTGTAGGGGACCTTAATCTGCCAAGGATAGATTGGAGAAATCAGACAGGAGATGCAGAGTCAGAGGAATTTTTAGAGATAGTACAGGATAATTTCCTTTATCAGTATATCAGGGAGCCCACCAGAGGTAATAATATACTAGATTTGGTTTTAGCTAATAAAGAAAATATCATTAGCGATATAGAGGTTGGTGGACGACTTGGTAATAGCGATCATGAAGAAATTAAGTTCAAATTTATTTGGGATGTCTGTTCCACTGAAAATACCTCCAACGTTCCAAATTTTCGTCTAGGAGATTTCGATGGCTTAAGAGCTTATTTTCGAACGGTATTCCACAGGGAGATTAGCTATTAGAGGGAATGCCAGGTCAGTGGGGAACCCCAGGTCATAGGTCAGGCGCAGGAAACACCTGGGAATGTCCGTCAGGTGTCTGTGAGGGGGGAGGTGGTAGATAGGAATGTAGTCCAGGTGACGGAAATTAACTCAGCTCCAGTACCAAACAGACGTTCAACCAGTGAGAAGTATAACGAGTTAATAAATATAATACACGGAGGCCAAGATAGATATATTCCTTGAAAACCGTTTAGAACTAATAATTCAGAACCAAGATGGTTAAACAACAGATTAAAATCTCTCATAGGCCAAAGGAAAGGAATATATAGAAAAATAAAACGTTTTAGTGCTCTGTGTTAGTGTGTTGTAGTGATCAGCGATAGTGCTGTGCTAGTAATACGTGAAAGTGCTGTGCTAGTGTGTTGTGGTGACCCGTAGTGACCCGTGATAGTGCTGTGCTACCTTGTGTGAACTAGTACGTAATGGCTTCCTCGGCAGAGAGCTGTGTCCCCACTGCAGGTATTGAAAAGGACTACCTTGAATTAAAGAAGGAACTTCTCGAACTGAAGCGGGAGGTACAAATTCTCAGGCAGGAGAAGGCACAAATGAGGGAATTGTTGGAGGAGATGTTGGTGGAGAAAGAGAAAAAGGCTGAAGGTTGGACACTAGTTAACAAGGGTGCAACGAAGTTCACTCTTAAAAAGCAAACGGAAGTTAAGACCACTAATGCCTTCAACGCACTACGGGACGAATGTGAAGGGAAGGCAGAGAGGGAAGTAGAGGAGAAGGAAGGTGAGAGAACTTCCAGTACAGGTAAGTATAATCAGAACAAGAAAGGTAAAAAAAATGTTGTTGTTGTTGGAGACTCCCCGGTGAGATATCTGAACAGGGCCATGTATACTCCACTTGCTAAACATGTGTGTCTTCCAGGGGCCAGGGTGGCTAATGTGGTAGAAAAAATTTCAAATATCGTAAAGGAAAGTGGTGACAAACCCACTGTGTGCCTCAGTGTAGGAGGCAATGATATTAGTAGCCTTAAGAGTGAGGTACTGTGGAAAAGGTACAAGTTGATGTTAGAAAAGGTTAGGGAGAGGGGAGGAACCCCTGTAGTGCTTGGTGTTTTACCAAGGTGGCGGGTTGGAAGGGAATGGTTGAGCAGGGCAATAGGGTTTAATTGCCGCCTTGAAAGGTATTGCAAAGATAATGCAATACCTTTCATAGACAGCTGGGACTGGTTTTATGGACGGGGTGCCTTGTATAGTTGGGATGGGACTCATCTTAGTAGGCAGGGAGTTACTGTTTTAGCTGGAATGATAGATAGGGAGTTGGAGGGATTTTTTCGAGATTGAGAAGTAGGTGTACAGGAAGTTGCAGCAACTACACTCAGAAATCATTATTACCATGTTTGGATAGATGCATCAATACTTGCAAATTTAAGAACAAAAGTTCAACCAATAGTGTAGATACATCCACTCAGGCACCTCAAACTGAGCAGGCGATGATAGATGATAGAACAAGCGATGATAGAAATGCGATAAGCGATAGTACAAAAAATTGTTATATTAGTAAAGTAGAGAGTTTTCCAGTTAGTAATAAAATAAATAACAGCAAATGCCAAGGTAGAGGCATAACTACTAGTAATAATCTGAAAGTGTATATACTACACAAACAGCCGGAGTTTACGTAATAAAATGGATGAACTGAGGGCTTTAATTTGTACAGAGAAAATAAACATTGCCGTTATTAGTGAAACTTGGATGAATACAGACACTCGAGAATTTTTAGCAGAATATCAGATAAAAGGCTATAATATTTTTGTGTCAAACCGTCAGCGAAGAAAGGGGGGAGGGGTAGCTATTTATGTAAAGGATTCAATAAACTGTTACAATAAAGCAGACATTAAAGTAAATAGGGACACAGAAAATGTCTGGGTTGAAATGAGTAACAATAGGGAGAAATTAGTCTTAGGAGCAATTTACAGATCTCCTAAATTAAGTAGAGCTGATAGTAAATACCTTTGGGAGGAAATTAGGAAAGCATCAGAGTCCAGCTTAGTAATAATTGTAGGGGACCTTAATCTGCCAAGGATAGATTGGAGAAATCAGACAGGAGATGCAGAGTCAGAGGAGTTTCTAGAGATAGTACAGGATAATTTCCTTTATCAGTATATCAGGGAGCCCACCAGAGGTAATAATATACTAGATTTGGTTTTAGCTAATAAAGAAAATATCATTAGCGATATAGAGGTTGGTGGACGACTTGGTAATAGCGATCATGAAGAAATTAAGTTCAAATTTATTTGGGATGTCTGTTCCACTGAAAATACCTCCACCGTTCCTAATTTTCGTCTAGGAGATTTCGATGGCTTAAGAGCTTATTTTCGAACGGTATTCCACAGGGAGATTAGCTATTTGAGGGAATGTCAGGTCAGTGGGGAACCCCAGGTCATAGATCAGGCGCAGGAAACACCTGGGGATGTCCGTCAGGTGTCTGTGAGGGGGGAGGTGGTAGATAGGAATGTAGTCCAGGTGACGGAAATTAACTCAGCTCCAGTACCAAGCAGACGTTCGACCAGTGAGAAGTATAACGAGTTAATAAATATAATACACGGAGGCCAAGATAGATATATTCCTTCAAAACCGTTTAGAACTAATAATTCAGAACCTAGATGGTTAAACAACAGATTAAAATCTCTCATAGGCCAAAGGAAAGGAATATATAGAAAAATAAAACGTGGAGAGGAACACTTACGTAACCGGTACACAATTTTAAATAGAGAAGTAAAGAGGGAGATAAGAAAAGCAAAGAGAAGTTATGAAATTAAGGTTGCCAGTGAATCAAAAGAAAACCCCAAGGGTTTTTATCAAATGTACCGAACGAAAAATAAAGATAGGATAGGACCACTCAGAACAGAATCAGGTGACATTATCAGTGAAGATAAAGAAATGTGCTCCATCCTAAATAATTATTTCATATCAGTATTCACCAAGGAAAATCTAAGCCTGGTCCCTCAAGCAGCAAATATTTACCATGAGAATACGGAAAATATTCTTAGTAAAATAACCATTAGTAAGGAGGACGTATTGAAAGAAATTAATAAGTTAAAACCTCAAAAATCGCCAGGTCCGGACGATATATATGCAAAAATTATAAAGGAAACCAAAGAAGAATTATGTCAGCCACTTTTAACATTATTTAATGACTCTTTAAGTTCAGGAGAAGTTCCAGAGGCGTGGAAAACCGCAAACGTAGTGCCCATCTTTAAAAAGGGTGATAAATCAGCTGCGTCGAATTATCGTCCGATAAGTCTAACGTCAATAGTAGGAAAAATGTTAGAGTCAATTTTGGCAAATAAGATTAGAGAACACTTAGAAAAATTTAATCTTATAAACGAAAGTCAGCACGGATTCAGGCAAGGACGATCCTGCCTCACAAATTTGTTGTCATTCTACTCGGAGGTCTATGAGGTAGTAGATAGCGATAAAGCTTACGATGTTATTTATCTGGACTTCAGTAAAGCTTTTGATAGGGTCCCACACGAAAGGTTAGTTAGAAAGGTTCGAGCACACGGTATAGACGGCGATATCTTAAAATGGATAGAATCCTGGCTGAAAGGACGAAAGCAGAGAGTATTAATAAATGGAACTAAGTCGGACTGGGGATTAGTAACTAGCGGTGTACCACAGGGTTCAGTACTCGGTCCCTTATTATTTATCATATATATAAATGATCTAGACTTAGGAGTCAATAGCAGCATCAGCAAATTTGCCGACGATACAAAAATAGGGCGTATCATTAACTCGACTGACGATTGCCATTACTTACAAAAAGACCTCGATACATTGTCCAAATGGTCTAAAACTTGGCAAATGGAATTTAACGTTGAAAAATGTAAAGTACTTAACGTAGGCAAGACCATTGGAGATACTAAATACAGCTTAGATAATAAAGAAATGAGCAAATCGGAATGCAAGAGAGATCTAGGAGTTATGATTAGTAACGACCTTAAACCAAGGCAACAGTGCATTAATGCGAGAAATAAAGCAAATAGGGTCCTAGGATTTATTTCGAGAAGCGTGAGCAATGGATCATCTAAAGTAATACTAAAACTTTATCTAGCATTAGTAAGGCCACATTTAGACTACGCAGTACAATTCTGGTGTCCTTACTATAGAATGGATATTAATTCGTTAGAAAATGTACAGAGAAGAATGACTAAAATGATACATGACGTCCGGAACCTGTCATATGAAGACAGACTGAAAAGACTAAGTCTGCATTCGCTAGAGAGGCGTAGAGTAAGGGGAGACTTAATTGAGGTGTTTAAGTGGATGAATGGTATAAATAAGGGAGATATTAGCAAGGTACTTAAAGTGAGCATACAGGATAGAACTAGAAATAATGGTTTCAAAGTAGAAAAATTCCGTTTCAGTAAGGAAATCGGTAGAAATTGGTTTGGTAATAGAGTAGTAGACGAATGGAATAAGCTACCTAGTAAAGTAGTTGCTGCCTCTTCCATTGAGAGTTTCAAGCATAGGCTAGATAAGCATATGACAAATAAGGGGTGGATATAGAATAAAGAAAATCTTATAACTAGTACTAATTCAAAAATTTTTTCTTTTCAGGTTACACTATGATAGTCTCTATTCTCCTTTCACACTTTCCTGTAAAATGTCCACGCCAGTTTTTCTATACGGCGTGGTGTTCTTTCTGACTTTTTCCTGCCGGCTTCGGCTGGAGGGTTTGGAGGGCGGGGGAGAGCCTTCTTCTTTGCTATCCTTATCTCATTCTAGTAGTTCAGTTACTCTTCTAGGAGCTGCCTAGCATGGGCCAACCGGCCTACTGCAGTTATCCTCTCTTCTTATATTCTTATGTTCTTACTTAACCGATACACAATTTTAAATAGAGAAGTAAAGAGGGAGATAAGAAAAGCAAAGAGAAGTTATGAAATTAAGGTTGCCAGTGAATCAAAAGAAAACCCCAAGGGTTTTTATCAAATGTACCGAACGAAAAATAAAGATAGGGTAGGACCACTGAGAACAGAGTCAGGTGACATTACCAGTGAAGATAAAGAAATGTGCTCCATCCTAAATAATTATTTCATATCAGTATTCACCAAGGAAAAAGCCTGGTCCCTCAAGCAGCAAATATTTACCATGAGAATACGGAAAATATTCTTAGTAAAATAACTATTAGTAAGGAGGACGTATTGAAAGAAATTAATAAGTTAAAACCTCAAAAATCTCCAGGTCCGGACAATATATATGCAAAAATTATAAAAGAAACCAAATAAGAATTATGTCAGCCACTTTTAACGTTATTTAATGACTCTTTAAGTTCAGGAGAAGTTCCAGAGGCGTGGAAAACCGCAAACGTAGTGCCCATCTTTAAAAAGGGTGATAAATCAGCTGCGTCGAATTATCGTCCGATAAGTCTAACATCAATAGTAGGAAAAATGTTAGTCAATTTTGGCAAATAAGATTAGAGAACACTTAGAAAGATTTAATCTTATAAACGAGTCAGCACGGATTCAGGCAAGGACGATCCTGCCTCACAAATTTGTTGTCATTCTACTCGGAGATCTATGAGGCAGTAGATAGCGATAAAGCTTACGATGTTATTTATCTGGACTTTAGTAAAGCTTTTGATAGGGTCCCACACGAAAGGTTAGTTAGAAAGGTTCGAGCAAACGGTATAGACGGCGGTATCTTAAAATGAATAGAATCCTGGCTGAAAGGACGAAAGCAGAGAGTATTAATAAATGGAACTAAGTCGGACTGGGGATTAGTAACTAACGGTGTACAGTCATGGACAGAGAAACCTGGACAGGTGAGGCGAGGCAAATGTCATATTTTCTCTTTTCCCCGACTTGTCCGTCACTCTTCGTTCACGACTCCTTTCCCCCATCCCCCCACCCCCCATCCCGTTTACCCTCTCTTCATTAGCACCTGCTAGGCTGCCCTCCCCATCCCTCCTTCCCTGCCCCCATACACGCCAGTTCGCTAATCCGCCTACCTTGAACCGTGTGTGTGTGTGTGTGTGTGTGTGTGTGTGTGTGTGTGTGTGTGTGCGCGCGTGTGTGCGCGCGCGCGCATCCTTGACACAAGCAACTCCCTACATTTTTCCGATCACAACCCATCCCTCCCTCTTCCCTACGGCTACTCTGCTAACACAAACACACACACACACACACACACACACACACACACGCACACATGAGAAGCTCATCTTCATTCTTCGTATACGCAACTGCTCTCTCTCTCTCTCTCTCTCTCTCTCTTTCAAGATTCTGTAGGAGTGAATAGTAATGTCAGTGCAAAGTAAGCCTTTACTATTGTGATATAAGTATTATAAAATATAACTTAGGAATATATTTAAAGAAAACAACTGCAGTAGGCTGGTTGGCCCATGCGAGGCAACTCCTGATTTTGGATCTGCAGACGAGAGAGAGAAAGAGAGAGAGAGAGAGAGATGTAAGGAGTGACCACTTGTCCCCCCATCTCTCTCTCTCTCTCTCTCTCTCTCTCTCTCAATATTCTGGAGTGAATAATAATGTCAGTGCAAAGTATGCCTTTACTGTGATATAAGCATTACAAATTAAAACACTGGAAAATATTTAGAGGGAACAACTGCAGGAAATCCTCTCGAGACGTCAGCATGTGGAACTGTCATTATTTCCCTGCGGGCCAATTAACGTCCACCATCATACTTGCCTACTCCCTTCTGCCACCATTTTCGCCAGTTCTCCTCATCTTTACTTTCCAATTCACAGCATGCCATTCGTTACGATAATAATTGCACACACACACACACACACACACACACACATATATATATATATATATATATATATATATATATATATATAGAGAGAGAGAGAGAGAGAGAGAGAGAGAGAGAGAGAGAGAGAGAGAGAGCAGGGGTTGAGATAAAGAGAGAGAGAGAAAGAGGTGAGAAGTGTCCACGTGTCCCCTGGGAATGACCAGCCTTCCCGGGTCATATGGCTAGGACGGAGAGGAGGTGAGGGAAGGAAGGGGATGGGGGGGGTACGGTTCATATGGACGAAGATTTAGTGGAAAAATCGAAAAGGAAAAAGAAACTATCAGCTCAGCCCCTGAGTGTCCAGGTTTCTTTGTCCATGACTGTACCACAGGGTTCAGTACTGGGTCCCTTATTATTTATCATATATATAAATGATCTAGACTTAGGAGTCAATAGCAGCATCAGCAAATTTGCCGACGATACAAAAATAGGGCGTATCATTAACTCGACTGACGATTGCCATTACTTACAAAAAGACCTCGATACATTGTCCAAATGGTCTAAAACTTGGCAAATGGAATTTAACGTTGAAAAATGTAAAGTACTTAACGTAGGCAAGACCATTGGAGATACTAAATACAGCTTAGATAACAAAGAAATTAGCAAATCGGAATGCGAGAGAGATCTAGGAGTTATGATTAGTAACGACCTTAAACCAAGGCAACAGTGTATTAATGCGAGAAATAAAGCAAATTGGGTCCTAGGATTTATTTCGAGAAGCGTGAGCAATAGATCATCTAAAGTAATACTGAAACTTTATCTAGCATTAGTAAGGCCACATTTAGACTACGCAGTACAATTTTGGTGTCCTTACTATAGAATGGATATTAATTCGTTAGAAAATGTACAGAGAAGAATGACTAAAATGATACATGACGTCCGGAACCTGTCATATGAAGACAGACTGAAAAGACTAAGTCTGCATTCGCTAGAGAGGCGTAGAGTAAGGGGAGACTTAATTGAGGTGTTTAAGTGGATGAATGGTATAAATAAGGGAGATATTAGCAAGGTACTTAAAGTGAGCATACAGGATAGAACTAGAAATAATGGTTTCAAAGTAGAAAAATTCCGTTTCAGTAAGGAAATCGGTAGAAATTGGTTTGGTAATAGAGTAGTAGACGAATGGAATAAGCTACCTAGTAAAGTAGTTGCTGCCTCTTCCATTGAGAGTTTCAAGCATAGGCTAGATAAGCATATGACAAATAAGGGGTGGATATAGAATAAGGAAAATCTTATAACCAATACTAATTCATATTTTTTTTCTTTTCAGGTTACACTATGATAGTCTCTATTCTCCTTTCACACTTTCCTGTAAAATGTCCATGCCAGTTTTTCTATACGGCGTGGTGTTCTTTCTGACTTTTTCCTGCCGGCTTCGGCTGGAGGGTTTGGAGGGCGGGGGAGAGCCTTCTTCTTTGCTATCCTTATCTCATTCTAGTAGTTCAGTTACTCTTCTAGGAGCTGCCTAGCATGGGCCAACCGGCCTACTGCAGTTATCCTTTCTTCTTATGTTCTTATGTTCTTACTCATCCACTCTAACACGGTCAATCGCATCTTAGCCCCAAGGGGGAGAAGGGACAATTCCTCACCGCACCACACCGCACGAGGGACAATTGCGCCGTGCAATCAGTGACATCCACAGCAAGGCCCTACAGCAGAGCTGGTTTACACCTGCCACATCATAATAGACCCATCCCTTTACCCGCATCTGCCTGATCAGCTGATCAGACAAATGTAGGAGAATATCCCCCCAAGGCTGCGTCATCATTTATTCATTCACAATTTCTCTCCATTCATTTCTATCACGCACAGCCACTCTTCCTTGCTCTACAAACATCCCTCTCACATCCAATGCTCTCTTCGTATATATATATATATATATATATATATATATATATATATATATATATATATATATATATATATATATATATATATATATATACGTAAATCGATCGACAGAAAAACACAGGCAGACAGATAGGTAGGAATAGATAAGCAGACGGATAAATAATAATCATGTCAGCTCTGTGCCAAACCGCCTGCAAGAAGTGATTGGAAAATGGAAATAAAGGAGGTTGGATTCGATACCGAGAGAGAGAGAGAGAGAGAGAGAGAGAGAGAGAGAGAGAGAGAGAGAGAGAGACATGAGGGAAGGTGTTAAGAGAAAGTAACAGGGACAGAAGAAAGGAGGAAATCAGATACTGAGACAGATAGACAGACAGACCGAGTAGATGAGGAAGGGAGAGAAGAAAGGAGAAAAGCAAATGTTGAGAGGCAGAGTGTATGCTGACGCCGCTTAAAAGCTGGCTACATTTGTCTACCCGCGAATTGCAGTTATCTTTAAATGTGTTAAAATGCTTTATTTATTATATACTAACATGCTTTATTTATTTTATAATAATTATATCAGTAAACGTATACTTTGCATTGACGTTATTATTCACCTTACAGAACCTTTGAGAGAGAGAGAGAGAGAGAGAGAGAGAGAGAGAGAGAGAGAGAGAGAGAGAGACTGGGGGGGGGGATGACGGGATATATGGAGGGAGGGAGAGAGGGCGGGTGAGGTGAGGAGTGGTCACTTGTCCCCTGAGGCAAGGAAGGGGAGGGGGGGTACGGTTCATATGGACGAAGATTTAATGGAAAAATCGAATAGGAAAGAGAATTTCTCAGCCCACCCCTTCAGTGTCCAGGTTTCTCTGTCCATGACTGTATATAAGATACAGAGAAATGGTAAATCAGTGGACTTCATATGGGCACCTTCTCATTGTGGTATCATAGGAAATGAACGCGCAGACGCTCTAGCGAGAGAAGGGGCACTGAAAGATAGTGTGGACTATAAATTCGCCCTACCTGTGAGTGGAATCCAAGCTAAAATAGGTTCTAGAGTTATACAACAGTACAGCCAACACCTAGAAAAGATAAAAAACACACACGTAACATTCAGAAATTATGTATCAATATCAAAGTACATAAGAACATAAGAACATAAGAAGAGAGGATAACTGCAGTAGGCCGGTTGGCCCATGCTAGGCAGCTCCTAGAAGACCTGACTATGTCAGTGTTAAACTACCAGAAGGCAGCAAACAACCTACAGTAGAATTAGACTACAATATAGATATCTCTGGGAAATAATACAGTCAGGTAGCAATGTGATTAGAAACTGCAGAGTATGTGGAGAGACCGCAAAGCACAACTTAGAGCACTACATTGCTGAGTGTCCATATGTTAAACCATACAGAGAATTATGTTCCTCAAATAGTAGAGATGATCTATTGGTACACTTCTTACAGCCCTCTAGCCTTAAAAAGGTGATCAATGAATTCCCAGGTTTCGCTTGTGCAGTGTAACACAATTCATATATTTTAATCCCACATCACCTCTATACGCCCTTGTATATAGGTATGTCTGTATATGTATGTGCATATATGTATATATGTATGTGTGTGTATATGGGTGGATGCAGTATGGGTATGTGTATGTATGAGTATATGTGTATATATGTATGTGTATGTGTATATATATGTATGTGTGTGTATATATGCATATATGTATGTGTGTATGTACGTATATGTATGTATATGTATATGTGTGTGTATATGTATGTATATATGTGTGTATATGTATGTGTATGTATGACATGTCTGTACGTGGGTATATGTTTATACGGTATATGTTTTTGTTTTGTATGCATATCTCATTTTTTATGTATATCTATATGTATGTATATAGGGATATATGTATGTGTGAAGGGACATGTTTTTATGCATATCTATATGTATGTATATAGGGATATATGTATGTGTGAAGGTACATGTTTTTATGTATATCTACATGTATGTATATAGGGATATATGTATGTGTGAAGGTACATGTTTTTATGTATATCTACATGTATGTATATAGGGATATATGTATGTGTGAAGGTACATGTACTCTTGCCCTGCTCAATCACTCTCTTCCTCCACCCTCTCTTCCCCTGGGAGCTCAGCCCATCCTCTCCAGAGCACTACCCCCAGGCAGACCCCCCCCCCTAACCCTCATTCCCCCATTCCGCAGGGAATGTACCCCCCCCTCTCCCACTAATAATCCTTTACCTTGCTTTCTTCCCCACTCCCCCAGCTGTCCCTCCAGTCTCGACTCTCTCTCTCTCTCTCTCTCTCTCTCTCTCCACACCTGTGTTTGCCAACTTACCTCTCTTTTAAATCTTATAATTACTGACAGTTCTCAAACTAATATCCTCTGTAATTACTGACCTACCTCCTCCTCCTTCCCCTCCCTTGCTTCTCACCTATCTGTTTTATCCCCACACAGCCGCTTCTGCTGCTCTCTCTCTCTCTCTCTCTCTCTCTCTCTCTCTCTCTCTCTCTCCACACCTTTGTTTGCCAATAATCTCCTCCTAAATCCCATTATTACTGACCTTCCTCTCCCCCCTCTCCCTAATAGGTATCTCACTGAAGTTCGTACCAACTTCTACTGTTGTAACCTTTTCCTCTCTCCATGTACTTATCACTAAGTATATTGCATCAAGTCTGCATATTTAGATATTATACAGTATTTGGTACCATATTATGATGTACTACAAATTGTAACAATGTAACCGCACGACAGTTTTGTAACAGTATCACTCAATATTTATTTAGGTAACGTCATGTCGTCATGCTATATTCTTGTAACTTAATGTCTAATGCTATCATTCTTTTTCAACAACAGTATGCAACCACGCTCTCTCTCTCTCTCTCTCTCTCTCTCTCTCTCTCTCTCTCTCTCTCTCTCTCTCTCTCTCTCTCTCTCTCTCTCCACCTGTGTTTGCCAATCTACCTCTCCTCTAAATCTTATAATTACTGACAGTTCTCAGACTATTGCTGACCTACCTCCTCCTCCTTTCCCTCCCTTGCTTCTTACCTATATGTTATAATCCTCTCTCTCTCTCTCTCTCTCTCTCTCTCTCTCTCTCTCTCTCATTACACTGTGACCATACCACAATCTCCACAATTTTATAATAGGAAATTTACCACTGCCTGTTTCTTGTTAAGAAACAATGTGTATATAATCATACTATATTCGTGTAACTTTATATCTGTGATTATTAATCTATTTATATGTTTATTACAATGGTTCAACCCATCAAGGCAATCCACCCGACGTATGTGTTACTAGGGGGTGAGCCATTTGTGCAATTCTTATTATGTAAACCTTACACAATAAAATTTGTAAATCAATCAACCTCTGTATTTTGCATCATGACTATCCACCTCACTCACCTTCCAGCTGCTTTGTCTGCTTGTCCGACGGAATGCATTGCTTTTGGCTTGGGATGTATATTGTATGGCCATTCTAATGCTTTATTCTAAAATATAAACTTAGCATACCTGCGTTCAATCGATCAACAAAAAAAAAATCTTGACACAGGTGAACAGTGTTTTCACAATGAGCGATGCTCCTGTTCGTGTTGGTTTAAGCCAGTTTATTCTCTCTCTCTCTCTCTCTCTCTCTCTCTCTCTCTCTCTCTCTCTCTCTCTCTCTCTCTCTCTCTATGTACTATATATATATATATATATATATATATATATATATATATGATGCATGTATATACTGTATGTATAAATATATGTCTGAATGCATGCATGTACGCCCTCCGGAGCGACGTGGTAGGGGAGAGAAGAAGGGGCTTAGGAGTGACAAGTATGTCCCGGTGGACCTGATCCTGTCATTACCACTCCCTCAAAGCATACGTGTTACTTTTTTTATATTCTGCTCTCTCTCTCTCTCTCTCTCCTTCCCTGATTTTGGCTTATGGTGAGTATTATCTTGTCCTTTCTAATGTTTTACTCCTTAAATGTTTTTGACTGGAATTTCATATTCTAGAATATCAACATGCACACCTGTATGTATTGTGATATACCACAGGTAATAGTCTGTGTACACATATTAACTGCTGTAGCAATAAATAAAGCTTCGAACCATGGCGATCAATTTGGTGACGGTACTAGAGGGAAATATAAGCGCTCTCACACCTCCCCATTCTGCCCATCACCGTAGACCAATCAGGGACGAGAGAAGGAAAGCCTTTTCCTCAGTCCTCCCTGAGGGAGGTGCTTTTTTTTTTTTTTTTTTTTATAGATATTTTGTTGTGTATGACTGCCGGCGAATGGTTTGCTGTGCCTTGACACAGCTTCTTGCTTTTCATGTAGGCACTCAATACAGCACACCAAAAATACACAGAAGAGTACTATAAATAATAACTATACAAACAAATACCACCGACGAATATTTTGCAGCCAAAAGTGCATGTGTAAAAATATTCTCTCTCTCTCTCTCTCTCTCTCTCTCTCTCTCTCTCTCTCTCTCTCTCTCTCTCTATGTACTGTATATATATATATATATATATATATATATATATATATATATATATATATATATATATATATATATATATATAGATATATATATACAGTTACACTATGATAGTCTCTATTCTCCTTTCACACTTTCCTGTAAAATGTCCACGCCAGTTTTTCTATACGGCGTGGTGTTCTTTCTGACTTTTTCCTGCCGGCTTCGGCTGGAGGGTTTGGAGGGCGGGGGAGAGCCTTCTTCTTTGCTATCCTTATCTCATTCTAGTAGTTCAGTTACTCTTGTAGGAGCTGCCTAGCATGGGCCAACCGGCCTACTGCAGTTATCCTCTCTTCTTATGTTCTTATGTTCTCTCTCTCTCTCTCTCTCTCTCTCTCTCTCTCTCTCTCTCTCACACACACACACACACACACACACACACACACACACACACACACACAAGAAACTACCATAGAGAGCTTCTTGTAAGGATTGTTTTTGTCTACGGTTGGTTAGGATGAGTCACACTACTGTCCTTTATGACTCAATACCCTACCTTACGTAATTTCATATTTACTAGATGTACTATCACTTTGTCAGTAATATTCAGAGATCTTTCATCTATGTTATTAAAGTAAATTGGCACATATCCGTGCTTCTATTCGTGACATGGAAGTTGTCTCACAAAAAGAGAGAGGAAAAAGAGTTTATTGGGACAGTATTCTAGCCAGTTTAGGGGGGGGAAAAAAGTGGAATGGAAGCGGAGGGAGACGGAAGAGTTGGGGAAAAAAAGAAAAAAAAGGGTGAATGTGGGACGAGAGATTAGACCGACCAAGGAAAAACAACGAACTACACAAAACAAGAGAGAGAGAGAGAGAGAGAGAGAGAGAGAATGGCTGACCCAATCCAGAATCGTATCAGAGAAATAAAGAGAACATACAAAAATGCTAAATGGATGTAGTGCAGTGCTCACCTATAACAGTTTTTGAAAATGTTGCTACGTTAGATTCCATAAATAAGCGAGGGTTTTACAGTGTGGGGTGAGTAAAGTGTCGGGGTTGAGTGTGTGACGAGAAGGGGGTGAATTGGGTAGGGGAACGAAAGGGTGGGGAAGAAACGTTCAGGAAGGATGGCAAGGAGGAGGAAGAGGCAGGCAAGGTGACGATTGTGAGGGGGAAAGGAAGAAAGGAGAAGGGCTGGTGATAATGGTACACTTGAATGGTAGGAAAAGAAAGATGAAAAGATAATTGTAATAAAGGAGAAATGTGGAGGGAAAAAGAGGTAGTATAGTCATAAGAACATAAGAAGAAAGGATAACTGCAGTAGGCCGGTTGGCCCATGCTAGGCAGCTCCTAGAAGAGTAACTGAACTACTAGAATGAGATGAGGATAGCAAAGAAGAAGGCTCTCCCCCGCCCTCCAAACCCTCCAGCCGAAGCCGGCAGGAAAAAGTCAGAAAGAACACCATGCCGTATAGAAAAACTGGCGTGGACATTTTACAGGAAAGTGTGAAAGGAGAATAGAGACTATCACAGTTTAACATGAAAACGAAAAATTATGAATTAGTATTGGTTATAAGATTTTCTTTTTTCTATATCCACCCCTTATTAGTCATATGCTTATCTAGCCTATGCTTGAAACTCTCAATGGAAGAGGCAGCAACTGCTTTACTAGGTAGCTTATTCCATTCGTCTCCTACTCTATTACCAAACCCAATTTCTACCTATTTCCTTACTGAAACGGAATTTTTCTAGTGTGAAACCATTATTTCTAGTTCTATCCTGTATGCTCACTTTAAGCACATTGCTGATATCTCCCTTATTTATACCCTTCATCCACTTAAACACCTCAATTAAGTCTTCCCTTACTCTACGCCTCTCTAGCGAATGCAGACTTAGTCTTTTCAGTCTGTCTTCATATGACAGGTTCCGGACGTCATGTATCATTTTTGTCATTCTTCTCTGTACATTTTCTAACGAATTAATATCCATTCTACAGTAAGGACACCAAAATTGTACTGCGTAGTCTAAATGTGGCCTTACTAATGCTAGATAAAGTTTCAGTATTACTTTAGATGATCTATTGCTCACGCTTCTCGAAATAAATCCTAGGACCCTATTTGCTTTATTTCTCGCATTAATACACTGTTGCCTTGGTTTAACGTCGTTACTAATCATAACTCCTAGATCTCTCTCGCATTCCGATTTGCTAATTTCTTTGTTATCTAAGCTGTATTTAGTATCTCCAATGGTCTTGCCTACGTTAAGTACTTTACATTTTTCAACGTTAAATTCCATTTGCCAAGTTTTAGACCATTTGGACAATGTATCGAGGTCTTTTTGTAAGTTATGGCAATCGTCAGTCGAGTTAATGATACGCCCTATTTTTGTATCGTCGGCAAATTTGCTGATGCTGCTATTGACTCCTAAATCTAGATCATTTATATATATGATAAATAATAAGGGACCGAGTACTGAACCCTGTGGTACACCGCTAGTTACTAATCCCCAGTCCGACTTAGTTCCATTTACTAATACTCTCTGCTTTCGCCCTTTCAGCCAGGATTCTATCCATTTTAAGATATCGCCGTCTATACCGTGTGCTCGTACCTTTCTAACTAACCTTTCGTGTGGGACCCTATCAAAAGCTTTACTAAAGTCCAGATAAATAACATCGTAAGCTTTATTGCTATCTACTGCCTCATAGACCTCCGAGTAGAATGACAATAAGTTTGTGAGGCAGGACCGTTCTTGCCCGAATCCGTGCTGACTTTCGTTTATAAGATTAAATCTTTCTTAATGTTCTCTAATCTTATTTGCCAAAATTGACTCTAACATTTTTCCTACTATTGACGTTAGACTTATCGGACGATAATTCGACGCAGCTGATTTATCACCCTTTTTAAAGATGGGGACTACGTTTGCGGTCTTCCACGCCTCTGGAACTTCTCCTGAACTTAAAGAGTCATTAAATAATGTTAAAAGTGGCTGACATAATTCTTCTTTGGTTTCTTTTATAATTTTTGCATATATATCGTCCGGACCTGGCGATTTTTGAGGTTTTAACTTATTAATTTCTTTCAATACGTCCTCCTTACTAATGGTTATTTTACTAAGAATATTTTCCGTATTCTCATCGTAAATATTTGCTGCTTGAGGGACCAGGTCTAGATTTTCCTTGGTGAATACTGATATGAAATAATTATTTAGGATGGAGCACATTTCTTTATCTTCACTGGTAATGTCACCTGACTCTGTTCTCAGTGGTCCTATCCTATCTTTATTTTTCGTTCGGTACATTTGATAAAAACCCTTGGGGTTTTCTTTTGATTCACTAACAACCTTAATTTCATAACTTCTCTTTGCTTTTCTTATCTCCGTCTTTACTTCTTTATTTAAAATCGTGTATCGGTTACGTAAGTGTTCGTCTCCACGTTTTATTTTTCTATATATTCCTTTCCTTTGGCCTATGAGAGATTTTAATCTGTTGTTTAACCATCTTGTTTCTGAATTATTCGTTCTAAACGGTTTTGAAGGAATATATCTATCTTGGCCTCCGTGTATTATATTTATTAACTCGTTATACTTCTCACTGGTTGAACATCTGTTTGGTACTGGAACTGAGTTAATTTCCGTCACCTGGACTACATTCCTATCTACCACCTCCCCCCTCACAGACACCTGACGGACATTCCCACGTGTTTCCTGCGCCTGACCTATGACCTGGGGTTCCCCACTGACCTGGCATGGGCCAACCGGCCTACTGCAGTTATCCTCTCTTCTTATGTTCTTATACTATAACAGCTGCCTCCAGACATTTGCGTCTTTTTAAGTCTGCTTCCTTGTACAAAATTTAGCATTTTCCCATTTCAATACATGACCTGTATTACATCTATGAGCTACGTATGCGTTGTTGGTGTTATACCAGCTCATTGCATACTTGTGTTCATTTATTCTCTTCCAAATCACCAACAACACAGGCGAGAGAGGTGTTTACTCCATTCCATGTGCAGTATGTGATACAGCTTACATAGGTGAAACAGGGCGTGATTTGAAATAGAGACTAAAAGAACACAAGTATGTAATGAGCTGGTACAATACCAACAACGCATGTGTAGCTCACAGATTTAATACAGGTCATGTAATGAAATGAGAAAATGCTAAAATTTCGTACAAGGAAGCGGACTTAAAAAGGCGCAAATGTCTGGAGGCAGCTGTTCTAGTATGTTCCAATACCACTGAACAGAACAGCGGATCTTATCACCTATCGGATTCTGTGGCCAAATATATTGTCAATACGACAGCTTCCTCACATCACCTCCCTAAACACAAAACATCGCCCCTCCTTCCTACCCATCCATCCCCATCCCCTCTCGTCACCCAGCTTCTTCCCCACATATACGACACTTGCACACACACACACACACACACACACACACACACACACACACACACACACACACACACACACACACACACACACACACACACACACACACACACACACACACACACACACACACACACACACACACACACACACACACACACACACACACACACACACCTGTGCTGGGATCGGCAATCCCTTTCCCCTTGTGATCTCTATTTCCTTACCCAACATTCCTTCCCTCTCCCTAAGGACTTCCCACTTCACCTGTCCCTTGTGTCTCTCCGTCCTTGTGCCGTGATCTGTAATCCCTTTCCCCTGGACCTCACCTTCCTTACCCTTCTTGTCCCCCCCCCTACCACCCCTAGCCCATACCTCACCCCTCCTCACACCCCCACTGCCTTCTGCTATATATACAGGAATGTGGTGATGGTGTACAGTATCTTCAGCAATTGTATTCTGACGAAGCCTGTGTCAGTGTGAGTAGCCCGTGTTGAGCGAGGGAAGGTGTGTCGCCTGGGTCGTTACTCAACAGCCTAAGACTCTCCATACGAACATACTTTCTTCTGCTCTTTACCAGTCAAGGTAAAATTATGCTAGTGTGTTGCAGGGACATCATGAGAAAATTATTCTTCTATTTAGTAAATTGACTCCAATGTTTGGTCAGGGTAGGAGTGTAATGGTTATTGTCCTATTTTTGTCGATTTGGTAGAGTTTTTAGTTTTTAGTGCTGTTTTTCACGATTGTCTGCACGTGACACTAAAGCATTATCTTATATTTTATTTTATATATTGTTTTTGTCGACTTAGTAGACTTTTTAATGCTGTTTTTCACGATTTAGTCTACACATCACACTAAAGAAATATTTTAAATTTTATATATTGTTTTACAGTCGTCTGAGTATTTGCCGGTGAGAAAGTGTCAGAACAACCTCAGTCACTATCAGTCAACGCTTGGCCTTGCCATAGGGCAGAGGAACTGGAAGAGACAAGAGGAGGGTGGGAAACAAGAGTAGGCTTCAAAAAGGGAGGAGGAGAGGAGCGGGAGGGGAAGAGAGGGAAGGATGAAGAGTAAAATGAAGGAATGAAGGTAAGGAGGTGGGAAGGGAGGGGAGAGGAGATACGAACAGATAAGAATTTGACAGTCATAGAGAAAAAAATGGTAGGGAAGGGAAGGGATTTTGAATCTGAAAATATTAAGACTTGCAGATGCTTTCTATGCATTACAATAAAAGTACAAACTTTCAAAAGAATACTTTCCCCTATTCAGACTATTAAAGTTACAGTATCATAATATTAATCTGACAAATCGGAATGCGAGAGCTCAAAGAGGCATGGCTAATACAGACCTTAAATCTAGGTAACAGAGTATAAATGCAAGAAATAATCCAAATACCTAGGATTTACTTCACGAAACATTAGCAATAGGACATCTACAGTAATACCGCGAGTTAACTAGCATTCCTGAGGCTACGGCCACACCGAAAGCGATGAACGGGGAGGTAGCGTTGAGCGATGAGGGTCGAGGTGAATGCCAATGCGATGCATGTCCAAATAGGAAGCAGCAACCTCGAGTGCGACAGTCAGAAGCATGCCTATAGTGAAATATCCAATGGACAATTCACTATCTACTGAATTATATTTAATATATTTGTGTATTGATAAATAATAAAATTGTCAATGTTCTTCACACACACACACACACACACACACACACACACACATATATATATATATATATATATATATATATATATATATATATATATATATATATATATATATATACATACATATATATATATATATATATATATATATATATATATATATATATATATATATATATATATATATATATATGGCCACAAACAAATCGCCTCCAAGTCGCCCTGTCCCCCGCCATTTCACTGCCCTGCTCCCAACTCACATCCCCCTTTCTCATATACCTCTCCACCCCATCCCTTCATCTCATCCTCGGCCTCCCCCTCCATCTTCCCCCCTCCACCTCACTCACATACACTCTTTTCGTCAGTCTTTCACCCTCCATCCTCTCCACATAGCCAAACCACCTCAGTGTGTTCCTCATAACGCTTCCTATCACATCCACATCCACACCACAACGCTCCTTTATATCCTCATTCGTCAGCCTGTCTCTCCATGTGACTCCACAGGCTCCTCTTAAATAACTCATTTCCACTGCTCTCACTCTTGACTTGTGTCCTTCCAACAACGTCCAAGCTTCACTTCCGTACGTTAGAGTTGGTATCACAATATTGTCATGTAGTAACTTTTTCACTTCCATGCTCACTTCCCTGTTTCTTATGTCCACGCCAGTTTTTCTATACGGCGTGGTGTTCTTTCTGACCTTTTCCTGCCGGCTTCGGCTGGAGGGTTTGGAGGGCGGGGGAGAGCCTTCTTCTTTGCTATCCTTATCTCATTCTAGTAGTTAAGTTACTCTTCTAGGAGCTGCCTAGGATGGGCCAACCGGCCTACTGCAGTTATCCTCTCTTCTTATGTTCTTATGTTCTTATGTTATCACTGCTTTCAAAGAACCAGCAACCTTTCTTCCCTGCGGTACCCTTTCTAGCACTTCACCCTCCAAACCTCCATCCTTACCCATCACACTACCCAAGTACTTAAACGTACTCACATTTTCCAATTCCTCACCATCCAGCCTCGCTGTACATTCACTGACTTCAGCTCTCTCAAAGACCATCACTTTACTCTTCCCTACATTCACCTTTAGATTCCGTTTCTTACAAACTCTCTCAAACTCATCCACCAAGCCTTGCAGCTCTCCTTCGTCTTCACTCAACAACACAGTATCATCTGCAAACAACAGTACAGGGAGTTTCCAAACACTATCCTCTCTCACCAGGGCCACTCCAAGATCCACTACCCTACCTTGTACCTCTTTTATTACCCCATCCATGTACAGATTGAACAACCATGGAGACATGACACATCCCTGTTTCAACCCAACTTTCAAAGAGAAAAATTCACTTAGTTCACCATCCACACGCACTGCAGCCTTCGCACCAACGTACATACTCTTCACAGCATTCAACAACTTCCCATCTACTCCATATATTCTTAACACTTTCCACAATCCTTGTCTATCCACCCTGTCATATGCTTTCTCCAAACCCATGAAAGCCGCATACAACTTCTTTCCCTTCTCTAGAAACTTTTCCACTAAAGATCTAAGAATGAATATCTGATCTACACAACCTCTTCCCTTCCTAAAGTCTCCCTGTTCTTCTCCAACTAATTTCTCTGTTCTTTCTCTAACTCTGTCAGTAAGTATCTTACCATACACTTTTCCTATTATACTAAGAAGACAAATGTCCCTATCATTACCACACACTTCTTTTTCCCCTTTTCCTTTGTACAGTCATGGACAGAGAAACCTGGACACTCAAGGGGTGGGCTGAGAAATTCTCTTTCCTATTCGATTTTTCCATTAAATCTTCGTCCATATGAACCGTACCCCCCCTCCCCTTCCTTGCCTAAGGGGACAAGTGACCACTCCTCACCTCACCCGCCCTCTCTCCCTCCCTCCATAAATCCCGTCAGCATATTCACCAAGTCTGGAAAGGTTCGCGTTATGGGGGAAATTAGGACCAATAATTATACCTGACTTCCAATCCTCCGGGACTCTACCTTCCTCCCAGCCCAATCTGCACATCTTCCACATCTATTCTACTACTATCTCTCCCCCATGCTTCAGCATTTCACCACATACTCCATCAATTCCTGGGGCTTTCCCTGATTTAACTTTCTTCATTGCTTCCACAACTTCTATCCTACTGACTTCTTCCTGTCTTCTCATCTCCCTCCTTCTCTCAGCCATTCCCCAGCCACTTATACTCGCATTACTTCCATCCTCTATGTTCAACAATTCCTTAAAGTGTTCTCTCCATCTGCTCACTTTTTCTCCTTTCTCCACTAGTAATCTACCATTTTTATCTTTCACTCCCCTGCTAACTTCACTTCCATATATATATATATATATATATATATATATATATATATATATATATATATATATATATATATATATATATATATATATATATATATATATATATATACTTATCTGTTTATTAGTTATAAGCCTACGGTGTAACAAAGGCAATAAAGCACTAAATACTAGTATGAAGTATAGATATTGATGGCCTCTGATAGACTTTATAACAACAGTGGAAAAAACGTTACTTAAGCAGTTGTATGACAAAATAATGCTCGATTATAATTTACCATTTGTATGCAGTTATTCACATATACCTTCCCAGTGCTTCTTCAACACTCCAGTTTTTTTGTGGAGTGGATCACCGGAACTCTCCTGTGATATACAGCTCCATTAAGGTGTTCAGTAGACATAATTACCAGAACCCAACCGCCCCAACATGCATTACCAGCATGACTGAATGATGATGCAAATGCCTGTGGAATGGGGATGTCGCTATAGGCAGTGCGCGACATTTTGGAACATGCTGAATTAAGTAGCGACGACCGTGGAGGGTGAGCAGGGCAACAAACCTCCCCGCTCATTCAGTATAGCCACCCACATAGGATTTAGTGTGCTTTATCATGTTGCCTCATCCTTTCCCGCTCAAGTCGCCCCGCTTGTCGCGTTTGGTGTGGTTGTACCATAAGGCCACATTTAAATTAAGCATTGCAGTTTTGTATCAGTACTGTAGAACGGATATGAATTCATTAGATAATGTACAGGGAAACATAAAAAAAATTGTATATGATGTTCGGAACCTCTCATATGAAGACTGACAGAAAAGACTAAATCTATACTCACTGGATAAGCACAGAACATAAGAACATCAGGAAAGAGGATAAATGCAGTAGGCCAATAGGCCTATGCGAGGAAGCTCCTAAATGAGTAAATGAACTACTAGAATGAGATAAGGATAGCAGAGAAGAAGGCGCTCCCCCACCCTTCAAACCCTCCAGGGGAAGCCGGCAGGAAAAAGAAAGAAAACCACGCAGTATAGAAAAACTGGTGTGGGCATTTTATAGAAAAGTGTGAAAGGTGAAAAAGAGACTATCACAGTGTAACCTGAAATGGGAAAAGAATGAATTAGAACTGGTTATAAGATTTTTATTAATAGTCACCACTTACTGTATTTGTCATATGCTTATCTAATCTATGCTTGTAACTCTCAGTGGAATGGGCAGCATCTACATCACTAGGCATCTTATTCCATTCATCTACTCTGTTGCCAAACCATTTTTTACCCATTTCCTTACCAAAAATGGAATTTATCTACTTTAAAACCATAACTTCTGGTTCTGTCCTGTATGCTCACTTTAACCCGTACCGTGCTATACCCTTTCTCAGGAAACATGAATGAGAGAATTTTACAAAGCCTTTGCCAAAGTCGGAACACGAGTGACCGTGTGAAGGATTAAGAGGTCCCCTCGGGATTCTTAACCTTCCTCCTTCCCTCTTCCGTTTTCTTTCCTCTACACACACACACACACACACACACACACACACACACACACGACGCTTAAATAATAAAACAATGTGTAGCCTCTATTTATCTGTCAGTGTCCTGATATCGGTCCATATGAGGAGGGATGGAGGATGAGAGTGGCCCGGGTCGGAATGTGGGGAGGGGTTGGGAAGCCATGAAAGATGAAGAAAAATTATTTTATTTTAGTTTATTGTTTTATTACTATTCTTTATGAAAAAACATAAACTGATTTACAATAATATTACTGATCGAAGGATCAACAGTAGCATTTCCTTTATAAATATTCATTATATTCTAAAATTTACATTGAAAATACAATCTCTCTCTCTCTCTCTCTCTCTCTCTCTCTCTCTCTCTCTCTCTCTCGATATTCATGTCTTCCTCATCTAAACCTTCTTCACTGGTGGAATCCCCCTGCCCCCATCCCGTCACTATGAAAAAACATACACACACACACACACACACACACACACACACACACACACACACACACACACACACACACACACACACACACACACACACACACACACACACACACACACACACACACACACACACACACACACACACACACACACACACACACACACACACATACACACACACACACACACACACACACACGACGCTTAAGTAATAAAACAATGTGAAGCCTCTATTTATCTATCAGTGTCCAGCAGGGGCGCACCAAGGAATTTTCTAAGGGGAGGTCCTCATTTGCCAGTTTCCTGAAGTTTACATATAAGTTTTATAGTTCTAAGTTGTGTATATATATATATATATATATATATATATATATATATATATATATATATATATATATATATATATATATTCTGATAGAATGATAGATTTTTTGGTAGGTCGTCAGTTATTTAAAAAAACGTGTGTGTGTGTGTGTGTGTGTGTGTGTGTGTGTGTGTGTGTGTGTGTGCAAATGTTGTGTATGTGGGCAAAAAGCTAGGTGAAGAGAGGGGATGGGGATGGATAGGAAGGCAGGAAGGATGATGTTTTGAGTTCAGGGGGGGTGGGTCTGCATGCTAGAGAGAGAGAGAGAGGTGAGGAGTGACCACTTGTCCCCTGGGAATGACCAGCCCCCCCCCTCTCTCTCTCTCTCTCTCTCTCTCTCTCTCTCTCTCTCTCTCTCTCTCAAGGTTCTGTAGTAGTGAATAATAATGTCAATGCAAAGTATAACTTAACTGTGATATAAGTATTATAAAATAAATAAAACATTGGAATATATTTATTGAGAACAACTACAAGAAGTCCCCTCGAGACGTCAGCAAGTGGAACTGTCATTAATTCCCTGTGGGCCAATTAACGTTCACCTTCATACATGTCTATACCCTTCTGCCACAATATTCGCCATAGATTCCACAATATTTCTCCTCATCTTTACTTTCCAATACAAAGCATACCATTAGTCATGATAATGATTGCACACACACACACACACACACACACACACACACACACACGAGAGAGAGAGAGAGAGAGAGAGAGAGAGAGAGAGAGAGAGAGAGAGAGAGAGAGAGGGTAGATGGGGGAGGGAGGAGGGCGACAAGAAAGGACGGAAGCAGAGGTTTGGAGAGAGAGTCAGTCAGGAGGTGCTGTGACCTGAAATGCCAACTTACAAATTCTTGATGACAGGCGAATCAAGCTCAAAAAAAAAAAAGTAAAATAAAAGGAATAATATGCTATTAAATCTAAATATACAACGAATAACTGGTCCAATATTTTTCGTTTATTTTTAGCGCTTTGTAACAAAAAAAAAAAAAAAAGTTGCATCCAAAAACAGGAACCACAGTTCATATTGACCTGTGAGCATAGCGGGTCACTTATACCCATTCATTGATTGTGTGTGTGTGTGTTTGTGTGTGTGTGTGTGTGTGTGTGTGTGTGTGTGTGTGTGTGTGTGTGTGTGTGTGTGTGTGTGTGTGTGCGCGCGCGCGCGCCTCTTGCCCTCAGGGTTGTCCCTGGCCAGCTTGTATTCCCACAGGTCGTTAAATCAGATGCCTGCGGCCTTTGACAGTGACTTTGGAGTAAAACAGACGATATTCTACATTCGTTTTTCCTGAGACAGACTATAGTGATGTAGATCTACATTCCTTTCAAAAACGCCGGTGACGTAGATCTACATCCTGCATTGAGAAGTCACTGCAAGCAACCTAAGTAAAATGGAAGGTAATAACGTATCTCACTAACTTCAGATATTTCTCTGTTATGCTTACAACACTGATTTAGGAGCATGGGAGGTGAATGAGTCTTCACAGGCTTACAGCCACTCTGCTGTGTCAGTAACCTTGAAGATTTCGGAGGTCAAAGTGGCACCAACCTGACTCGATTTCAACATACTTTTTGGCTTTGATGATTACTTTTATTAGTGCCACGGATTTTATGTTGATGTATTAAGCCCGTTTACCCACAAAAATAATCCAAAATTGGTTCACGAGCTCACAGATGCTCCGCTCTCTCAGTAACCTCGAAGATTTCAGATGTTGATTGGCATCAGTCTTACTCGATTCAGCCAACTTTCTGGCATTGGTGATTACTTTTTTTAGTGCCAGCGATCCTATATTGATGTATTAAGCCCATTTAGCGAGGAAAAAAATCCAAAATCTTCAAAAGCTCACAGCCACTTTGCTCTCTCAGTAACCTCGAAGATTTCAGAAGCAGAGTGGCACCAACCTGCCTCGATTCAGCTAACTATCTGGCTTTAGTGATAACTTTTATCAGTGCCAGGGATCGTATATCGATGTATTAAGCTCATTTTGCCAGAAATAAAAAATGTCCACATTGGCCGGCGTAGATGGGTATCAGTTTATTTTTTTGCCCAGCATGATACGGGTTAAACACATTGTTGATGTCTTGTTTACTAATTCCCTTTATCCACTTATACATCTTAATTAAGTCTCCCCTTACTCTACGCCTTTTGTATTGAGTGCAAATTTTGTCTTTTTAGTCTGCCTTCATATGGCAGGTTCCGAACATCATATATATATATATATATATATATATATATATATATATATATATATATATATATATATATAATTTTTCTTTGCACATTTTCTAACGAATTTATATCCATACTATAGTACAGACCAAAATAGCACGGCAAAGTCTAAATGTGGCTTTACTAATGCTAAATAAAGCCACAATATTATTTCTGATGTCCTATAGCTCAAATAAATCATAGGACCCTATTTGCTTTATTTTTCACATTAATACAGTTTCTTTGGTTTAAGGTCTTAACCATCCACAACTGCTAGATCTCTCTCGCATTCTGATGCACTAATTTCTTTGTTATCTAAGTTGTATTTGGTATCACCAGTGGTCTTGCCTACATTGTTTTACATTTTTCAATGTTAGGTTCTGTTTTTCAATTTTTAGCCCATTTAGATGATAAATCGAGCTCCTTTTGTAAGTTAAGGCAGCCATCAGCTGAATTAATGATACGACCTATTTTTGCGTCATCGGCAAATTTGCTACAACTGCTAGTGATTCCTATGTCTATATGTCTAGATTATTTATATATATAACAAATAATAAGGGACAGAGTACTGATCACTGTGGTACACTGTTAGTTACATATCCCTAACCCGACATAGTACCATTCTTTAAAATTCTTTGCTTTTGTCTCTTCAGCCATCATTCTATCCATTTTAAGATATTGCCATCTATACCTTGTGCTTGAACCTTTATAAGTAGCCTGTCATGTCGGACCATATCAGAAACTTTACTAAAGTCCAGATAAAATAATATCGTAAGCTTTATTGCTGTCTACTGCCTCACAGACCCCCAAGAAGAATGACAACAAGATTGTAAGGCATGATCGTCTTTGCCTGAATCCGTGCTGACTTTCATTTATAAGATTAAATCTTTCCAAATATTCTCTAATTTTATTTACCATTATTGACTCTAGCATTCTTTCTACTATTGATGTTAGGCTTATTGGACGATAATTCAATGCAGCTGCTTTATTACCCATTTTAAAAATGGGCACTGCGTTTGCGGTCTTCCATGCCTCAGGAACTTCTCCTGAAATGGAAGAATCACTAAATAACATTAGAATTGGCTGATATAACTCTTCTTTGGTTCCATTACAATTTTTGCATATATATCATTCGGACCTGGCGATTTATGAGGTTTTGAGATTAATTTCTTTTCATGGGTGTCTGGATGGGGGGGGCAAGGGGGGCAGTTACCCCCGCTTGGAATTCGACGGCTTCAGTTCTTGTTCAAGGATGGTTGAGTGATTTGATTCGATTCATGCATTCTGTCACTTTATGCATTTAATGTAAGTCATGTAATTCATGTAAGTATATGCCTATGCCTATTTGGAGTGTGTGTATTTTGATATAACCACACATATATGTATAATTTCTTTTGTTTTTCCCCCCTTTACAAAAAATCCTGCAGCTGTCCATGTTTCTTTTAATATGTCCTCCTTACTTTGGTTATTTTACTCAGAATACTGTCCACATTATAACAGTAAATATTTGATCTTGAGACACCAGGTCTAGATTTTCATTGGTAAATACTGATATGATATAATTACAGTAATCCCTATACTATCCGGACGCCCACTATCTGGAGTCCTCACTCACCTGACATTTTGGGCTCGGGCCTTTGGAACCCAAAATTGGCCAGAAAACGTTAAAAAAAAAAAAAATCAACCATACATTGAAATAGGCACGGAGTGCAGAACAGCTGTGTTTAAGCTAGCTGCTTGTTTTCCCCATCCCTCCCCATCTAACTACCATCCGGACCAGACGCTCATTCAATGGATGCCGCATGTGCTCATTTTTGTGAATAAACAGTGAATAAACTGCAATACCTCACAACTAAACCACATGGAAAATTACAGTGTTGTGCAGTGTTATGAAATTAGAATTCAGAGTGCAAAGATTAAGTACAGAGTGTTGAGGTGCATGGTATGTAGGAGGACTACTGGGCCTTGAGTGCAGGCTGTGATGCCTATGCCTAGAGTCTGACACATAAAAAATAAAAAGAAACTGGCAGTTGAATCTGTCGTGGTGCAATTAAGAACTGAATGTGCAGTGTTAAACAATTAGAACTCACAGTGCAAAGGATTAAGTGCAACACAACACTGGATTCCCGTATGTGCTTCAAGGATATTTTCACCACTGACAGAATCTTAGAGGAGGCGGGTTAACCTTCATAACGAACGGCCATGGACGTGTTGTAAGTACCCTGTATATTGCTAAAAAATTTCCATACTCTTTTATTTTTTAATGCGAGGAAGAAGGAACCAAAGACTGGGCCCACATTAACGTTCCTTCCAAGAAAAAAAAAGAAAAAAAAGAGCCAAATTCAAGATCTGATCATTTCGAGATGCCTGGACACACTGCATTTGGAAGACAGGAGATCATAGGAATTAGGAAATACAGACAGAGGGAGACAGTTCCAGAGTTGACCTGCTGCAACTGAGAGTAACGGTTAACTCTTGCATTAGAGAGTTGGACAGCAAAGGGATGAGAGTTTGTTGCTAGACGGGTGCTACGCGCCCATCGTAGAGGTGGAGGGATGCAAGGAGACAGTTCAGAGGAGCAGTGACCACTGAAATAGCGATGGAAAAGAGAAAAAGAGGCAACAGCACGGCGAAGATACAAGGGTTGAAGGGAGCCAGTAAGAGGAGGAGAGTTCATGAGGAGAATAGCCTTTGACTCCATCCTATTCAGAAGAGCTGTATGTGAGGAGCCTCTCCACACATGAGAGTTGTACACTAAACAGGGGCGAATAAATCCACTGTATAAAGTCAACAACTGTGCAGGAGCAAAGAAGGCAAGGAGTAGGCTTAGCACACCCAATCTATTGGAAGCAGATTTTACAAGAGATGCAATATGATCTTTTCAAGATAAGTCCCGAGTGAATGAAACCCCAAGCATGTTCAAGGATGATGCAGGATTGAGCTAGATATTATTTAACATTAGTGGGTATTCCCGTGGAAGATTCTGATGGGTTGATAGGTGTAAAAACTGAGTCTTTGATGCATTAAAAACAAGATTATTTTTACCCTAGTCAGAGATATGAGCCAAGTCAGGCATTAGGTGTGCTATAGCCACATCCCTTGTTTGTTGGAGTAACTGCTGAGATGGGCGTTGCGGGAACTGAATGGAAAGGTGAAGAGTGGAGTCATCAGCGTACAAGTGGATAGGGTTATATGTACAGCTTAAAAGATCATTGATGAATAAAAGGAAGAGAGTTGGTGATAGGACAGAGCCTTGAGGAACACCACCGTTAATAGATCTAGGAGAAGAAAGATGGCCGTCTACAACAGCAGCTATAGAATGACCAGAAAGGAAGCTATAGATGAAGGCACAGATAGGATAGAAACCATAAGAGAGCAGTTTGGAAATTAAAGATTTATGCCAGACTCGATCGAAATCCTTTGAGATGTCAAGTGCAATGGCAAAGCTTTCACCAAAGTCCCGAAAGGAGGATGACTAGGAATCTGAAAGGTAGGTGAGATCGCCAGTGAAGTGTCCCTGACAGAACCCATACTGACGATCAGAAAGAAGTGATAGGAAAGATGCTTTCAACTTTTTTTTGTTGAGAATAGACTCGAAAACTTTTGAGACACAGGACGTTAAAGCAATTGGACGATAGTTAGAGGGTTGGGAATGGTCACCCTTCTTTGGGACCGGCTGAATGAGAGAAAACTTCCAACAAGAAGGAAAGGTACAAGTAGAAAGACAAAGGCAAAAGAGTTTACCTAGGCAGGGTGTGAGCACAGAAGCACAGTTCTTGAGAACAACAGGAGGGACCCCATCAGGCCCATATGCCTTGTTATTGTTGAGGTCAGTGATGGCAGAAAATACATCAGCTGAAGAAATTTTAATGTCTGTCATGAGGAAGTCAGAGGGGAGGAAGTGAGGGAGGAACAGCACCAGAATTGTCTAAGGTGGAATTGGAGGAGAAAGTCTGAGCAAACAGATCTGCTTTATCAGTAGAAAAAATGGCTACAGAGCCATGAGAGTAGAAAAGAGGAGGGAAGGATGATGAGGTAAAAGTTGTTAGAAAGGTTTTTGGCAAGGTGCCAGAAGGAGCGGGAAGAATTCGAGTTGGAGAGTTGAGAGCATTTAGTATGGATGAAATTATTTTTTGCAAAGCGAAGAACAGACTTAGCACGATTCCGGGCAGAAACAAAAAAGATGTGACTCAGGGGTGGGTTGGCTCCAGTACCTTTTATAGGCCCTCTCCTTGTTGCGGAAAGCATTAGAACAAGCGTGATTAAACCAAGGCTTTTTTGCATTAGTCAGAGGATATGAGAAAGGAATGTATGCCTCCATGCCAGAGAGAATAACCTTTGGAATGCGCAAGGCACACCCCAATGGCCCCCGGCCATGAAAGCAATAATCATTCCATGGAAAATCAAAGAAGTACTGCCTGAGGTGCCACAGACGACGTTTCCCTGGAGGGTCCACAGGCCGTACTGGAACGATAGGACAGGTTAAAGTAACAAGGTTGTGATAGGAGGAGCCCAACGGAGAGAAAAGATTAACAGTTGGAGCTTTCTCCAAGGCGGTCAGGGATATGGATAGGGTGCTGTACAAGCTGCTCTAGGTCATTAAGAATAGAAAAGATGAAGGCTTGTTCACCAGGTGGATCAGTGAAAGGAGAGGAGAGCCAAAGGTGGTGGTGAACATTGAAATCTCCTAGAATGGAGATTTGAGAGAAAGGAGATATGGATAGAATGTGTTCCATCGTGGAAGTAAGATGGTCGAAGAATTTTTGATAGTAGAATGAAATAAGTAAACAGCGCAGATATTTTTTGTCAGAGAATGGCAGGAGAGCCGAAGCCAGAGGGTAGAGAATTCAGAAGAATCAAGTTCAGGAGCAAGAGAGCAAGATAGGTCATTGTGTACATATATGCAACATCCACCTTTGGTTTTGAAACGAGTATAGAGAAAGTAGAAGGATACAGAGAAGGGTTTGTTGTCAGTTGCCTCAGACAGCTGAGTCTCAGGAAGAAAGAGAAGGTGAGGTTTAGATGAGGAGAGGTGGTGTTCATCAGACAGAAAGTTAGAGGAAAGGCTGCAAATGTTGCAGAAATGAAGAGTTGAGTCAGACAGTGGATCCAGGCAACTCAGAGTGTCGTTACCAGGAGAGGGGCGGATGGTAGGGGTATTTATGGTCCCCTTCCCCCCCCCCCGGGGACTCCGAGGAATTGTTGTTTTGTGCCATTTTTCTTTTATT
The DNA here is from genome assembly GCF_032717465.1 of Coenobita brevimanus. Classification (NCBI taxonomy): domain Eukaryota; kingdom Metazoa; phylum Arthropoda; class Malacostraca; order Decapoda; family Coenobitidae; genus Coenobita; species Coenobita brevimanus. The sequence goes on along the minus strand of NC_137062.1, from coordinate 19,988,700 downwards.
TAATTTTGAAAAGGAAGTGTAGTGTGCATGTGGTTTAGTGATGATAGATTGAGAAACTTGTATTGGAGACCATGCTGGCCTACTCTCTGTTTTACTGAAACACAGAAAAAGTTCAGCAAAGGGGGATGGTCAGGAACTAGTCCTGAGGGCTGATGAAACGGGAGCTCCAACTCTCCCTGTCATCAGCTTTCCATTCACCTTGGGGGTACTGCCCTGCTCGACTGGTGCTACAGTCTACTTCTCACTTCTGATTTTTCATTTTCTGGTTTCTTTTGATTTATTTCATGCTTTCTGTCCCTTGTGTGAAAAGGCTCTTAAATAGGTGCTATGCATGTCCAGTAGAGTTATGTAGGTGGTTTTCTGAGTTAGGCTGCATTAGGGTTCATAAGTACCAGTCCAGGAGGCAGGGGCTCACTATCTGGATGGACCCACTTTCCGGACATGCCTTTGGCTCTATTACATCGGATAGTGAAGAGATTACTGTATTTAGGAGAGAGCACGTTCCTTTATCTTCACCGGTAATTACGAGGGAAGGTGAAGCTCTAATGTGTCTCTCGTCCAGTAGTGATATTTTCTCACATATGAACGGCCCAACCCAGCCCAGCCCGACCGCATTGCTTTTGAGAAGCTTATATATCAGCAACCACAGGTCCAGTCACTGTGTGATTTTCACCATATGGTAGCCTCATTCTTTAAGATTTGTTTTTGACAGGTTTAATCACATCCAGCCTATGCATGAGACACGTGACGCACGGGAAGTGCAGCATGTTGAAAATCTTCAAAAGAGGGACACAGGCCAGACAGTTGTCTGTAAAGGCATGAAACTTCATAAGTAGATACCCATCAATATACTTTAGGGATCCGCGGGGTGTAAAGCAGCATTTCAAGGCTTTTGGATTTAAATGACTTTGTTCCCACTTCAGCAACAAAGGCGTTTTACTGGTGTTACTTAATTCAGTTCTGAGAGGTCCTATCCTATCTTTATTTTTTGTGCAATACATGTGGTAAAAACTCATAGGGTTTTCTTTCGATTCACTAGGTACCTTAATGTCATAACTTTACCTTTCATATATCCTTCTTTACATCCCTACTTAAAATCGCGTACCAGTTACATAAGTGTTCCTCCCTCTTTTTTATTTTTCTATATATTCCTTTCTTTGGCCTATGAGAGATTATAATCTGTTGTTTAACCATCTTGGTTCTGAATTATTTGTTCCAAACGGTTTTCAAGGGATATATCTATCTTGGCCTTTGTGTATCATAATTTATTTACTGTACTAATTTGCCTCCACCAGGAGGTATATGTTTACCCCACTTTTGTTCGTTTTTTTGTTTGTCTGTTTGTGACCTCTGCATAAATTACAAGACAATTTCAGCTCCTAGGATCAGCCACAACCCTTACACTAATTTTGAATAAGATTTGATATATATATATATATATATATATATATATATATATATATATATATATATATATATGTATGTATTTACAGACAGACAACCACACATGGTATCATGTCAGATAAAAGCTAAACCATTCTTAAATTCCAAGCGCAGGTGTAATTAATATGTGCAGCACTATAACGCAACCTGACAGGGAGTCTCGTGTATAAAAATACTGTAGTGATAAAAAGGATCAGCCTGTGAGAATGAGTGTTCGAAAGAGATTTATATTATGAAAGATGTGTGAAATGAGAGGAAGTGTGTGCAGTAAGTGTGAAGAGCAAGGTTGTGTGTGAAAGAAGGGGAATATAAAGTAGAACAAATAATACAGAAGAGAATGATAGCCTGTGGAAAAGGAGTGAGTGAGAAGTATAATGAAAATACGGGAGCATGTTGTGTAGCAGTATATTGTGTTTGAAGGAAGACTGGTGTAAGCAAGGAGGCAAGTTTGAGGTGTGTAAAATGTCAACAAAGAGAGAGAGAGAGAGAGAGAGAGAGAGAGAGAGAGAGAGAGAGAGAGAGAGAGAGAGAGGATGAGGGTGGTACGCAAGAAGTAACAAAAGGAACGGGGAGTGTGTGTCCAGATGAAGGAGACGGTGGCCGAATCGGTAGAGTTGGCCTGCAGTCCTAATGGACCCAGGTTCAAATCCCCTTTGCGACAGGGAACAGTTTAAGGATAAGAATTTCATTAAAGCAGACTTACTAATCTACCAGAAGACCCGCCGACACGTTGTAAAAATTCCACTGCTAAAACCAACACACTAATCCTGTATGAGACAGCCCTACCATGTATTCAATATGGACGGTGGGTAGGTTGAGAAGTAGACGTACAGGAAGTTCCAGCAACTGCACTCAAAAATCATTATTACCATGTTTGGATAGATGCATGAAGACTTGCAAAAGTAAGAACAAAAGTTCAACCATTAGTGTAGATACATCCACTCAGGCACCTCAAATTGAGCAGGCGAAGATAAAAGACAGAACAAGCGATGATAGAAGGACGACAAGTGATAGTACAAAGAATTGTTATATTGTTGGATGAATACAGACACTCGAGAATTTATAGCAGAATATCCGATAAAAGGCTATAATATTTTTGTGACAAACCGTTTGGGAAGAAAGGGGGGAGAAGTAGCTATTCATGTAAAGGATTAATTACACTGTTACAATAAAGCAGACATTAAAGTAAATAGAGACACAGAAAGTGTCTGGGTTGAAATTTGTAACAATAGGGAGAAATTAGTTTTAGAAGCTATTTGCAGATCTCCAAAATTAAGTAAATCAGACAGTAAACACCTTTGGGAGGAAATTAGGAAAGCATCACAGTCCAGCTTAGAAGTAATTGTAGGGGACCTTAATCTGCCAAGGATTGATTGGAGAAATCAGACAGGGGATGCAGAGTCAGAGGAATTTCTAGAGGTAGTACAGGATAGTTTCCTTTATCAGTATATCAGGGAGCCCACCAGAGGTAATAATATACTTGATTTGGTTTTAGCTAATAAAGAAAATATCATTAGTGATATAGAGGTTGGTGGACGACGTGGTAACAGCAATCATGAAGAAATTAAGTTCAAACTTATTTGGGATGCCTGCTCCACTGAAAATACTTCCACTGTTCCTAATTTTCGTCTAGGGAAAATAGCTATTTTAGGGAATGCCAGGTCAGTGGGGAACCCAGGTCATAGGTGAGGGGCAGGGAACACGTGGGAATATGTGGCAGGTGTCTGTGGAGGGTGAGGTCATAGATAGGAGTGTAGTCCAGGTGACGAGGATTAACTCAGGTTCAGTACCAAGCAGACGTTTGACCAGTGAGAAATATAACAAGTTAGTAAATATAATACACGGAGGCCAAGATAGATATATCCCTTCAAAACCGTTTAGAATGAACAATTCAGAACCAAGATGGTTAAACAACAGATTAAAATCTCTCACAGGCCAAAGGAGAGGAATATATAGAAAAATAAAACGTGGAGAGGAACACTTACGTAACAGGTACGCAATTTTAAATAGAGAGGTAAAGAGGGAAATACGAAAACCAAAGAAAAGTTATGATATTAAGATTGCTAGTGAATCGAGAGAAAACCCCAAGGGTTTTTATCAAATGTACCGTACGAAAAATAAAGATAGGATAGGACCACTGAGAACAGAATCAGGTGACATTACCTGTGAAGATAAAGAAATGTGCTCCATCCTAAATAATTATTTCATATCAGTATTCACCAAGGAAAATCCAGACCTGGTCCCTCAAGCAGCAAATATTTACGATGAGAATACGGAAAATATTCTTAGTAAAATAATCGTTAGTAAGGAGGACATATTGAAAGAAATTACTAAGTTAAAACCTCAAAAATCGCCAGGTCCGGACAATATATATGCAAGAATTATAAAAGAAACCAAAGAAGAATTATGTCAGCCACTTTTAACATTATTTAATGACGCTTTAACTTCTGGAAAAGTTCCAGAGGCGTGAAAGACACTAACGTAGTGCCCATCTTTAAAAAGGGTGATAAATCAGCTGCGTCGAATTATCGTCCAATAAACCTAACATCAATAATAGTAGGAAAAATGTCAGAGTCAAGAACACTTAGAAAGATTTAATCTTTAAACAAAAGACAGCACGGATTCAGGTAAGGACAATCCTGCCTCATAAACTTATTGTCATTCTACTCAGAGGTCCATGAGGCAGTAGATGGCGATAAAGCTTATGATGTTATTTATCTGGACTTTAGTAAAGCTTTTGATAGGGTCCCACACGAAAAGTTAGAAAGATTCGAGCACACGGTTTAGACGACGATATCTTAAAATGGATAGAATCCTGGCTGAAAGGATGAAAGCAGAGAATATTTCTAAATGGAACTAAGTCGGATTGGGGATTAGTAACTAGCAGTGTACCACAGGGTTCAGTACTCGGTCCCTTATTATTTATTATATATATAAATGATTTAGACTTAGGAGTCACTAGCAGCATCAGCAAATTTGCTGATGATGCAAAAAAAAGGCGTATCATTAACTCGACTGACGATTGCCATAATTTACAAAAAGACCTCGATACATTGTCCAAATGGTCTAAAACTTGGCAAATGGAATTTAACGTTGAAAAATGCAAAGTACATAACGTAGCAAGACCACTGGAGACACTAAATACAGTTTAGATAACAAAGAAATTAGCAAATCGGAATGCGAGTGGGATCTTGGAGTTATGGTTAGTAGCGACCTTAAACCAAGACAACAGTGTATTAATGGGAGAAATAAAGCAAATAGGGTCCTAGGATTTATTTCGAGAAGCGTGAGCAATAGATAATCAAAAGTAATACTGCAACTTTATCTAGCAGTAGTAAGGCCACATTTAGACTACGCAGTACAAAATTGGTGTCCTTACTATAGAATGGATATTAACTCGTTAGAAAAGGTACAGAGAAGAATGACAAAAATGATACATGACGTTCGGAACCTGTCATATGACTGAAAAGACTAAGTCTGCATTCGCTAGAGAGGCGTAGATTAAGGGAAGACTTAATTGAGGTGTTTAAGTGGATGAAGGGTATAAATAAGGGAGATATTAGCAAGGTACTTAAAGTGAGCATACAGGATAGAACGAGAAGTAATGGTTTCAAACTAGAAAAATTCCATTTCAATAAGGAAATAGGTAGAAATTGGTTTGGTAATAGAGTAGTAGACTAATGGAATAAGCTACCTAGTAATGTAGTTGCTGCCTCTTCCATTGAGTTTCAAGCATAGGCTAGATAAGCATATGACAAATAAGGTGTGGGTATAGAAAAAAAAATATCTTATAACCAACACTAATTCATAATTTTTCCTTTTCAGGTTACACCATGATAGTCTCTATTGTCCTTTCACTTTCCTATAAAAAGTCCACGCCAGTTTTTATATACTGCGTTGTGTTCTTTCTGACTTTATCCTGCCGGCTTCGGCTGGAGGGTTTGGAGGGCGGGGGAGAGCCTTCTTCTTTGCTATCCTTATCTAATTCTAGTAGTTCAGTTACTAATCTAGGAGCTGCCTAGCATAGGCCAACCGGCTACTGCAGTTATCCTCTCTTCTTATGTTCTTATTTACCTAACCTCAAAAGGATGGGAGATTCGTTTGAACCCTTCAGACTCCCGTCTGCTTTTATGCTAGATAAATACTGCATATATTACTAAATCTGAAAGCATGCTATTATATTTCTATTGTTGTTTTATTAAGTGCACACCATGCCTTAACCTACTTGCTTATCAATAGGATTTTTTGTTAATCTCAGTTCCTTCCATGAATTCATTTTTCACCTGGCAGAGTCAGGTCAGACGCTCTTATCCAAATGAATAATTTATATCATTCGTCTAATTTACATACGTTACGAGTACTGCAGCTGTATATCATATGCATACACATTTCTTATATACCAACCACTTCAGTCAATATGGTCAGAGAATCTCCAACACAGTCCTATGATGGTAATAACAAGGTTTGCCAGCCCATTCATACGCTTAACCCGCCCCGTCCCGACGACGTATGGGTACGTTGCAACGATTTGCATTTGCCAGTCCTGGCGACGTACCAGTACGTCGTGCAATTGCAAGGTCGCTAATTTGCACAATTTTCAATTTTCGCACATGATTTTTCGTATGTATACACGGGACACCTTCCTCTATTCCTGTACAAGATACCAAGCAGGGACAATGCCTTACACTGCATAACCTCCCCCCTCCCCCCCTCATGCCATTGTCTTGGCAAAGGACCTGTTACCAGTGACCTGGCTAGTAAAGTTATTCAGGGCCAGAGTGATTCCCCAATCGATGACAATGTGGAGGACAATGTTTACATAGCATTAGAAGAAGAAACAGCCAGAAATAATGATCAGGTAGTGTGGCAAAAATAGGTCAGGTATGGTGATTAGTTAGTGAGTGAAACAATGCTTATAATGCCTTTATTACTGCTTGAAAACCAATATACTGTCATACTACATATACATTCGTACCAAGTAAATAAATAAATACCATTTATGAGTGGATAAAATAGTTACCCTCCCATAGAACTCGTTTTCTTTGGTGCCAGCATGTTAGAAAACCCACTCAGGTAAGGAGGAACTCCTACCTGGATTGGGCACTTTAAACCTCAGGTGAGCGATTTCTCTATGAATTTTCGATGTTTCTCACCAAAAGCGAAGGTTTTAGCCAAAAAAAAAAAAAAATCGAAAATACCTCGGGACTGGGGGATGTCGGAGGTGCGGAAAACCTCGAGACGTGACGGGTTAAATTGACGACGCAAAATAACACACTGCTGACATCTACCAAAACACTCCAGTCACTAACATTTTATCATTGTCGGTAACTGTACCATTGACAGCACTGATAACTGGCACAGGGACTGGTGAGTTAGAAGTGTGTTTGTTTACATAGGTTTCGGGGTATGAATGGACTGGTGAACCCCGTTGGCATTATCAGATCACAATGCTTGAGATTCCACCTTTATATAATAGGCTAAGATTTTCGTGTATAAAGTATGTGTATGCGTAATACATCTATACAATATGCAGCTGGAGTATTCATAATAGATATAACTCAGACGAATAATGTGCATTAATCACTTAGGTAACTGTCGCATTTGGTTTTGGCCAGGTGAACCATGGGTGCACTGAAGCAACTGACGCCATAAGTCTTCTTACTAACCTTAGTAGGTTAAGGCATTCTGTGCATATATTGAAGTCAAGGAAATAATATCATACACAGAGTAACATGCTTTGCAGGATTAGTTATAATAATAAAAAATCACGCATGGAAGCAGAGATTTCAAAGGGCTCAAACGAATCAGATTTTTCATTTGAGGTTCCATTAATTGGTGAGTATAATGATTTTTATCTTTGTCGATGCGGATGTTGATTAAGACAAAAATGAAATGAGAAATTACTCATGTTAAAAAAGCTCCCATTGCTTCACCTTGAAACAAACTTCCCATCCCTTCTCCTCAGCCTCTTATGCACCTTCTGCCACACGCACACACCCCGTCATCTTCTACACTTCTCTCTCTCTCTCTCTCGTCCTCAAATTTGCCTCCTTCATTGCACCATCCATCCTTCATATACTCGTTTCTTCCCTCACACACAGTTTACTACTATACAACATACTTCCTCCTCATTGTCCATTAACCTCTCGATCACACTCTTTCCACCCACTCTTCTTCCCTCGCATAGTATTTTTTCTCTTCACCCTCTCCTATTTTCACACACAATCTTCCTCTTCACACTTGTTTGCCATTGCACACGCTCTTACTCCAGTGCTTTCTCTCATCTCACACACCTTCCCTAATACACTATTTCAAACACTCATTATCACAGGCCTCATTCTTTTATACCTTGTTATTTTTCAAGAGACCTCATTTGTCAGGTTGTGTTGTGTTACAGCAACTTATTACACCTGTGCTTTCAATTTAACCCGCCCCGTACCCACGACGTTGATGCACGTCTCAATTTTTTTTCATGCTCAGTCCCCACAATGTACTGTATACGTTTTGCTATTGCAAGGTCAATCGTTTGCACATTTATTGAATTTCGCGCGTGATTTTTGGTACGTATACGCGGGACACCTTCCTCTACCACACCTTAGAACATTTTAATACATTACTGATACTGTGTGTGCTTGAGATAATACTAGGCTCACTATAATAGTAAGGCCTGTAAATATGCAGTAATATGACACTCACTATAATAGTAAGGCCTGTGGTGGAAACTGGTATAATGTTAGTGGAAAAGTATCATGTAAGTTGAAACAACAGTCATAGTGAGTCAATTGTGCAAGAATTCAGCAATTTTCATGTGTTCATGAATGAAACAATGCTTATATTTCCTATATTTTTGTGTAAAATCCAATATATTCTTGTACTACATGTAAATTTGTACCAAGTTAATAAATATCTACGTATTTTGAGTGGTTCCCAATAGTTACCCTACCACAGAAACGTGACAGCAGCAGCACTGCCACAGAAAACACACTAGATTAGGTGTTCTGAGGGTCACCTGTCTAGACCAATTTTAACCTCGGGTGAGCAATTTCTTGGTGATTTTCCATTAGTCTCACCAGAAGTGGAGGTTCAAGCAAAAAAAAAAAGAGTTGAAAATTTGTCGGGTTTTGGGGGTGGGTTATGTAATAAATTAGTCAGTACGGGGTGGATTAAGAGTGTTATAATTTGTTCGAAAGTTTGTCTGATTTTAACCAAAATTATTTTGAAGATAGAGGCTCAGTGAAGGAGCTGACCAACCGTGTTTGCTAACTATGTGAAGGTCACATTGTTAGATCAGAGGTATACCAAGTAACGTTGCCCAAAGTTTCATCCAGCCGGGTGTCATCCAATCCTATGTTGCCCCATGAGGAGTGTAGGAGCCCAGGGCTAGGCAAGTTGGTCCTGAGATTTAAGATGAGAGTAACCAGCCTCACTAATCCCTTACTCATCCCTGAGTAGAATACATGAGCAATAAACCCCAATCACCCTTTGGATATAAACCTTCACCGGCTTAATCCGATTGGAGAGCCATAATTACCCACTAAACCACCAGGCGCCAAAATTTGGTAATATGATTACCACCCAGCATAGTAAATGGTTTCCTGGTGTACAGGAAACTATTAGGCTTGTCACTCAGTGTAGAGTCACCCACAGGCAGAAGGAAGAGGAAAGAATGAAGGGAAGAAAGACAGAAAAGGGAGTGTAAAGTCACCCCGTAGGCAAAAGGACAAGGAAAGAATGAAGGAAAGACAGAAGAGGATGAAAGAAAAGAAGAATGGAGGAGAGGAAAGGGCAGACACCCGAGACCACCACTACACCGAGTGAGTGGATGGTGAGCGCCCCGACCTGCCAAAGTTTTTATCCGATTAAAACCAAACTTGTGGAAGGAGTAAGGCTAAGACAAGAACGAATGAATCTAAGGTCGAAGTTAATGTCAGATTTCAACCCATGCTTTTGTGTGTGAACAAAATAATTTGAACCAAACATTTTGGATAGGTTAAGGGTCGGGCAAAAATGGAACAGTACACTGTTGCATCTGTCTTCCTGTCTGCCTGAATTTCTTTGTCAGTCTCTTTGTTCGTCTGCCTCCGCTCCCCCCCCCCTCTCTCTCTCTCTCTCTCTCTCTCTCCCCCATACAAGTTCTTGTTTGGCGTGGAATTTCGCTCCTAGATACACCTTTAGTACAGCGGTATAATGTTGTGTCTGCCGTAGTTCGTCTGGCAGTGACGGTAGTGGCATTGTAGGACGATACTGTTAGGCGGCACAAGTATAAACAATCCTGGAAAAATGTTTCGTTGCTATTCTATAATATATCGGATAAACATTATTATAAATAATAACTGAATAATTAGAGCATAAACTGCATTTTCTAACAATCGTTGAACTCAAAGATCTTTATGAATATCATTGCATTTAAGTGGTTTAAATATACTGTACGGTTAAAAAAAAAAAGTGCCAAAGCTGTTACCAGATGTAGCAACGGGGGAAAAGGTTCCCAGAATAGGCTGGTTTTATTATACCGTCATTATTTACCGGGAATTAAGGTATAAATGTATATTATCATACCATTCCTCAAATACTCTTGTATTTCAACTCATATCTATAGAGGAAGTGGTTGAAAATGTCTGTTATATATAATTTTCATCTTCACATTCATTTTCAAGCATACTTTTAGACTCATCCTATTTAGATTAACTTACATTCCATAAATACACGTAATTCTGTAGAAAGTATTCTGACGTCAGTGAATCGAAGACTGTTCAATTGCTCACCATTATTTAACTGATTCCTTTGCCATCCTGTGCTAAGGTTCTGCTGTTATGTCCTCTAAGCATGCTGTACATAACTTTGGTAAAATGGCTTCTTGTCTAACTGACCTTTTTATTGGTATTTTCTGGCTGCCCATATCGAGCCCAGCAACAGCAGTGGTATCTTTATAAATACCTTATAGCAGTTTGACGTACATTTCTTGTACAGCTTGTCATCAGATTACTTTCATCACTGCTGCTGCCTCATCTGAACCAAATGCTCTCTCATAATCAGTAAACGTCACGCAAACACGTGCCATATACAGTAATCCTCGTACTTTCCGGACGCCCATTTTCTGGACACCCCACTTACTGGATATTGTGGGCCTGGACCTTCGGAACCCAAAAATGGCCAAAAAAAGACAAAAATCCCCCCCAAATCCTAATTTTTTCCCACCCGTAATTTGAAATTGCCGCGTGGCACCGAACAGTTGTTACACCACGGCCCCTTCACCCCTTCCTTCCACCCCCCTCACCCCTCCCCTGTCAGGGTTGACATTTGGTATTTTTCATTACCAAATGTGGGCCAATTTGGTAATGAAAAATTCGTTTGGTAATGAATCAGAATAATGCATTACCAAATGGATTTTTCACATGTATGAGGATACACAGGATGGAGATGGTGAATTGTTTGCTCTCTCTGATTAATTTGCTAGCCTACATAGCGTGAAAATAATCAACATGCTGTTAGTTATAAGGAGAGTGATTACATGTATTTCCGCTTGTATATATAATTAGTGAAGAATAAATTCTAGCTTTACGAATTTGGTAATGAAAAGTTAAATTAGGTAATGAAAATTGAGGAGTTTGATAATGTGGTCGTTGCAATCTGGAAACTCTGTTTCCTCGTCATCAACAGTTACTGCTTAACTTCAATCGCGAGTGTATGCTTATCAGAGTGGATGCCACACATGCTCATTTATTTTGTGAATAAACAGTGAATAAATTGCAATACCTCACCAGTAGACCACACATGAATTTACAGTGTTGTGCAGTGTTAAGAAATTAGAATTTAGAGTGCAAAGGATTAACTGTGGAGTGCAAACTGGCAGTTGGAACTGGCAGTTGAAACTGGCGTGTTACAGTTAACAATGTGCAGTGTTAAACAATTATAACTCACAGTGCAAAGAATTACTGCAAGTGCAGCACAACACTGGATTACTGTATGTTCTTCAAGAGCATTTTCACCACTGCCGAAGCCTTAAAAAGGTGGCCAAAGAAGTGCTGTAAGTACCCTGGCTGAGATACAGTCACTTCTAATTCCTCATTCTTTGGTTCCTTTTCATTTATTTCATGCGTTATGTCCATTATTGGTGTGAATAGGGTCATAAATTGGCTTAAATAGGTGCTATGCATGTCCGGTAGGGAGTTATTTAGGTGGCTTTCAAAGTTAGGGTGGGTTAGGGTCCTTAAGTACCAGTCCAGGAGCCATGGGCCCACTTTCCGGACAGGATCACTTTCCAGACATGCCTTTGGCTCTATTACATCGGATAGTAGAGGGATTACTGTATTTTTAATTTGAATGTTTACTTAACTATTGATTTCAATATGGTCAGTTTTGTACTTATCAATCCATATACCTATAGCAAAATGCCTTATTCCCTGAGAGGGTGGCCAGAATCAAAATCACCTCCATGTCACTTTGCCCTCTGCTTTCAGGCTGCCTTTCCTGTAACTCATGCCACCCTCATTCTACACATCAGCAGACCTTCCCTGGTATCCCCTTCCATCGCTCTCAGTACACCTCAAACACATATGAGTACACTTTAACAGTCAGTCTCTGATTCTCATTTCTCTCTTGGTATTTCCTTTAGCACTTTCCCACACACCCACATCATCATTACAACTCTCTCTAGCTTCAATATTTGTATATCTACTTCCCCTCGTATCAGCACATGCTTCTCTCAAATACCATAACTAATTTACATTCTTTTCAGTCTTGACTTATGTTTTCCCAGTGGAGGTTAAATTTCACATACATACATTTCATTGGAGATCATAATACTGTTGTACAACTGTGCAACAAACTTTTTAACTTCCACACTCAATTCTTATCCTTAGCACTGCCTTCAGTGCACAGAACCTACAACCTTCCTTCAGTATTGTAGTCCTTGTCACACTTCATCCTCTAAACTCACATCCTTCCAAACACACGACCTACATACTTCAAGCCAATCACATTCCCTATTTTGTGACCAGTCAGCATTATGCATTCATTGACTTCATTATCTCTTAAAACCATAATTTTATGCTTTTAAATTGACGTTCAAATTTCATATCTTAGACACATTTTCAAACTTACAGCCATATTCTTAAAAATAATCCCTTTCCTAAATTTTCCCTTCCCGTCGAAGGAGTTTTGATTTCCATCGGTAGTCGAAGAGATTCCCTTGGAAGGGAAGGGAAAATGTTTAGGCTGGTAGCCCTGTTAAGCTGAAACGACCCATTCTACTGATATTTGTTATGGTGGAGTGTTAGAATTATAAACTAATACGTCAAAACACGCATATCTCATGCTGGATAATGAAAGCACAACACATTTCAGCTGTGGCAGGTCGCCACCACATCCATACTGTTGGCTTGTATTCAGTCATAAACACCATTCTGGCGAACACCGCAGTGATGTTCACTCCTTAAGACAATATTTTGATAATAAATTATATTCGTAGAATATTATTATCTTTAATATTATTCGTAAACGTAAGAATCAATTGTTAACCTTTGTCTCATGTACTCATATGGCGGCGCTCACTTGTTTTTTTTCCAGCTGGAAGACATGAGCCAAACCACTCGTGTGACCTTGATGGCAGATTTTCCTTTTCCGGGCAAATTAACAAGCAAAATACATATTGAAAAAAAAAAAAAATCCTCGTGTGACCCTGGCCACAATATACAAGATTTGTCAGTGTCAGGTCATATAAGACTAGATGAATATCGAGGTAGTACGTCGTCTGCTCTGTTTATGTCTGGCTAAACATCTCAGCCGGCATGGGTAACACTTTCAAAGAGATACAAATAGCACCTAAGAAAATCAGTATATCGTTGTAAATCGTATTAATAATATTATACAGCACCTTTCATCGATATCTTAAGAATATTTAAGACAATAAACTACAAAGAAGACAAAAATTGTGAAGGGATTTTTGAAGAGACGTGTCAAATGATTCCATCAAGTTCCAATAATTTCGGCTGCTCGATGTAAAAACTTTTCCTTTCGTCAGCTCAGAAGGAGTATTTTAAAAATACAAATTCGGAGAAAGATGTCCTTACCATGCCTCTAAAAGGGAAGGGAAACTTTAAGAATATGTATGGCCCAGGTCTTGCTTCTCCGATTCATTTTCACTTTACAGAAATACGAGAATATCATCAACAAGCCACACTGCAGGCAATTTCCAAACCCTACTCTCTCTCACTAAGGAAGGTCACTCCCACAGCATCTACTGCCCTAACTTGTTTTTCTTTTATGACATAATTCATATATAAAAAGAAATCTGGAGGTATGGCACATATCCCTTCTAGCTTAACATATAGCAGTACTATAAATGAAAGACTCACATAGTTCATTTCCCACACACACACACACACAAACACTGCTGCCCTTGCAAATTGATATATTCCCTTGCCAGGATGCAACAGATTCCTACTTAATCCAAATATGCTCAGCATTTTACACATTCCTTGCCTGTCTCCTCTAATATATGATTCCTGTTTATCGATGGAGGCAGCATACATCTTTCATTTCTCTACCTACATTTCTTCCTGTATGTCTTAGACAATAACTGCTCCACACACCCATCCTCTTCAGCCACTCTTTGTTTGGTTCTCTCTCTCTCTCTCTCGCTCGCTCGCTCGCTCGCTCGCGCGCGCGCGCGCGCGCGCTAACTATCTGACAAATATTCAACAAAACAATATCCTTTCCACTAGACTGATGAAACAAATGCCGATGTGATTACCACACAATTCTCTTGCCCACTTTTCCTTATACAAGGGAACTTCAACTGATTATCCATCCTGTGGCACACCATAGTCCTATCAAGACAAGTTTTTTATTTTTCCAGATCCAATCAAGCACCAGATCTCCAACATATTTTTTCATTTTGCCATGTACGTCCTCAGTCCCAGATTCTTTCTTCATTTTGAATTTCTTCTCTTCCTCACACACACGTTGATCCTATTGGTCCTCTCCTACCTCTTGCCTGTATTCCACCCGCCATTCCCCACCCAATTATACTCCCAAAACTTTCCTTTCTGCAGTCAGAAGGTAATTATGATGTTCTTTGCATCCAATCACCTTCATTTTCTTTAGTCACCTGCCAGTTTTTATGTTGCATTAATCTGCAACATCTTTCAACCTATCTTACATTCAGATCCTCCTTCTTAAACAATTTATTACATTGCCTAGTCTAAGGCTATATCTCACATGCTGCAGGTGAAGAGAAGGGGAGAGCAGCCAGGACTGAGGCTGACTGGAATCACCAAGGAACCTGATGTTTACCGCTGACGGTGGGCTGAGGCAGAACTGCTGGAAACACTAAGTCCTGACACGGTAAAATTACAAATCTTGATTAATTGCAGTATTAAGCCATGACCGGAAATTCCTTCACCTGAAAAAAAAAAAAAAAGTCCATGGACTGGCCTTACTTCGGCTTAAAAAGAAAAAAAAAAATGATTTGTAAGTTTTGTTTCTTTACACAGGGTAGTTTGAAAAGTCTCTAATACTCTGAAAGTGAACGCTTTACTTACAGACGACATCCACCTTGCCAGTTGAGAGCGAGAGAGAGAGAGGTGATGATGATGATGATGATGGCGACATGCAAAAAGAAGTACAAGTGTAAGTAGTTTGGTAAGGAAGTGGTAAAAATGACCCAACATAAGCTTATACACAGTGGCCAGAAAGACCATAAGTGTGTGGAGTGTGGCAAACAGTTCATTTGGAAGTCCAGCCTTAACAGACACATTCGTACCCACACTAGTGAGGAAAACTACAAATGTGGCGAGTGTGATAAAACCTTTAGTAGGAAGAGCAATCTGTTCTGGCACACAAAGATCCACGCTGGAGACAAGAGGTACAAGTGTGGGGAGTGTGGCAAGGCCTTTATACACAAGCACCATCTAACTGTTCACCAAGCCATTCATACGGGTGCCAGGGATCATAAATGTGCCGTATGTGGCAAGGCATATACTTCCAAGAGTAACTTGATTCGGCACCAGAAAATCCACACAAGTGACAAGAATTTTAAATGTGATGAGTGTGGCAAGGCGTTCCTTCGAAAGTGGAACCTCAAAACTCATCTATATGTTCACACAGGGGCCAGGAATTTTGTCTGTTGTATTTGTGGTAAGGGTTTTAATAACACTGAACACCTCAGCAGACACATGCGGTTCCACACAGGTGAAAGGAAATACACATGTGCTGACTGTGGAAAGGCTTTTGTTGAAAAGTATGCCCTCCAAAGACACACTCGTCTTCACACTGGAGAGAAGGTGTGTAAGTGCACTGTTTGTGGGAAGGAGTTAAGTCGAACATTCAGCTTGAAAAGACACATGGTTACACACACAGGAGAAAAGACCTATAAGTGTCAGCACTGCAAGAGAGCATTTGGTGCCAAGTACGAGCTTAACTCTCATATCCGATGTGTTCACAGCAAGGATAAGAAGTACTTTTGTGCGGACTGTGGTGAGGGGTATAATGATAAGGGGACTCTTAAAAGACACCTGCGTCACCACATGCATGGGGCGGATGAATGTGGCGAGAACTACAAGTTGTCTGTGTCGACTTAACTCATCCCTCCTAGATGTATCACACAAACATTTATATCCCTACTTTGAGCATGTCAGAATGGAATTGTAACCTGATTTTTGAATTATCAGAATAAAATCCAGGAAATACATTACTGTATTGTTAAGTATCCAGTAAAAATGCATGAATCATTTTAATATATCTGTGCAGTTGCATATCCATGGGGGCCCTGAGGGGATCTGACCGACCCAGTCACTCCTGGCCCTCCGTTTGCCCCCTTCCCCCCTCCCCAGCTTTAAATTACATATTATTGATTGGTCCACATTAGCTACTGGACTATCAGAAGTGGGGTTGCACCCCCACCCCCTTGCTTGCATTTGTGAAGTGTGGCTAGTGTACTGCTTGAGTGACTAAATACACCATTACAAAATAAAAAGTCCCACTGGAATGTATGCAGTGTGATACATGCGATGATGAGAGAAGATCCAATTTGATGCCAATGTGTCATCATCTTAAAAATAAATCACTGGAAGTAAAAATCATTCGACAGGATTGGTGAAAAAAAGAAAGATTTAATGGTAATTATATACTGCCATTATTGAAATTATTGAAGAAATATTCTGGTTATATATATATATATATATATATATATATATATATATATATATATATATATATATATATATATAAGAGTGTTCAGCACTTATAGGGGAAAAAAAATTGGACAGTTAGGTGGGCAAAGTGTGCAATCGATTTCACTTTACAAACAAAGCATTCAAGCAAAAATTTTTTTTTTTTTTTTTTATCAATGCATAATCATACCTCACTACCCCTGCATTCTGGAAATCTAACTGATCTGAGTATGTGAAGGGTATGGTGAAGAAAGGTAAAAATAAACAAGGTGGTACAAAAAGAAACAATATTTGTGAGCTATACGGCAAGCATAATCAGTTTATTACATGTGGGATTTTTTTGTCAAATCTAAAGGGTTCTGTGGTGCTGCACAGCATGGAAGATCAGTTGTTGTTCTTCTTCATTCTTCATCAGACCACTGATGTAGTCCAATGCCAGTTTGACTGCCTGCTCAGCAGCGTCATTGACCACTTTGAGGTGGGCCATGACATCAGGAATGGGGCAGAGGTCATCGATGCTTGTCGGAGTATCCAGCTTCAAACACTGGAAGAGGATTTTCGACTCCTGGGTGACAAAGATGTTCTCAGATCTGATGCCTTATCACTCGTCTTCGTGTTCAAATGGCGCAGACCCTCCTTCCTCGGCAGTGCTGTGGTCATATTTTTCAGCATTTCT
>NC_137062.1:19938908-19966408 GCF_032717465.1 Coenobita brevimanus | reverse complement strand
CTGATGACTGCATTCAATGTGCCTAACTTTCTCAGTCTGTAGTCCACTCTGCCACATTGTCTCTCCATGCCAGTGTTGTGCACAGGGGTTTCATCGACATGACTTGCCTAGTCGCTCACGGGATAGTCCATTGGGAAGGCCTCCTCATCTATACCATAGTCCCTCCTCTGCCTGGCTAGGACGGTCTGCAGGTGGGGCAGTATTAGGTTGGTCAGCTTTTTCATCTCTAGGTGCTCCTCAGCCAAGTCAGACACGGAGCTCAGGACTTCGTCCTTGTAATTCTTCTTCACATCAGTGAAGAGATCGTCAGACACACCAGGGTATTCAGGCTTTGTAAATCTTGTAAAGTTATCACTGATGGGCTGACCCAAGGCTGTGTGCAGTCCTTTGTAGAACTCTCTGAGCTGAGTATGGGAAGCGTCTTTTTCTATTGTCCTGGCATAGAAGGGTTCCACCAAGTGCACACCCAAGCAGGCAAACATCACGAGGACGACTTTGAGATAGGGGAGTTCCAATACTTCTCTGACCAGGCAGGCTAGGAGGTTGTTGATGTGAGGATTCTCCCTCACAAACTCTGCCAGGTGGTCATAATTGCATATTAAGACTGCTGCTGCCCTGGAGAGGCACACAAACCTGCTATTTTTGTAGGCAAACAGGACACTGGATACATGCCTTTGCTCCAGGAAGACAAGGAATTCGTTGTAACGGTTCCAAGGCTTGTGTGAAAATTCAGGAGCTACCAGCTTGAGGCGCATGTCAAGTGTTTGCCCAGCCAGATTGGTATTTTTGCTGTCTACCTCCAGATCGATCATGAAACCCTTCAGAACCTGCTCGATCTTCATATCTGCCTCCACCAGCCTCATGACCTTATTCATGGCACTCCTGAACCCCAGTGTAGTATGTCACAAAATAGCTGTTCTGTTGGTGTTTCCAGGTCGTACATCTCCGCCAGCAGCTTTGAAAGTCTTTGTTGTGCTCTGTGCTATCTGTCATATGGGCATCTACAAGCTTATACACGTCCTTTGCACTGACTCCTCTGACAGATGCCAGTATCTCAAACCCCATATCCACCAGCATTGCAATGTCCCCAGTTGTCTCTCAATAGATTGGCAGAATAGGTAGAGGAAATGGGCTGTCCTGACCTCCATGCAGCACTTGCACCATGATCTGGCCTACACCTTTCTTTGTGGTACTCTCTAATGCTTGAGTAACCATCTTATCCTTCTGTTTCTCCTACTCAAGCTTGCCCACAACTAGCCACAAACTCTGGACCTCAATTTGCTGCAGAGCTGTCCTTATGTTCCTGTTGGTTGGCGCTGTAAGTCAAAGATCTCATCACATTCTCAAGGGCTTTACCATCTTCCAAACAGTGTGTTGCCAACCTCAATGACAGCTTTGCTCGATTCACCAAGAGAATGTCCCTTTTCTGAGAGATTGGCCACAGTTTGGTAAAACTCAGAGCGTATCATAGTTTTTTCCCCCTGAGATTCAGATGTGCTGAAATTCTTGCGGTAGCAGATCGTCTGTGTCTGCCTCAACAACATCCTTGAAGAGCTTTCTCTTCCTTAGCTTGGGGTCAGCTGCAACTTCACTCTTCTTGCCCTCGGTATCTTGTGTGTCAGTCACACAGATCTTCTGTCGCTTTTGGACTCGGTTCTCTTGCTCTTTGTCACCGCTACTGGTGGGAATCTCACCAGCTTCTACGAGAATACCAGTGACCTGGTCAAGGGTCTTGTACTGGAACTGTTGTTCTCTCTTCCTCCTGTATTCATTCTGTCTCTCTCTCAGCCTTTGGGCTCTCACTGTACTTTGGTACCACACGGGGTCCACACCTTTGTCACAAAACATCTTCCGGTCCGTCTTCTGGTCTTCATATTACTTATATTCCATATCACTCATGCTCATCCCCAACTCCTGCTCCAGATGTTGCCGCCGCACAGGTTCCTCTGCAAATACGTCAAAGAGCTCACAATTCCTGTCAAATAAATCCTTATATTGCCTGAAAGCTTTGAGTCTTCCATCCCTTTCTGTCCATATCTCTTTCTGCCTTCACAAAACTGTTTCCTGAGGTTCTCCACCGTCCTCTGGATGGTGCTCAAGGACACACAGAACACGGTATCATGGTAGTACTTAGCGTAGATCTGCTTCGCTACCTCCCGTATCGACCTGTCAACAATCACCTTGCCAATGCCCACCACCTTCAAGTGGTACCTAAGCATACTTATTACACTCTGCACTGTGGGCAGTTTTGTTGGTGGTTGAAGATATTTGGATGGAGGAAAGTCCTTATCAGCATCATATTCTTTAGCATCAGATCTAGTTCTTGGCTTGGATCGGGATTTATTAAGGCTAGCCATGCTGTAACTTAATGTTATAGTTCTATGCTTGTTTTATCACCATCAAACTCGGTTGATTTCTCTAAAACATATAAACAGAAAATATCTTCAATCACAGTAAACTTTCATGTCTTTTTACTTCTCAGATCAGTTTTGCACAATAACTTACAGATTTTAAACTCATTTACAAGTATTTCTGTACCAGCAACCATCTGTGATATTTAGTGATATTAGTCCATAAATAATAGTCTTAAATATAATTAAACTGTTAGTTGTTTCTTATATATGAAAGTACGACACTTGA
This sequence comes from Coenobita brevimanus, assembly GCF_032717465.1. Lineage (NCBI taxonomy): Eukaryota > Metazoa > Arthropoda > Malacostraca > Decapoda > Coenobitidae > Coenobita > Coenobita brevimanus. Next base: position 19,963,768 of record NC_137062.1, on the reverse strand, counting down.
TTGATTCAGAAGGGCAATTTATCACTTCCATGCCGACCGTCCTACAGTGTGTATAACGTCGATTCTGTTTTTTTTTTTTTTTTTTTTTTTTTGCGGGGTTGGGTTTTTCCATGCTAGATACCCACTTCCTATGCATATATCTCTAAAATGACCCAGTGCATCACCTCTCAAGTGGACGTTATCATATTTGGACATTTTTGTATTCAGCCCAATTATCACCCCACACTAGCATTATCGTAAATATGTATATTACTTTCTGAGCATAAAAATATGTATCGCAACGCACACACCACAGCCTGAATACTATCTCCATTCTCTCTCTCTCTCTCTCTCTCTCTCTCTGTTTAATGAACTTCGTAATGTATTCTGCTCAGCGCCAGGAGATTTTATTTAGCCCACAAAACTACCACAGTCAAAGGATTAAGTCCCCCTCACATAGTTTACGTCACCCTTTCCAATTCATATAAATTATAATAAATTCTTTTCATTTCTGCACTGTAAGGACAACGTGCCATTTACATTTGTGAATTTTCATTGACATGCAGTCATGTTTTCACTTTGTTCGTTGATCTCTCTCTCTCTCTCTCTCTCTCTCTCTCTCTCTGCTGCTACTGCTGCTATATAAGTTCCGGCCCTTGACACATTCCCCACCTTAGGTGACGGGATGACAGTACTGTTGTAGGGAAGGGTGATGGTGTGGAGGACGGAAGGGAAAGGAAGGGAAGGGAAGGGAGGAGAAAGGAAGAGAAGGGTAGAGAAGGGAAGGGAAGGCAAGAGAAGGGAGGGAAGGGAAGTGAAGGGAGAGAAGGCAAGGGAAGGGAAAGGAAGAGATGGGAAGGGAAGGGAAAGGAAGAGATGGGAAGGGAAGAGAAGGGAGAGAAGGCAAGGGAAGGGAAGGGAAGGGAAGGGAAAGGAAGAGATGGGAAGGGAAGAGGAGGGAGAGAAGGCAAGGGAAGGGAAGGGAAGGGAAGGGAAAGGAAGAGATGGGAAGGGAAGAGAAGGGAGAGAAGGCAAGGGAAGGCAAGGCAAGAGAAGGGAGGGAAGGGAAAAGAAGGGATGGGAAGGGAAGGGAAGGGAAGGGAAGGGAAGGGAAGGGGAGTGAAAGGAAGGGAAGCAACGGAAAGGGAAGGGATGGGTTATGGTGTGGAGGAAAGAAAATATGGGAAGAAAACGAAATGGTGGTGGTGTGGAGGAAAGAAGGAAACAGTAGGGAAGTAGAGGGTGGTGAACTACGGATGGGAAGGGAAGGGATTGTGACACGAAGAGAGGGGAAGGGTACTGGTGTAGAGGAGAAAACAGAAGGAAGGGTGACGGTGTGGTGAAAGAGGAAAGAAAAGAGTGATGGTGTGATGAATGAGGAAAGGGAAGGGCGACGGTGTGGTGAAAAAGGAAAGGGAAGAGTGATGGTGTGGTGAAAAAGGAAAGGGAAGGGTGATGGTGTGGTGAAAAAGGAAAGGGAAGAGTGATGGTGTGAGGAAAAGGAAAGGGAAGAGTGATGGTGTGGTGAAAAAGGAAAGGGAAGAGTGATGGTGTGAGGAAAAGGAAAGGGAAGAGTGATGGTGTGAGGAAAAGGAAAGGGAAGAGAAAGATGGTGAAAAGGAGGGAAGGGTTCTGGAGGAAATAAAGGGAAGAGAATGAAGAAGAAAGGACACGTAGCATTGTGGAGGAGAGGAACGAAAAAAAGGGGAAAGGTGTTGGAGAGGAGGCAAGAGTCAGAGATACGTGTGGGAGAGGAGGGAGGGGAATGGTCAAGTGACATTACCAAAAAAAAAAAAAAAAAAAAAAAAGGTAAATAGAGATGGATTGTTGGAAAAGAGGAGGAGAGTTGAAGAAGAGTGGACGTGAGGGTTGATAAATGAAGTTTAAATGAACAGTGTTGTGGAAGGAAGGTGAGAGAAAGGAATGGCTAGAAGACGGTGTGAGGAAAGAGAAGAAAATAAGAGACTAAGTGAGGAAGGGAACGGAAGTATGAAGGAGACATGGAAAGGAGTCCAGGGGCTGAGTATGGGAGGAAAAGGGAGGAAAAGAGCGACATAGATGGTGGAGAAGGGTGGAAAGAAAATATGGTAAAAATGACGCGACGATTTAGTGGCAGCCTGAGGTGGGAAAGAAAAAAGAAGGGATAGGCAGGGTGGGGAAGGGGAGGGAAGGAAAGGAACGGGGGAGGGAGGAGAGTGGAAGAGTGAAAAAAAAAGGAAGGGAAGGGTCAGAATACAGTGTAAGATGGAGGGGAAGGGAAAGTTGGTAATGGGAAGTTACAAGCAATGGGGTGTAGAAACTATTGTATTTAGTTATAGCTCTTCTGTCTTAACTTGGCGTAAACCGATTATTTATATTTCTTCTAAATGAGCTTGGTCTACATTACCGCCTTCTTGCAGCTTCTTTCACATAGCTCAGTGGCAGAAAAAAAACGATGCTGTGGATCTGCAACCTTTCTATAGCTCTTCTCCGTAACCGGCATCATAATCTAGCATTCAAGATGGAGCGACTAAAACATTAAGCCAAGGTAAAGTAAACAAGACAAAGGACATCTTTTATAGAGGCACCCACTCCGTCATTCGTAAGTGGATAGAGAGACCTATTTTACAAAGTTGGTAGGTGGTGGCGACCACCATCCACTCACTTGATGTAGCACTGCCTACTTCTTCCTTCATCTTTACCGTTCTTTTTCTGTGTCTGCCCTCCTGTTTCACTCCTAGCTCAGACTCTGTCGGGTGAGGAGGTCTGGCCGTTTTCTCTCGAGCCTTGAACACTGTCTCGTTCACTCGTGCAGAATTTCGCCTGTTTTGCCTCGTTTTTGCCAGTTCTGACTTAGTCTCTGGCACTGAGGAAGAATTTTGGCCGTTTTCCAGGTTTTTTCCGAGACTTAGTCTCAGATTGCCTGGGTGTGAGTGGGAGTGTGTGTGTGTTGGTGACTGAGTGTGTGGGTGTTTTTTTTTTTTTTTTTTTGGCCTGCCGTTAGTGTACCTCACCGTAGTACGACGCCGAACCCTGAAGGGGTGCCGTTAGGGCACTTCCATGAAGGGGGGCCTTTAGGGCCTGGTTATAGGAGGCGGTGAGGGCGGCTCTGTTAGACTAGGGAAGACCCGAAAGGGGCAGTGGCGGGGCCTCCCATCGCCCTTTAGAGGGCGGGGAGCATAGGTTGCCCGTCACTGTAGGGACCTGGCCACTTTTGCTGTTTTTGTTTGCTTGTGCTTTTTTGAGTGGTTGTGTGTGTGAGGTGTGTGTGTGTGTGTGTGTGTGTGTTTTTTGACTGAGTTTTTTGGCCTGCTCCGGTGAGCATGAAGGGATCCAGCATCCCTAGGCCCCACGGGCATTCCCGCCTCCCGCTTCCTCATTCGAGGCCCTCCATCCCGTGCCCTGCCACAGGCACGAAGAGGGAGCGTCACTGCTCGGACTCGAGCTCTCACTCATCAGCTCACGAGGCCGCGGGTGCTAACCCCTCTACCCTAACACCTACGAGAGTGGCACCTCGCTTGCGTGGTGACTCTACCCGCTCTGCCAAGGCGGCCCGCCGACATGAGGCTATGGAGGAGGTTGTACCTGCTCCACCATCTCTCTCCTCCACCAAGGGCACTTCGGAGGCTCCTGCTGCGACTCAGCTCCCCCCCTCTGCTGATCCCGCTCTGCAGGAAGATGAGGGTTTCACCCCCGTGATACGCAAGGGATCGAGGCGTGCTCGCCAGGGAAACGGCCCTTCTCCGGCAGTACGCACTGGGCCTCCCCTCAGGGATCCCACTGCTGCTCGTCCCTCCGTGTCAGTAGCTGTGCGTCCGCCTCCCCGCTCTGCATTTCCAGCTTTCCGTGTGCCGGTACAGGACGGCCATGCGACGAGCTACGACGCCGTGGCTGCACTAGAGCGTCACCTGCCAGGGCTACGCTGCTCCAACCTGATAGGTCGAGATGGCAGCTCGGTGTTGGTGCCGAAGGACGAGGGAGCCTACGACCTCTTGAGATCAGCTATGCAGGACGAGGCCTGCCCTGTGAAACTAGTCGAGCTGACGCCCGGCCAACAGTCGACGAAGGCAGTTGTCATGGGCTACCCCTTGAGAATGCCTTTGGAGATCCTCCTTCACCACCCTCAGGTCGAAGAGGCGACCCGCTGCCAGAAAACGCGGACCCGGGAAGAGACTCGTCAGGTCGTTGTTACCCTGCGGGGTCCTCTGATCCCTTCCATCGACCTAGGGAACTGGGGAACGTATCACCTTCGCCCCTTCACCCCGGAGCCTCTCCGTTGCTACCGCTGTCAGCGCTACGGGCACCACCGTGCCAACTGCAACCGCCCCGTCATCTGCGGCATGTGCAGTGGCGGCCACGACACGGCCGAATGCCTCCAGCGGTACAAGGAGAAACAACCAGTTGCGGCCAAGTGCCCCAACTGCTCCGGGCGACACCACGCCTGGCACCCCAGCTGCCCCGCGAGGGTTCACCGAGTGAACCAGGGTCGGGAGAGGCAGGTAGCGTTTGTGCAGGAGAACCAGGCCGCCAGCGCTACTCCAGCTCCCCCTGGCACTTTCATCTGGGGCCAACAGCGCCGCCCTCTCATCCAGCGCCCACCACCTCTCAGCGACCAGGAGTTCCCTCCATTGCCCTCAGCCCTGACTGTGGTCCAGACCGCAGCCGAGGTCCACCGCCAGCAGCCGCCTGTCTCGCCAGCACTTCCACCTGTAGAGACCAGCCAGCCACTGACTGTTCCGCCACCAGTGCCAGGCTCCACACCCAGTCCACCAACCGCTCCTACTCCTCCGGTGATCTCATTCACAACGGAGGAGCTCAGGACCTTTGCCACGGAGCTGGCGCTGACCCTTGCGAAGACACTAGCGTTGACCCTCGACATCCCTCTCCCAACCGAGCCTCTTGCCGAAGCTGCCAATCGCCTGGTGGACCGGGCGATAGAGAGGAAGATGGTGAGCCTAGGTGCTCCTCTGTCCCCTCGCCGCCCAGCTCGTTCGGCAGGGCGACCCCGTCCCACACTGCACAGGACAGCTCGCCCATCCAAGAGGGTAAAGCCACGACCTCCCAATGCTCAGTCTTCCACCGCACAGCTGCCTCGTCAGCGTCATCGTTTAGGGCAAACCCTACCACCATCAGGGTCCAAAGTGATGGACAGGGCCTCACCACTGCTGCAGGAGAACGACCGTCCGCAACTGTCGCCGGACGGCCAGTAGACCGCTCTCTCAGGCTCCTCCAGTGGAATTGCTTGGGAGCACGGAGCAAGCTCCCCCTTTTGCAGGAGGCGGCCGCACGGGACCGCCCTCATGTCATTCTGCTGCAGGAGACCCTGCTCCCAGGCAATTCCACTTTCCATCTCTCGGGATACACCACCCATCTCCTCCCGTATATTCGTGGCGTTACACGGGGATGTGCCGTTCTGGTCCAGGACCACATCGCATGCACGGATTGTGAGTCCCCTCCTTTCTGTGGACCTGATGTGGAGGTTCAGGGCGTGGTTCTCCATCTGGCGACGTCGCCCCTAACGGTATACATGTATACCGAAGCCAGAGGAGCACCCTGGAGTTGGGGGAACTTTTCTCCCAAGCTGCCAGGGGGGCAGTATACATTGGGGGCGACTTCAATGCCCACCACGCCCTTCTGTCATCGCCTCTTCAGTCCAATGAAGCAGGACGGCACATTTCCTTACTTCTGGAGGAGATGGGTGGTGTCTCCCTCCTAAACAACACGACAGAGCCCACTCATATTGGAGGAGGTCGCCTCGACCTCTCCTTTGTCTCAACCCCTCTGTCAGGCCTGGCGTCATGGTCACTCCACCCACACCTTGCGAGTGACCACTTCGCTACTCTTGTTGACTTGCCTCTCGCCCCCTCCCCCTCCCCCGCCTCCCACACCACGATGGGATCTACGCAAGGCGGATTGGGCGGCCTTTGACCGTGCTCTCACGGCGGCCTTTGCGACATCCTCTCCCGCCTCAGACCTCGAGAGCCGGGCAAATCAAGCAGCATATATCTTTTCGCACGCTGCCTCTCTTGCCATTCCTTTGCAGCGGCGCTCGGCGAGATGCTACCGGGACGGCTGGTTTTACTGCGACAGGGTCAGGGAATTGAACCATAGGCTGAATGCAGCACGCAGGCAGTACCGGCGGCGCCGAACATCTCCGCACCGCCGGTACCTGATTGCTGTGACTCGGCATGTGGTTACTGAAAAGCGTCGCCTTAAAGAGGAGGCGTGGATCGGATGGTGTCGCACCCTGGATTCTCACTCCACGCTCCGTGAGATGTGGGGGAGAATCAGGTTCATCTCCGATCCACGTCCTCCTCGTCCGCCCTCTCACCCTGACCCTGCCGCTGAGGCCAGCCGTCTTGCCCAGCATTTCGCTGACCGCTCGGCCTCTTCCAATCTCCCGCAGTCTGTCCGAGCCTCACAAGTGCAGCTGTCCGCCTCTCGCATTGCGGCCATTCAGACGGCGTGTAATACACCTGACCCCGCTGACTGTCCCATCACCAGCGGAGAGCTTCAAAAAGCGCTGAGGCGCCGGGAGGACACTGCACCAGGGCTCGATGGGGTCACGTACTCCATTTTAAGTCATGCTGGAGATTGCGGTAGAGAGCGTCTGCTTGATTTGCTCAACCTCTCGTGGTCTGAGGGGCGTCTACCGAGGTCGTGGAAGATGGCGGTCATCCACCCGATTCCGAAACCTCGTGATCCCACTGCCATGCGCCCCATCTCCCTGCTCAGTTGCTTTGCAAAGACAGCTGAGAGGGTTGTGCGGGCTCGTCTTGCTTGGCGGCTGGGACCGCTGCACCCAAGGATTTATGCATATCACCCAGGCAGGAGTGCCACCCACTGCCTTGCATCATTCCTTGGGGAGCTGAGGGGCGGACGGGGATGGCCATCTTCCTCGACCTCGAGAAGGCATTCGAACTGGCGAACCCCACCGATATCTTGGCAGCTCTTGCGGCCAGGGAGTAGGGGGCAGGCTCATATCCTGGGTCCGGGATTTTTAGTGGCCGCACTGCGGGGGTCCGCTTTCAGGGGCACCTCTCCCCTTTTCACCCGCATACCAATGGCACCCCCAGGGAAGCGTTTTGAGCCCTATCCTGTTCAATGTCCTGATGGAGGAGCTCCTTTTGTTGAATATGGGCCTGGCATAACTCTACTCTGTTACGCTGACGATCTGGCCCTCGTGTTTACACGGAGAGACTGTTTTCAACAGGCAGACTTGGCCCTTTCTCGGTTACACGCAAAGTGCAACGAGCTAGGGCTTAAAATCAACTTTGCTAAGACGAAGTGTCTGCCTTTTGGCCTCCGCCCCCCCGACTTTCCACTGCTGCTTGGAGGTCATCAGCTCTCCATGGTCACCGTCCACCAGTATCTGGGGGTTTGGCTAGATGGGGGCCTCACCTTTGCTTGCCATGTACGGTATCTGAGGGAACGTGCTTCCACCCGAATGGCTGCTCTCAGATACCTCTCCAGGCGGAGTTTGGGGGCATCATTTTCTGTCCTCCGGACCTTTTATATTCATGCAATCCGATCTCTGGTGGACTACAGTGCCATCTGTCTAACTGGTCTCACTCCACCAGTGTCTCGATCTCTGGAGGTCATCCAGAACGATGCACTCCGCATCATGCTGGGTGCTCCACGTTGGACCCGGATTGAAAATCTGCGTATGGAGGGCGGGGTGCCGTCTCTGGCCCATCGCATTATGTTACGAGCGGCAATCGTCACACTGAAGATGATCCAGTGCCTGCCTCACCTGCCCGTCACTGCCCTCCTAAAACGCCTTCTCGGCCGCCCACCCGAGCCGGCCCCTCAGCGTGACTGGGCTCGCAACACGGCCGCTGTCATCCATGGACTGGGAGCTGCGGCGAGCCTCTGTCAAGACCCCGACTCCCCCTTTTCCGGATATGTTGATCCACCGCCATGGGATCCTCCTCTTTTTAATATTTTTTGTCCATCGGAGGCTAAACCCCGCTCCTCGATTCCAGCACTCCTTCGCCAGGAGGGTCTCAGTAGGGTGGCAGCTCTGGCCTTACCAGACTCAGCCATCTATTACACTGATGGCTCTGTTTCCCCCAATGGCGCAGCTGGAGCAGCCTTTGTCACTGGGCAAATAGTGGAAGCTTGGCGACTCTCCTCAGGTGTATCCGCTTTCCAGGCGGAACTTGCGGCCATCCTGGGTGCTTTGCGCCATGCTCACCACCATCGTCGCAACCGAGTCATAATCCACACGGACTCTCTTTCCTCGATTCAGAGATTACGATCTTTCTCGATGCATGACAACGTCTTCCTCCTAACAGCGATCCATACATTCGCATCACTTCTTGTCCATAGGGGCGCAACGATTAACCTGCACTGGCTCCCGGGACATGTGGGAATCAGTGGCAACGAGCGTGCTGATCACGCTGCGCGCTCAGCTTGTGATCTTCCAGACATCACATTTCCACTACGACCTAGTCCCTTGCACCTCATCCGCACTCTTACTGCCACCATAGGAAGACTATCCCTAGAGGACCATCAGCTCTGGGTCACGGAGGGCTCTTGCTCTGCAAAATGGTATGCTACTGCCACGTCCTATTCCCTCCTGCTGCCCCCCCCAGGTCTACCTAATTTTATTGTAGTCCGACTTCGAAGATTGCGTCTTGGGTTTCTCTGCTACAAGCAAATTAGGGGTATGGAGCCGGACCCGTGTGAACATTGCTTGGCCAGCTGTGAGGAGCCCCTTTTGCATTATCTTCTGGACTGCCCAGCCACCACCAGGCTCAGGTCTGAGCTCGACTCGGCCCTTGCCCGAACTGGTGACGTCTTTAGGGACGCTGCTGGCATTGTTGCCCATGCTCCTTTAAATACATTACTTACTACGGTAAGGGATTACCCTCCACCTCGATAAAAGCAAGCTCGCGCAAGTAGTGCGCACCTCTGACGGGCTCTCTGTTTGCCCGTGTCCCAGGGAACTGGGACGAATATCACACAAACAAACAAACAAAACCTCCTGTTTTCCTATTTCTTCCATGTTTCCTGTCACTTTTTATTGCTCTTCTTTCCTTTTCAGGTGGCTTTACATTGAGTGACAAGCCTAATGGAAACCATTTACAAAATTGGATAATAAACATATAACCAACCAATACGTGTTCCCAGGGTGTCAACAAGTGGGTTGACGGAGGGTTAGTGGCCCTCCCCGTAAAACAACTAACTCAAAAACATATGGTTACCCATTATGGGATTATGGCTTCTGGCTGTAGATGGATAGTGACAGTAGGCAGAGGGGCGAAACTCAGGGTCCCACCCTCTTGAAGCTTTGGTCCGAGTAAATGTTTACTATTGTGCAAAATTTCGTGTGCCAGTGTAAAAACTAGTATGCAATTATTCCCCGTGGGAGCAGTTTGCCCCATGGGAAATGGCCATCAACTATCACACCGCGCATAATACGTGACCGGGGTCAACGTCTACCAGGACGAAAAAATTCTTGTTCCTAAAGTCTCACCAATCTAAAACCTAGGTTTGGGTGGAGTCTAGCCGGAGATTTCCCGGCGTACAGCGTTGCCTTGTTTCCTATACTCTCATTGGCTAGTGGCTGACCTGACACCGTTAGAGTTCGTCCGCTCCCATCTCGCCACCTGGCCTGACATGACTTCACCCACTTCTGTGTGTGTGTGTGTGTGTATGTGTGTGTTTGTGTATGTGTGTGTGTGTAAAGACAAACTAGTTTAAGTTATAAATATAATCAAAATAATGAATTTAAAAGTCGCATTCTCTCTCTCTCATATAATTTATGATTTTTTACCTGGTTATAGCCTTTAAATTACACTCTACATATTAAAACTTAGACTTTCTTTCCACACCACCCAAGAGGTAAAAGTCACGGCGCGTTTTTTTTTTTTTTTTTTAAGAGGTTTCCCCGATAGGCCTATTCCTCTTCTCTTACAGCATGTAAGAAATTATCATGAATCCTCCTCATCAGAAGAGGTGAGAGTGATTTTCTTGGGAGACGTAAACTCTGGAGAGTTGTTTTCTTCATTATCTCTTGCTTCTCTGCGTATTGCTTCAATCCTGCTCTTGCTAAGTCCTGTTGCTGCAGCTGTTCGATGAATTGCCCTTGACACATCATCGAAAATTCCTCCGTACTGCTTCTCCTGCAGAAAATACTGGCTTACGTTGAAGGCCATTTCTTTGGCTTGACTATGTAGATGCGAGCGAGTTGGCGTAGCTGCCATTGTGTCTGCATCAACATAGAAAGTGAATAGTGGAAGCACCTGACAGAAGCTTAAATCTCCCTCCAATGGATTAACTCCCAGTATGGGCCTGGTGTTGCCGCTCGTGAGTGTTTTAACTTATTTATTTCTATTAAGAAAATAGCGTATGTTCTACTGATTCCTTCAAATTATATTATAAACGTAATTGTTACATTACTTACCCAACTTAGAACTACCGTGAAAGTCGGTAAAAGTAACTACATATTTTTCAGCACCACTGTAAAATATGTATGCCACGTTTCTTTATTGATGTACAAGAGCCATATGCATTACACGTTTACCTTCCTTTTATATGCTAGAATACTTACGTTTATATTATATTAGTATGTGTGTACCTATCTGTGATGCCTATTACATATATAACAGAATCTACTCATCGCTCGTTTAGGAAGTATGGCATGGCTGCACCCAGCGCCAGACTCCACCCGAACCTGGGTTTAAGATTGGTGAGACTACGCGCAAATGGGGTTAGACCAGAATCCCCGGGGGCCGACCCTCACCAACGAGGGTGGGGGTGGAGGGATGCTCTTTGGAGACCTTAAAAAACGGCAGTGTATAATGTTTTTCTCGGGACCGCCAGAGACCTAAACCCCGTCCTCCGTAAATGCCGACCCTCAGTGGTCCCACCCTTCCCGAAACGTGGCCGGGGCGATCATCTATCAATATGCAAAACTGTATGTCCTTCATTTAATAGCTTTGGCCTTACATAAAGACCCTGGGCGGGATCACCAGGGACAGCCCTTTAGTGCAGGGCGGCCCTCGATGGTTCCATCATGCTTATAACCTGGCGGGAGTGAATCTATGATTGTATAAAAATTCATATTTCTAGGTTTATAACTGACCATGACTAACGGTTTGGGAACAGGTACCAACGGGCTGTCTCCCCCACTGGGGAGGGCTTGGGGGCCCCACCCTGCCTGAGCCCTGACCGGGGGTAATTTTATCTTTGTGTAATTTTTATTTATTCCTAACACCTCTTCCATTCAACTTGGACACCATTCTTTAGGAAAGGATAGTAACTCAGTGAGTGTCTGAGTGAGTGGATGAATTAGTGCTGGAGTGACACAGTTAGAGGCAAGCACAGTATTTTGTTCCCTTGTCGGTGAGACAAATATGTATATATAGTGAAGGTGAAAGGCAGGGGAAGTGAAGAGCTTAGTAGTCGTGATAGGAGAGTGACCAGTGGCAGGGGGAACTGTAGGAAGCACGAAGTGTCAACGAGAATTACACTGACTTCATAACTTAACAAAGAAAAAAACATCAACGTCAATAGCAAACGATAAGCTGAACCTAAAAAAATAAAATCAGAATTAGAATGCCACGAGACTGATGCCTTCTTGTCAAAAAATCATTTGTCTCCAAATAATGTTATTTTGTCATAATAATATTGTAGAGCTGAACAAAGGCACATAACAATGCATCGCATCACACCTGTTGTGAACACTACAGGTCAACACTGTTTGGTGTTTTTCCCAGTGGCTCATGTCAGGCTTTGTGAGGATACGACAACAACAAACACTTGGCCTGGCAGATCACTGGGTGCACGTGTGGCAGCTGCTGGCACACACACACACACACACACACACACACACACACACACACACACACACACACACACACACACACTGTGTATCGTGTATGGTTTCCCTCGTGCTGACAACAATGGAAAGCCAACAGAAAATGGTGGAAATTCCAAAAGGGCATTTGAATGGATACAAAAGAAAAATATCGCAGCGGTGATGCTGCGTTGAGAGAGAGAGAGAGAGAGAGTCATGGCAATCCACAGTGATACCACGATTGTTTTATATACTGGTCTTCGGCAGTCAGTTATCATATCCATTAATCCTTCACGGTACAGTGGACGCACTATGGATTATTCCGGGTATTGACAGATGTCATTATTCAGCAGGGGTCAGACATTGGCAGGTAAAGGGTGGCCTTATAATTTACGTCACTACAGTATACTTTATCTGATTGACCTGTGCAGCTGAGATGTACGGGGCGAGTAGGGTGCTTGATTCACGGCTGCTGATTGGCCGCCGGTGATTAATATGGAATACTTTCCGAAGCTAAAGAGGTCAAAATTAGCTCATAAAGCTTACTGTTATCAAAGAAAATTAGTTTATTATAAAGTTTCATAAAACGATGAGTGAAATTTGATGTAAATTATCCACCCACGGTGTACAGCCACGTCCTCATGTTGCCTGCATCCACCCACATTGCACAGGTACGACAGCATGTTGCACTGTAATATCCACCCACGGTGTACACTTACGTCCGCATGTTGTACTACAATACACGTCTACCTTTACTTCCATGATATCATCGGCGGCCAACCAGCAGCCGCGAATCAAACACACCCTACTTGCCCAAAGCATCTCAGGTGCACAGGTCAGTCAAATAGACTACAGTAATAAGATAATAATATCTGAGTTCCTTTTGGAAATGTGTTCGTGATTAAACCCAACATTTTCTGTAAGCTTCCGCGAATAGTACAATTATTCTTATTACTCATCTACCCCATAATGTTTCAAAACTGATCCTTTGTCAAAACCTGTTTAATTGTTATCTGTAAAACGAATATCAGGTTTATGTATACCTCCGTGTACTTCCCAACACAAACTTATGTATTCCATTCATACCCTGGGATTTTCCTGTATCTGAATACAATAATATGACGGCTCACAAAAATACTGTAAAATACACATGGGACTAACGGAAATAAAACATAAAATCGATAAGTAAAGTTCCCTTACTTAACAACGAGAGAATTCCTTGTTGTCCCCGCAGCTTGTGTGCGTGCGTGTGTGTGTGTGTGTGTGTGTGTGTGTGTGTGTGTGTGTGTGTGTGTGTGTGTGTGTGTGTGTGTGTGTGTATAAATGGGTAAGAATGGCGCATGGTACAATTATCTGTGCGTGCAACTTATACTTTCTTTCATGACCAAGTCTGTTTTTTTTTTTTTTTTCAGTGTGAAAACAGCTGTATTATTAACATAACAAGATTTTTCATCCATTACTAATGGTGTTTACCTAAGCATAAATGGCACTTGCTGATAGCTGAGGTCATGACAATAACGTTAAGTAATGCCTACGTAAGCTTCATAACCTGAATATTTTATAAATTTCCCTAACTGTACGTCTGGAAGGCTACCTGGCATAACCATTACTTCTGTGCATGGAGAAAATTGGGACTATCAACTTATTCTCCGACAAATATAAATCTTATCTATAAGTCACGGTGGCCTCTGATGATGGATCTCGATTAACGTCATGACTGAGATTTGACAGCATGGTACTTTACTTTGAGTAATTCATATGATTTTATTCAGTCAAGTGAAAATCTCCTTAGGTAACGAGTTAAACTTTTCTAAACAGCAAATACCTTCAGCAAAATTCTCCGTTTCAGTCACATGGCTGTCAGCCTGTCTCCTTCCTACACAGAGTTATCACAGGTATTCTCTTTCTAGCTACTGTTGATCTTCATCTAACCTTACCCTTAATTTGGTCATCTAACATGACCGAATTTGTTGTCGTAAACTGATATATACAGTACTAAACTTCTTTTTCTCCGTATGTAGGTTTCTCTCTCTCTCTCTCTCTCTCTCTCTCTCTCTCTCTTTCGTTTTTAAAGCCCAGTCTTGCAATGGTATCCTTTGGACCGAACGACCACTGTTGAGAATTATACTTAAACACATAACATCAAGCCCTTCCATACGATGACGTCTTCTTTCAGTTTTCTACTAAAGAAGAAAGTTTGATGAAGATTCAGTTTGTTTGTGTCTCTGTTTGTGTACAAGATATCTAAAGTAATTTGTCATAGGATTTCAATAAAATCGGGGGGATAGGTCGTTACAGGGTCGAGGAAGAGATGGCTAGATTTTGAGGTGGATCCGGATCTGAATGTAGGAATAAATTGTAAATTTTATTGGCGTCGGCGGAAGGATGCCTTCTTTGAGACTGTGTAACAGTGCAGACCACGGGCGTTGAATTAATTACCTCCGCCAACGACGGTGGTCGGGGTTTCGTTATCAAATAATAAATTCTACTGGCGTTGGTGGAGATGTGCTCTCTCTGGGTGTTTTTTTTTTTTTTCCCTTTAGACAACTCCATCAATTTAGGAAACCTTTCTCTTATTGAAGCAGTTATTGAAGCCCGTATGTAATCCTTCCACTTCGAAAAGTCTCCCATAAAGTGTTTACAATCGAGTAACAGTCTAAAGAATACCCCCCAAAAAAATAATCATGGTAGTACAGGGTTACAACTGGCGTTAGAAAATAGTCGTAAGTAACTGTTTACAGATATGTAGAATAACTGAAACAGACGATACATCAGGCAGTTAATAAGGAAGCTATTGGCAAATGAGAGGAATGAGAAGGAAGCGCAATAGGATTTTTTTTTTTTTTTTATGTAGTTGGGGGTCACCAATGTGGCGTGGTTGTTATTAGGTTGGGGTCACCACTGTATCGTTTTTAGGTTATGGGTATATCTTACTAGGGGCTACACCAAGGCAAATGGTAAGGATAGATAAACGCAATTGTGCTGGGAAGAACTAGCTAGGACAGTGATTACTGACTTGGAACAATACAGAGTTACTGCATGATTTCAAGATTTTACAAGACCATTACATTACAGCATGAGTAGATCGATTACATGGATAAATGGTTACAGAATGAAAGTGTGAGTACTGAATTTAGTGAGAAGCAGAAGTGCTGGGCTGATGTGTTTGTGTATTTGTATGTGTAAAGTTGTACCGCGTGGCCAGATTTACCAGGAGAGACAGAGCAGGTAGTAGCCGGGGTGAAGTGGAGAGTGGAGAGAAGTGGGGGGAGTGAGGTCACCTGCTCGCTTTAAGCCCCTTAATGAGGAGGCGGAGCACCGGTAGGCCTAGGTCGCCTGAATATTCAAATTTGATTGGTTTAGGCACCACTACAGGTGAGGAGGGAAGAGAAATTCAATTCTATTGGTAGCAGCACCAATAGCGATGCTGATTCCGAGAACTAGGTGTGGAAAAAGCTATGAAGGAAGGAAACCACGTGTGTAGGTGAAATGAGGAAATGCCACGATGAAAGTGAACCACGTGTGTAGGTGAAATGTGAGGTGCAGTCTTTTGTGGTGTAATATACGCCACAGGATGTTCAAAGGTCGACCACAAGACTACCAAGTAGGATGAGACTTATCTTAGGCGGTTCAGTACTTAAAAATGAAAATATAAACCTCAATCACTGGCCAATGGTTTTCGTACCTTGGCTAGGGGGAGTTTTTATGGATTCCTTGTCAGCTGCACATCCGTGGTAACCACCCCGGACTTGGCTGGCCATTGCAGCTCACACAGTATTCAACAACACCCGAGTCAACAAACTTTCACACCACTGTTGGGTAACTTCCATTCCTGATATTTACTTGGCCAGCATGAGTAAGAATGAGTTGTGGCTATTACTTCCCGTCCGAGGACTACTACAGAGTTGGAATACATTCTTACTCATTTGTACGATGCCAGTATGATGGACGGCAAAATCCTGGTCATTAGCATCTCAACAACACAGATGCAGGCAGATAATCATCTAACGGCCTTTCCTGTTTCATACGTGGCAAGAAGGTAAAAGAGTAAAATTACGTTTATCACTCTCCCTCAAAGGAATAATACAAATTTGGACACGAAGTCGGCCAACGCTTCTTCTTAATTTGGTATTTGTCCAGCGTTAGAGTTCATGCTGACTACCGACATCACTCACCCTCCGATAACTGGTGCCGGTATAGAGTCGGACAACGCCCTTTAGATATTCGTACTTTACCAGCATGAGAAAGGGTAAACTGGCAGTCACACTTCTTCCGAGAACTGATACAGATACCGAGCCTGATGACGCCCTTTCATTATTCGTACTTGGATAAGGGAAAAGAAATTGGAGCTGTCACTTCCCTTGAGGGACGATTCAAGTACAGTGTGGGATAACGAGACCACTTATCAAACGCAACACAAACACTGCAGGTTTACCTCCACAATGTTATTTATTTTCAGAGGGTCTATATGGGGAAACATTTTTCTGTTTCTACTAACAGTTTGGATTTTCATCTAAACCGTTATATTTATTCCCGGAAGGTTGACAAACAATATTTTACTTCGAATATGGAATATCCATATTCATCAACAACATATATATTTCACATGTTTTTTCAGTGAAGAGGCCGATACTGTGTCCTACATAAAATTAACAAGGACCATTTCACTGCACAGGAGATTTTAAAACATAGCATTTTCCCTGCCAGTGCCAGCAAACGATTTCCCACATAAAATTAACAAGGACCATTACAGTGCGCAGGAGATATTAAAACAGTAATTTCCATGGCGGTGCCAACAAAAGATTTAAATAAAACGTTTACTGCAAACCCCTTCATTATACTTGGTTTTCCTTTATCACGGGTTATGTCCTAGACGTTTATAATGGCCTACAAAAATATATACTGCGGCTAGAAAGAGGTGGTTCCCGACACTTATGGTTCCGTCACTATTCTGACCACACCAGTACTCTGTGTGTGTGTGTGTGTGTGTGTGTGTGTGTGTGTGTGTGTGTGTCAACCTGTCTATCAATCAATCTATCTACTAAGATTAATTTCAATTGTAAAGAAATCGTTTGGAGTTAGCCTGAACAAGACACCTCGATGAACCAACAAATAGTTATTGGGCTACTCGAGATATATTTTCGTGTTGGAACTCTAAGGCTGAACAAAATCTGGTATTGGCGTGATATAATTCCAATGGAGACAAAAGCTTTGAAAAGGTTAATATTAATTTCTTTGATCTATATAAGTTGCTTTTGAAACTGAATATTTCTTGTGTGGTAAGTTTCTGTGACTTTCTGAAAATCGTCGTTGTGATGAAATCTCTTGCAGCTACAATTTTCAGCAAATTTTAGTGGCGATGGTGCTGCATACCTTGTACTATTTGTTTATTGCCGTAGTCAGAGAGGAAAATTACGTGTACCAGGCAGACAGGAAGACCAGGAAGGAATATTTACATTGTGGACGGGGTTAAGAAAAGAATATAGAGCGAAGGAAGATATAAAGGCACTGGAAAAGAAAGTGAGGGAGGGGGGAAGGAAGAGAAGGGAGGCAGGAAGGGATGGAGAGAGGTTGGAGGGAGATAAAGGAGGAATATATATACAATGGAGGAGGAGGAGAAGTGAGAGAGAAAAGGATGGACAGAGGGTAGAGGGAAAGAAAGGAGGAATATGTAGACAGTGGAGGAGGAAGAAAAGGGAGATAGGAATGGATGGAGAGAGGGTGGAGGGAGATAAAGGAGGAATATATATACAATGCAGGAGGAGGAGAAAGGAGACATATAAACACTGAACGGAGGGATATTTGTAAAATTGACTCTATGGAGGTAAGGAGAGGACCCCTGCCCATCATCCTGGTATCTTCCTATATTTTCCCCATTATTTTATGAGACATTTCCTGGCATCTGCCTCTGGTTGTGACAGCATGTCCCATAACTTTGCCTCCCTCATCTCACCTCACCTCACCTCACACACCACTCCAGCCAAATGAAAAGTGTTGTGTACGAAGGCAATATTGACAGCTGAAACGATAGTGTTGTGGACTGTGAGTATAGTAACCAGCAGACGTTGGCAACATCTTTTTTCATGTAGGCACTCTATGGAACGCACGAAAACGTTATAGAAGAGTACTACCAATAACATGCAGACGAACACCACCGACGAACATTTTGCAGCCAATATTACATGGTCTTATAATATTCCCTCTATCTGTCTGTCTGTCTGTCTGTCTGTCTGTCTGTCTCTCTCTCTCTCTCTCTCTCTCTCTCTCTCTCTCTCTCTCTCTCTCTCTCTCTCTCTCTCACACACACACACACACACACACACACACACACACACACACACACACACACACACACACACACACACACACACACACACACACACGTAAAACTATCATTGAAAGCTTGTTGTTAGGAGTGTTGTGTCTACGGTTGGTTGGGATGTCATACAACTGTTGCTAATGACTCAGTCATACTCTTTTTTACTAGATATACCATCACTTCGTCATTAGCATTCAGTGATCTTTAATCTAAGTTATTAATATAATTTGGCACACATCAAAGTTTCTATTTGTTATATGGGAATAGCCCAACAAAATAACATTTATATGGACAGTACTCTTGCCAGTCTGGGGTAAACAGAGCATGGAAAAGTGGAGTGGAAGCGAGGGGAGACGGAAGGGTGAAAGAAAAACTGAGAAAAATGGTGAATGTGGGACGAGAGATTTATTAAAAACCGACCAAGGAAAAACAACGATCCACACAAAATAAGAGAGAGAGAGAGGGGGAGAGAGAGAGAGAGAGAGAGAGAGAGAGAGAGAGAGAGAGAGAGAGAGATGGAGGGTAGGAGAGAGAGAGAGAGAGAGAGAGAGAGAGAGAGAGAGAGAGAGAGAAAGCATGAACAAAATATAACTCTTACCAGTATCAAAAAAAAAAAAAAAGGAGAATGGCTGACCCAAACCAGATCGCATCAGGGAAATAAAGAGAAGAGACAAAAATGCTAAATGGATGTAGTGCAGCGCTCACCTGTAACAGCTTATGAAAATGTAGCAACGTTAGAGTCCATAAAATATGCGAGGGTTGTACAGTACAATGTGGGGTGAGTAAAGTGGCGGGGCTGAGTGCATGGGACGAGAAGGAGGTGAATTGGGTAGGGGAAGGAAAGGATGGGGAAGAAAGATGCAGGGATGATGGCAAGGAGGAAGAAGAGGTAGGCAAGGTGATGATAATGAGGGGGAGAGGAAGGGAGGGGAAGGGCTGGTGATAATGGTACAACTGAATGGGAGGGGAAGAAAAATGGAAAGATAATTGTTACCAGAAAGCAATCAGAGAACGCACACTTTCGCCAATGCCATTGCAGGATCCAGATCCAGATCTGCCCCAAAATTCAATAAATTCCTTCCTGGCCTACGGCGCACCTTCCCAGAAAATTTCATTGAAATTCATTGAGAAGGTTTGGAGATATCGTGTGGACAAACAAGCAAAAATTTCCTGGATCTGGATGATGATCCGGATCTCCATCAAAATCTAATGGATTGTTCCTTGGGCCATACCCTAACCCTCCAAAAAAATTTAGCAAAATCTGTTCATAACTTTTTGAGTAATCCTGCTAACAGACAAACAAGCCAACATCAGCAAAATCATAACCTCCTTGGGGGAGGTAATGAGGGGGAGCTGTGGGTGAAAAAGAGGTAGTAAAATCTTCACTTTACTCGTTTTTTCTAGTCATGCTTCTCATCGTCGGCTTCTTTCCTTTCCTCTTTCTTTCCTCTCCGTCATTAGTCTCACATTCTTCCTTCGTGTTTTTCATCTTGTGTCACTCAGCGATATTTCTGTCCGTTTGTGTTCACTGTCATATCATTTACTTTCCGCACTGTATAATTTTCCTTCCTGCATTTTTCGCCAACTATTGTAAACTGTTTAAAGTGCAGTCAGTATTTTTTTATCTGCTCTTGTTTTACCAGTATTGTTTTGGCTACTTTTTTTTTTTCTATAGCCATAATAGTTACCGTTATACTATATTCTTTACCTCGGACTCGTCTGCATTACAATCACGAGATGCATATTTTTTGTTTTATTTCGTATAGCTACTTTACTGTAGCTATCTCTGACAAGGAAAGTATGTTTTCACCCCTGTTTGCTTGTTTGTTAGATAGTTAACTTGTCAGTTGGCAGGATTACTCAAAAACTAAGAGAGATTTGGACCAAATTTGGTGGGTAGATAGCCCATGTCCCAGGGAACAATCGATTAACTTTTGGGATCCATCCGGATCATATTATAGATTCTGGATCCGGAAAACACATTTTGTGAAACCCTAACCAGTGATGAGAGAACCTAACCCATTATGAAGAGTGGCCTGGAAATTACGTTGTCTTTGTCGGAGGCAGGAGATGGTCCCAGGGTAATGCAGGAGAAAAAAATAAAAAATAAACAATACGTTATCAGCGTGCCGTGGCTGGCCAGGGTAGGAAACATCCCTTGTCTCAGCAGATTCCTCTTTTATACAAATACCTGAATAATCCAGAATCTTACTATCAAGTTCCAGATACTAATAGATGAGTATCCGTCATTCACACTGTATTTATCACCACCCGTCACTACATATCTTACCCGCTGTTACTTCACTTTTGGCAAAGCACTTGCTTATTCTGATCTACAGAACAACTTCCCTTAGCAGAGTAAATGATCTGGTGAGGGGGAGACTGGATAAGGGAAGAGACACATAATCACGTCACTATTCAGTCCGGCTTCCCTCAGTCAAAGCTATACAGGAGAGAAAGTGACTCAGTGCAAGTGGCTGAGCAATGGACTAGGAACATGTTTCCCTATTCTGACCTACCGCCTCTGAGAGAACGGGAAATGTCCTGGGATAGGAAGAAACATTATCCCATGCTGTGGTCTACTGGCTTACAAAAGAGAGATGTAGGTGACATATAACAAGAGATCAAATGAGGCGAGTCGAACAAACATTTCCCTGTTCTGAGGTATTACGGAATATACAGTCTAGGAAATGACTGTAAACTGGTCGAGGCCGATTTCATTTCTTTCTTTACTTAATGTGCATTTGGCTCAGGGCATAGGTTAGACATTGTTTCGACCCGTTGGGAATGATGCAGCGCACCTTCACATATCATCACTTGGGTATTAGTATCAACCGTCCATACGTAAGGCATAGTAAGGATGACATATTCAGAAATGTTATAATAGTATCAACTGGGATCTTTTTGTTATGTCTTTGGATCTTTTGGAAGATATATTAATACTACCCTATAATAACTAAACTCCAGTTCCAAGCCTAGGTGTATTCCGTGGCCCAGCCATTAATTGATCTCGTTTTTTTCATTCAACATTCCACAACTCCACCACTGGACCACTACCACCACTCATGGAAATGACTATCCCTTTTGTTATACACAGTGCTAGATCAAATGATCTGGTCCAGTCTACATAAGGATGGACCCGAGGTATGCCACACGGTTCAGTAGGCATGTACAATAACGTATCTTAACCCTTATTACGGTGACGTTTGTTTTTACGTCATTCTTGCTGCCTTCAGACAGTTTTATCAGCTCAATGAAAACCTGTTGTTGTGAATGAGTTGATTACGGCTGCATCTCACCACTCCAAACAGAAAGTACTTCTTACCAACTTCAGTCCGATGGCGTCACTTTGATATTATTTTTTTTGCTGCCCGACGAAATTTCACAACTTTAAGTAGCGTCTCCAGTAGTAAAAAGGTTAATGAAACTATATTTATAGCCCTGAAGTTCAAAAAGCATGTTTTAAATTGAATAACGTTACTTTGAAATTGCAAGAATAGGAGGAAATTATGACACGGTGTGGCGAGAAAAATAATAAAGCGAGAAAGAGATGTTGTTGTGGAATGGAAAACACATTAATCCGACCCACAACACGACAGACGCCCATAACTCTGCCTGTGTGTAGAGCCACGCATAGATCAGAGAGAGAGAGAGAGAGAGAGAGAGAGAGAGAGAGAGAGAGTATTGGCCTACTACTGTGTGTATTATTGTGCGTTAGACATTGGACCAATATGTGAATACAATAGATTCTATATTCTTGTGAAGGCATTCAGTCATATAGATCATAGGTGTGTGTGTGTGTGTGTGTGTGTGAGAGAGAGAGAGAGAGAGACACCACAGATTGACAGTGATGGCGTGCAGCGTGTGAGGGTATAAGCAGCTGCATCACTTTCGTCAGAATTATGAACATAAAATCCAATCACTCCACTCACCTTTGACCCCTGACTACGTCACCCTTCTTCCCCTCACCATATCCTTAGCCTCGGCTTCACAGCCTACCTTCAACACCTCATCTTCCCCTTCACCCCTTACCACCCCCTCAGCCACCTCTCTTACATTACCCCTCACCCATCACTCTCCAACTCATCCTCACCACTCATTCTCACCCTCATCCTCACCCCCTCATCCTCATCCTCATCTTCACCCTCACCCCTTACCACTCCCTTTAGCCACCCCTCACCTCACACTCCTCACCGTCAAACTCATTGTCACCCCTTACCCTCACTCTTACTTTCACTTTTACCTTTTATCCTCATCCCACGCCCCTGACCCTCACCTTCATGCCTTACACCAAGTACACATTCTTTTTAGACTCCTGCACCATAAAAACACAGCAAGCCTTCGAATACTGAGGGGCTACGACCAAATGCCCACTAGTGATTTACTGAGTGCAGTGTCATTCTATTTTACTACATCTATCATAAACAGAATTCTTCCTCATCCAATATACACTTACACTCATATACTGGATATATAATTCTATCATCCAGGCCTTCCCTCTCTCCCAGAAGAAACGTAGCCTAAGCACCCGGGGCTAGGCTACTAATTGCCAACATTTTAATCGAAAGTGACAAGCACTGCTCGCCCCGGATGGACATTAGGTCGCCACAATATGGTGGAGACCATTTGTGTTTGCATAGTTTCTTCTTCTTCGTGTTCTTCTTCGTCTCTTCACTTTTCAGTTTGCTGCTATATCATATTTCTTCACTAATTCTCCTCTAACTTGGTATAATTGTTTCCAGGGCAAAAACCTATAGAAACCTACTTTTCAGTTTATATTTATCAAAGCCTAATTAACGGGATCTATGGCGTCTAAGGTCACACCATACCAGCACACAAATTGGGAAATCCATTGTTCTTGTATGTTCATCAGTCATCACGGCAGTGTGCACAGAACCATGTCATTGTACTGTAGCTGTGTAAAGACCATCATACATTCTCTTGGGACTGTCGGCAAACTTTTAAGTAAACAAAAGAGCCCAGGCACCTCTCGGATGTAAACACTAATATTCTCATCCAGTTGGAGCGCCTTAACCCACTAGACCACCAGGCGCCAATTGGCATTATGGGTACTATGAAACGTATTAAAGATTTCCTGGGGGGCAGGAAGTCATTTTTCTATCAGTCAGTGTAGAGTGACCCGAAGGCAAAACTACATTTGGTTAGTGGATGGTGGCCCCACCACCAACCTGCAGACTCCCAATTACCAGGTAATCGTCAGTGTCTCTTGCTGTAATGACAGTGTTGGCAATTGCTGAGTTAGCCAGGCCTCTGTCTTCAAAGTTCACTTCATTGATCATTGTCAGAAGTCTCTCATCCATTACTTTCTCTTGAATTAGGTTCGTATTCTGGACAGATCTCGAGGTTTTGTCGCACTTTCTTAATGCCATAATTTACCTATTACAGGACAACCTCCTTTTTTAAATTATGCATATAGTGTACATCAATATTTAAAAGATATAAATATCATACAAACGAAAGTTATGGTATAATGTGGTAAATATATTCCTAATGAATTGGTGTTACAAGGCCTTTCATATCACACAGAAGAGAGACAGTAATCCGACATAGCTACCAGTAAATCCTGACTGAGTCTTATCGTAATCACAGTGATGGTAATTACTGGGATATGTGGCCAGCTGTTTTCATAGTTCACCTTGACAACCGATCATCATCACAAGGCTCCCTGTGGCGTGTACCAGTTTACTGAATCAGCATGTCTTCATAGCAGTTAACTTGTATCACAGATCCTCTTTTTTTTCCCTAATATTACTCAAATATTTACTATAACATTTGGTTGTGAAGTGTTTGGCTGCCGTATGTGTGAAGGTAAACGTATATACAAGCAGTTCCAAACACACCTTAACCTTATGAAAGAATATAAATGTGACCACTGATTCAATAATACTGTCTGTATTTGAACGCTTTCATCCCCATAAATCCCGGCTGGCTCTTGTCTTAATTACAATGTTGGCGATTAGAGAGTCAACGATTCTAGTGTCTCCCGGAAGCCGAGGCCAGAGTTACTGCAGCAATAAATTGCCACGACAGTCTCTGCATTGGAAAATTAACTGCTGTGTCACTGGCGTTATGGACGAGCACAGTGTGTGTGTGTGTGTGTGTGTGTGTGTGTGTGTGTGTGTGTGAAATGAAATATTATTGGACTAGCTGTGCATCGCATCTTTAAAGTTTACAATATGCTGTTAAAAGAGGCTGTGTTCCTGTTAAGGAATACCTTTGGTAGACGGTGGCTTAGAGGGATGTAAGAAAGTGGGTTATAAGGGTGTAAGGGAGTGGGTTATACGGGTATAATAAAGTGGCTTACAGGGGTGTAAGAAGGTGGCTTAGTAGGGTGTAAGATGGTGGCTTATAGGAGTGAAAGAGGGTTGCTTAGAAGGGTGTAAGAGAGTGGCTTAGAAGGATGTAAGAAGGTGGATTAGATGGCTATAAGGAGGAGGCTTTGAAGTGTAGAAGAGGGTGGTTTAAGGGAAATTTAAAAACTGAGGCTTGAAAAGTAGTAAGTACCCTCTTGTCAATAGGCCAGTATAAACACAGATAGTTTGTCAACATTGTTAATGGCAAATGTGTGTTTAGTTCCTTGTCATCCGGATCGTTGACCAGACAAAAATTTTAAATAAATCTGGATTAAAAGGAGGATGGAGTCAAGTTACTAAGATCCTGTAAATCTTAGCCCCATATCTTTGCCTTACTTGCCTTCTCTTTGCCTTGCAACCGTGCCTACCTCCTGCCTCGCAGTGACCCCAGTCCCTGCCTGCC
>NC_137062.1:19858908-19933908 GCF_032717465.1 Coenobita brevimanus | reverse complement strand
TGGAGGGGTTACAGGAGATGGTTTGCAGTCATTTTACTGTGGTGGACGTCCCGTAAGTTACCTGAATCGTCTGGTGATCGAAACAATAATATATAAACAGCGTAATTATTGGGATGAAGTTAAAGGAGATTTCTTCTAATAACTTCATTGCGAGGTATCTAACTCAAGATGAATAAATCGTCTGATGGCAACAGGAATATAACAAGACGACATTGTATTGAAGGGAAAAGTGAATTGTACTTTTACCTCCTTCACTACGAGGAATTTCCCCAATGTTCAGTAAAACCATCAAGAGGTTAAAAATATATTTTAAGAGAGAGAGAGAGAGAGAGAGAGAGAGAGAGAGAGAGAGAGAGAGAGAGAGAGAGAGAGAGAGACTCGGAGTGTTGGCAACACTGATGTTTCTTGGTGCAAAAGATCTGAGAGTAGTTATTTAAGCCATTGCAGAACAGAGAGGTAATTCAAGCCCCTATACATGTACCGTTGCGGACAATAATATCGTTCTAGTTTTAAATAAGATAATTATTTATCTCTTTTATAGCATATTGAATAGCATGTTGGGACTGAATGTGGCACCACTGTGATTCGAAAGTCAGTGTTCATTGCATTTTATTGACCATGATGAATTGTATCAATACACAGAGTGGTTTTTATATTGGCTTCCATCATATTGTGTGTTGCCTGGGCGGCTCAGTTTGCATTTTTTGGGGGGGTGGGGGTGGGGGTGGGGGGGGGAGATTCCATTTTAGCTGTTGAATAAAATTAGTAATCGCCAAAGAATGCAGGCGAGGTATAGAAAAAATAAACACTGAAAAGCAGGGCAGGGATTATGGAAAGTATAAACTGCTGCAGGATGGACGCTGGTCACTCTGTCAGAGCTGTCACCATAACAAATGTAAATAGGGCTGTGTACTACATGGACCAGTATATTATGCCTGCCTCTGTACTTCAGCCAGTAATGTGCAAAAACATACCGTAAGTAGCAGAATGTAAAGCTTCAAACGAAAAAAGCGCAAGATCGGGCCAGGTCCAGGCAGGAAAAGTTTGGATATTTGAATTTCATTTGTGTTAACTTACTACCCAGAAATACTCACCGAAATGTCGTAAAACACTATTACCTTCACACAAGTTCATAGTGAGAGAACCCTACCATGTATTCAGCACTGACGTGTAATATTAGTGCAATAATGGTCACAGACGGGTATGTGGCATGAGGGAGTGCACGGTCTCAGGGAAAGGATTGTCAAGTCTACGCCCATAGTCATGCAGAAAATGTTATAAGAAATATTAATATTAAGGATAAAACTGGCGCCGTAATTTCCACGAAACTGGAAGATCAGCTTTATAGGTAGCAAAGGCACCATCATGGGCACTGTTTTTTTTTTTTTCTATAACTTAGGCTATTCCAGAGTTTAAAAAGAAAAAAATATATATAATAAAATAATGGCTCATTACACTGGCTTCCCGTTATTTCCTTGTCATAAATATCTGCTTTTATGTTCTCCATTTTGCATTTAACCAGTCAACCTTTAGTGCGATGCTGCTGCCCTGCACTACCCTGCCCTTCACTGCCCTTTCCTGTTATGCCCTGCAATGCCTTACCTTTACCTTTATCATATCTTCCCATTTTTCTGCTCATTGACCCCTGGGGGTAGGGGGGTTTTCAAGAATACTCCCCCAGTATCCCTGCTTGTCGTAAAAGGCGACTAAAAGGGTTGGCGGAGGGTTAGTGCCCCTCCCCGGAAAACAACTAACTAAAAAAACAAACAATAAGCCTCGGACAAGGACTGACCAGACGATGACGACCAAGGACCGGACAAAGGACATGGTTATCGGAACGTGGAATGTAAGGGGAGTGAATGATGAGGTGAAAGAGAGAGAGATTGTCCAGGTGCTTGAGGGTGCGAAAGTGGATGTATGTGGAATAACTGAAACAAAATGGAGAGGAGAAAGTGTGAGAGAATGGGAGTATGGATGGGGTATATGTGCAGGAGTAGGTGAGAATGAGAGGGCAAAGGAAGGAGTATGTATAGTTGTGAGTAAAAGATGGAAGAAGAGCATAAGACAGTATGGATCAGTTGGGTCAAGGATTGTGTGAGTAAAGTTGAAAGTTGGAATACAAATGTGGGCGATTGTGTGTGTGTATGCGCCAACGCAAGATCGTGCTAGAAGAGTGAAAGAAGAGTTCTGGACAAATGTAGAAGTGTGCATGGAAAAGTTTGGAAGGAATGAGAGAGTGTTTTTGATCGGTGATATGAATGGTAAAGTAGGGAATGTGAAAGTGGATGGAATAGTTGGTGAATGGGGTGTGCCTGCTGAGATAGATGAGAATGGGAGTGCGTTAGTGGACATTTGTGCTGGGAGAGGGTTGGTGATAGCCAATACCCTCTTCAGGCATAAAATGATCCACAGGTATACATGGCGAGTGGGCGAGTGATGAGAAGGGTGGGTGGTGAACTGAATGAATGGAAGGCAATGATTGATTATGTGTGTGTGGATAAAAGGATGCGAAGATGTGTAATGGATGCAAGAGCTTATAGAGGTTGAGGAAGTGGACTTTCTGACCACTACTTGGTGGTGGCCAGAATTAGGATTCAAGTAAAATGGAGGAATAGAAGAAGGGAAAGATGAGAGGAAGGAGTAGTTGCAAGGAGAGTGGAAAGGTTACAAGAGGATGAGAAAAAGGCAGAGTATAAGAGAGAAGTGGAGGAACGATTGGGCAAATATGAATTGGAGCAGATGGGAGACGTGGAAGGTGTGTGTAGGATATTTACAGAAGAAATATGTGCAGCATGTTATGTGGTGTGTGGAAGGAAGAGAAGACGAAGGGGGGTGCAAGGAATAGCGTGGTGGACTGAAGAGGTGAGACAGGCTGTGGCACAAAAGAAGAAAGCATACAATGAATGGATGAGAAATAGGGGCGTGGAAGAAGTTGAGAGGCGGAAGAGAGAGTTATATGTAGAAAGAAAGAAAGAGGTGAAAAGATTAGTAAGAGAGAGAGAGAAGAGACTGGATGAGGAATTTGGAAGGAATTTGAGTGTAAAGTGGAGGGACTGTAAGAAAATGTTCTGGAAAGAGGTGAAAAGAGTAAGACAGGGTGGAAGTGAAGTTAGCAGGGGAGTGAAAGATAAAAATGGTAGACTACGACTGGAGAAGGGAGAAAAAGTGAGCAGATGGAGAGAACACTTTAAGGAATTGTTGAACATAGAGGATGGAAGAAATGCGAGTATAAGTGGCTTGGGAATGGCTGGGAGAAGGAGGGAGGTGAGAAGACAGGAAGAAATCAGTAGGATAGAAGTTGTGGAAGCAATGAAGAAAGTTAAATCGGGGAAAGCCACAGGAATTGATGGAGTGTGTGGTGAAATGCTGAAGCATGGGGGAGAGATTGTAGTAGAATGAATGTGGAAGATGTGCAGATTGGCCTAGGAGAAAGGTAGAGTCCCGGAGGATTGGAAGTCAGGTATAATTATTCCCTTGTACAAAGGAAAAGGGGAAAAAGAAGTGTGTGGTAATCACCAGGGCCTTTGTCTTCTTAGTATAATAGGAAAAGTGTATGGTAGGATACTTATTGACAGAGTTAGAGAAAGAAGAGAGAAATTAGTTGGAGAAGAACAGGGAGGCTTTAGGAAGGGAAGAGGTTGTGTAGATCAGATATTCATCCTTAGATCTTTAGTGGAAGAGTTTCTAGAGAAGGGAAAGAAGTTGTATGCGGCTTTCATGGATCTGGAGAAAGCATATGAAGGGTGGATAGACAAGGATTGTGGAAAGTGTTAAGAATATATGGAGTAGATGGGAAGTTGTTGAATGCTGTGAAGAGTATGTACGATGGTGCGAAGGCTGCAGTGCGTGTGGATGGTGAACTAAGTGAATTTTTCTCTTTGAAAGTTGGGTTGAAACAGGGATGTGTCATGTCTCCATGGTTGTTCAATCTGTACATGGATGGGGTAATAAAAGAGGTACAAGGTAGGGTAGTGGATGTTGGAGTGGCCTTGGTGAGAGAGGATAGTGTTTGGAAACTCCCTGTACTGTTGTTTGCAGATGATACTGTGTTGTTGAGTAAAGACGAAGGGAAGCTGCAAGGCTTGGTGGATGAGTTTGAGAGAGTGTGTAAGAAACGGAATCTAAAGGTGAATTTAGGGAAGAGTAAAGTGATGGTCTTTGAGAAAGGTGAAGTCAGTGAATGTACAGCGAGGTTGGATGGTGAGGAATTGGAAAATGTGAGTACGTTTAAGTACTTTGGTAGTGTGATGAGTAAGGATGGAGGTTTGGAGGGTGAAGTGCTTGAAAGGGTACAGCAGGGAAGAAAGGTTGCTGGTTCTTTGAAAGCAGTGATAAGAAACAGGGAAGTGAGCATGGAAGTGAAAAAGTTACTACATGACAGTATTGTGATACCAACTCTATCGTATGGAAGTGAAGCTTGGACGTTGTTGGAAGGACACAAGTCAAGAGTGAGAGCAGTGGAAATGAGTTATTTAAGAGGAGCCTGTGGAGGCACATGGAGAGACAGGCTGACGAATGAAGATATAAAGGAGCGTTGTGGTTTGGATGTGGATGTGATAGAAAGCGTTATGAGGAACATACTGAGGTGGTTTGGCCATGTGGAGAGAATGGAGGGTGAAAGACTGACGAAGAGAGTGTATGTGAGTGAGGTGGAGGGGGGATGAGGGAGGGGGAGGCCGAGGATGAGATGGAGGGAAAGGGTGGAGAGGTATATGAGAGAGGGAGGTGTGAGTTGGGAGCAGGGCAGTGAAATGGCGGGGGACAGGGCGACTTGGAGGCGATTTGTTTTTGGCCACCCCAAACTGGATTGAGGCGTCTGGCAATTGATAGATAGATAGATAGTCTCTCTCTTTTCCTTTTTCATTTTTTCTCATTCCTTCTTGCCCTGTCCTACACTGTCCTGTCTTTCCGTGCCCTGCGTGCCTGGTCTGGGTATTATCGAGGCATTGGCAATAAGCTCTTGATGGCACTGGAAGGTATAAATCGCTAAGCCAGGCACAGCTTTCAGTCCGCTTCGTTATCTCTCTCCTCCCCCACCGTCCAGATTTCGCTGCTCTCATTTTTTCATCCCACTTCCCCTTGTTCCTTGTTTATTCTCCTTAGTTTCTCCTTCCTCACCTCCTCTCTCTCCTACCTTATCTCACCTCTCCTTCACCCACCGCTCTCCTCAAACCCTGTCTCTCCCCATCCTCACACTCTCCTCATCTCCCCACTCTCCCAGTCCCCCCTCCTTTTCTTCACCTTCCCCCCACCTGTTCCTTTTTCATCCTTATCCCTCCTCTCTATTCCACAATCTCTGTCCCTTTCCTCCCAGCCCGTCTCTTACCCTCTACTCCATTGTTTCTTACTCTCTACTCCACTGTCTCTGCCCCGTTTCTCCCTGCCGTCTCTCACCCTCGTCTCATTTTTCCCTTCCCCCTACTTTCACTAAGTTTTCCCCCAGCCTCACCATACTACGCACGCAACTCCTTCAACTTCTCCCCAACCACACCCATTTCCCTCTACCCATCCCACTCATGTCTCTCCTCCACTCATACCCTGACATCCCCTCCCCTTCCTTCCAACGCTCAACCAGTTCCAGTCCCTCTCTTTCATCTCACTAGCCCATTCTTATCCCTGCTTGCCCCTCTCTTTCCGTCCTCCTCTTCTTCTTCCTCCTATCTTCCAGGCCTTCTCCTCCTCCTCCTCCTTCTCCTCTTCCTCTTCCACGTTCTCTTGTCATCTCTTCCTCTCCCACCTTTTCATCACTAATCCCACTCCATTCTGTTCATGCGTTACGTTGACATCAGAATTTTATCAGCCAATGTGGCTGAGTGGAAGAGGCATATTCTGCTAGCCATTCGGCCCAGCATCAGGACCTGTGAGGTTTATCTTGGTATATCTTGACATTCCTTTCTCAGTTATCAAGCCATCCCTTCGTTTTACTTTTTTTCTCTTTTGTTTTCACTCACTGGCAGGGGCGCCGAGAGAATTGAAATGTGCCGGGGCAGGACTAGTTTGGGGCCCCCACCCCTGCAGTAGGTAAAGGTAGAGGTGGGGGGCATATGCTATATGTATATGTAACATGATTTTTTTATTGCTTCAACAACTTAGAAATACATTCAAATGAACTGTTGACCAGAAATAGTTTCATCCACTAGAGTGATAAGACATGCACATGATACACATATGTGTAATTATTACAAAAAATACAAGAAAAGCAATAACCAAGCACTAAATTGACAGTAATACAAGAAAAGCAATAACCAAGCTCTAAATTGATAATAATGTAAGTAAAATCATAATTCAATACATAAAGATTACATACAGAATACATATATGGCTCATTCATTTTACAAACAATGGTGCTTTCCTTGCTTTCCTCTTGGCGAAATTATGAAGCACAACATCAAGATCAAGAGATCTTGCAAGTTGAGACTCAATACTGAGTCTAGCCAAGTCCACAAGTCGTGCTTGGGTCATTGTTGTTCGTAGAAAATTTTTTTATCAGCTTGAGTTTGCTGAATGAGCGCTCTGCAGAGGCGACAGTGGCAGGGATTGTTAGCAGAATGCGCAGGCTGACAGATACATTTGGGAAGAGCCCTTCTAGTCTGTACTCTGTCAAGCAATTCAAAAGCTGCAATGGACTTAGTTGGTTCTGTCCTAAGTTTGAGCGATGAACTGTTGGTAGGTGCCTCATTTCCATCACGATAGCATGACTGATATCGGCAGGATACTTATCTGCCAGTGATTCCGATTTCAGTTCCAGCTCCTCTGCTGATACTGTTAGGTGCTTCCAGAGGAAACTCAAGTTTTCAGAAATATCTTGGCAGCTTTAAATCTAACAGTCAGTCCACCAGTTACATTATGCAGTAATACATAGAGCACAGACTTTCTGAAATATGCTTCTTCAGGTGACTCATCTGCTTCATTTTGTTCTAATAAATTTGAATCTGCTGCGGCATCACCATCATCATGAAATCTTCTTTTGCGTTTAGTTTCAGCTGCTTTACCACGTCCACGATACAGATTCACCTCGATGTCCAGGTTTGAAGTGACTAGCTTTGCTTCATTCCACATAGCTTTCCAGTTATTTCGGAGATCTGTCAGTTCTACCAGCAAGGACTCTATGTTTGACACTTCGAGATACCGTGTCGCATCTCTGGCTTGAATAGTTTTATTAAAGAAGTCAGTTGGAACTAGGACTTTGTACCATACAACGGACACTATCACACAAATGAAGGATGTCACATAAGACCGAGCTCCATTAATTTCTGTTCTTGTTTTGGCAGTTAGGTTCAGCTCCAAGAGGTCTTCCAGAGCTAATTTGATGCCAGGCAGGTGGACTGCAAAAGGCTTCACACGTTCAACACGATCAGACCACCATGTGCCAGATAAGCCATGAAGACAGCAGCCAGTGCGATTCAACAATATTACCCATCGCTCTGGGCTAGAACTAAACAAGTTGCAAACGGTTTGCATAGTTCCAAATATGTGATGGCTTCAGGGATGCATTCTGCAGCATCAGTTCCACACAAGTTGTGTGTATGGCAACCACTTGATGAAAATATAGCTGCCAGACATTGTTCAAGTATTTTTGCTTTTGCGCCAGTATATTTTCCAGCCATGTTTGCCCCATTGTCGTAGGCCTGTGCTCGACAATCAGAGAGTGGAATACCATGCTCTTGCAATGAATCAACAACCATCTGAGCTATTTCATTTCCTCTTTTATCACTGCAGTCTACAAATTTGAGGGATCTTTCCACAGTATCAGACTAAGATTAATTCTGAATTATATAGCGCAGCAAGGTTGTTGTATGAATCTGGAGTGACATCAACTATTACTGCAAAGTGTTTTGGAGTCTTTCTTGCAAAATGCGCTGTTTTACAAGACTGGAACATTCTGGAATTAACTCATTTTGAGAATCAGCAGAAAAGTAATGTACTTGCAGGGGCTCGCCTTTTTCCTGTGACTCTCACTTGTAACAAAAGTTCTTTTAAGTTTGGGTATCAGTGAGACAACAACTCTATTAGCCCCAGAAAATTTC
Organism: Coenobita brevimanus; assembly: GCF_032717465.1. Lineage (NCBI taxonomy): Eukaryota > Metazoa > Arthropoda > Malacostraca > Decapoda > Coenobitidae > Coenobita > Coenobita brevimanus. The sequence continues at coordinate 19,925,881 of NC_137062.1, read as the reverse complement.
CATTGCTTGTGTCACCAATACGCTGGGAACGACCCCGAAAAGCAAGCCCACGTTTTCCCGGGAACAGTATAACATCAATGATTCTCTTCATAATGTTTTTGACAGATTCTGTTTCAATTGATGCCTCCAGGAGATTATCAACACCTCTGCCAGGTGACAGGCGTCTTTCTAATTCAAGCCAAGCTAGATAGCATCCCCTATGACTATTGCTTTTCTCATGTTCTGGGATGCGATCATACAATTTTCGCCATTTTCCAGCAGCTGACCACCCTTCAGCTGATGACAGTGCAGACTTGGATGCTCTGCTGATGTTACAACATACATTATTCCAAAATAATCTACATGGAAAACAGTACAATGCTTGTTTGACTTCAGCCAAGCCAGTCTCGGACATGTTGCTCTCCGATGACATTTCGAAATTTTAGGATGCTTTCTGGAAACACTATGTTATATATGTCTGTAGGAAATGTTATAGGATAGCCAGTGTGAACTCTGACAACATGATTTTCTATGTCTAATTGTGAAGGACAATCTATTGCGAGAAGTCGAATGTCAAGTCCAGTGTTACTTCCCACACCTGTGTGTGCGTTTGATTACTTTCATAACAAAGAGTACCTCAAGGAATCATTTAAATTATAAACTCAAGAAATTATTTAAATTATAAAAAATGAAGATCAGTGTTAGTCACAATTTGAGAAAATAATATTACAAGAAGATAACACTTAAAATTTGGACTTTTGTGTTCAAAAGCTAAAATCACCATTGTCTTCTGAGAAAACCCAGTTTGTTTACTAATAGCATGAGCCACATAAGATGCACGTGCTCTTAGCCTCATTATCAAAATGTAAACAATGGCTATCTGCATAAGGTCCATACAACCCTACAGGCTACAATCATACCGGTAATGCATAAAAATAATGAAAAGTAGATTGTAAAAGCACGAAAATGGCGTACCCAAAACATTCACGTGACGTTCATGGACACGAAGAGCTACAGGCCTATATACAGCCTTTGTAACGGCTATCATATCTCCCTTAGGTCGTATGTATAGTCTATAGTCAGTCTACCTGTCAATTCCGGCTTTTGGCCCAGTTCGTCCCTATTATTGAAAAACTGTATATAATAGAGGTTTTGAATTTTTTTTTCCCAACATACTCATGGGCCCCCCCAAGACCCTATGGGCCCGGGGGCAATTCACCGACTGCCCCCCCCCCCCCGTCTCGGTGGGCCTGCTCATTGATCAACTACATATTTAGCTTATAAAAATCAGAACATAATATCAAGTGAGGATGAACTGCAGTAGGCAGGTTTGCCCATGCTATACAGGTCGTGTACTCATATTAATCGTTATCATCACTGTCGTCGTCTCCATCATTATGAACATCATCGTCATCGTCATTATCATCATCACCATCATAGTCCTATTCCCTACTATTTATACTGATGTGGGTATCAGCCAAAAAATTGAAAAAGCAAAAATCAAAAGTACTCTTGTCATCAGAGTAACCAACAAAAAATGATACTCACTACTCTCTCATTATTCAAGCCTTCGGTATTCTCTGTTCCCTCCCACAGGAAGGACAATTCAAACCCCACCTTCATACATCACAGTATTTTACATCAACAAATCCACCTTTACCATACCTGCATGGGATATGGTGATCAAGTGACACAGCAGTGGATTGGCTGACCGACACATGCAGGATCGAGCCCAGGTTTGTAGAGGGAGAAGTTGAAAATTTTAATATCGTTAAAAGTCTCCATGTAACCCATTCAACATGAGGGGTCTTTCCTAAGCTGAAAAAGAAAAGCTTAGAGGTAATAAGCATTAAGAAAAAAGCGTCAACAACTTATTGAGGGAGTTCGCTCATCCTCAACAAGACCCACCCAAACGTCAAAAGAGAAAATCCTAATTACTCCAAACTTAAATTAAATTCTGGAGACAGCTTATAACTTGGCATAGTATTTCTGTCTTACCAAGACTGCCCTGTTTCACATATCTATATCAGTATCTTGTAATCTCTCAATTATTCAATGTCCCCTTCTTAACTTCATTTGAAAGTATATGCCTTCTACCCTGTTTAATGGACAATATCTTTCTTCAGATATATATAGCTTCCAAAACCTTTCTTTGGTTTCCATTATCTTCCAGTCTTCCAGTCTCTAAGTCTTACGACCATTCTCTTTTCTCTTATCCCCCATCCTCACTGTCGCAGTGGAGCTCTTCGCCAGTCAGTCAGTACTCGTGCTCTCTTTCAGTGTCGTAGTCACTAAATTTTCCATCTATGTATTTTCCAGCTTTCCCGTCTCCAATTATCTTTTCCCCTTGTGTTTACAACCCTTCTTGTTTCAGTCATCCAGCATACTAAGCAGTCACAATTCTCTCTCCAAATACAGTTGCCATCCATAATCACTATATGTTATTATCTTCCAGCCTTCCAAACGCTCATGCTTGCAGTCTCTCTCTCTCTCTCTCTCTCTCTCTCTCTCTCTCTCTCTCTCTCTCTCTCTCTCTCTCTCTCTCTCACACACACACACACACACACACACACACACACACACACACACACACACACACACACACACACATTATCTATTTATTAGTCTAACCATCTATATGTCTGTCATTCTCTATATATTGTGTGCGATTTTGGAAGGAGTTGTAATGAGTGTTATAGTATGTGGTAGGCTGACTGGCAAAATGGAATATGTGGTCACTCTGATGAGAAGAGTATACTGTACAGTAGTATGTCCATTTTCACTCAGCTACATCCTACGTAACATAACAGAGCAATAAGGTTTAGTAAGGAAAACAGATGCTTTGAGGAAAAAGTGCTGGGGAGCCTCTAATGCCCACTTGATTATTGATATTTTGTATATATATTATTTGGCATTCTCAGAAACCTTGGCCTGACACACACACACACACACACACACACACACACACACACACACACACACACACACACACACACACACACGCCAGTAACAGCAGCCGGCACCTCGCCTCTTGTTTCAACGCCCTCACCATCATCTGCACTTGTCTCGTACCTGCACTGGTCTCTCTCACTCTCTACTCTTCATTTCAGCTCTACTGTTACTGTCTGCACCATCTGCACTCCTCTCGTACTATGCCTGCACTGGTTTCTCCCTTACTTTTGTCTCACTTCTCCTCTCCTCTAACCTCAACGCTCCTCTCACCTCTCCCATCACTACTCCTTTTCCACTACCACTTGTCTCCTGTCTACGCACATTTCTCCTTCTCCCTTCCTCCCCACCACTTCTCTCCTGTTACTACTTTTCTTCTATCTTTTCTTCCCAAGGACTGCTTTTCTCACACCACTTCGTATCTGTGCTTCTCTCCTATCACCCTTTCTTTCCTCTCTGCACACTCCTTTCCACTCACTCCTACACACCACAATCCTGCCGCCTCTGCTGTGCTCACGACGTGTCCACAAACATACAACAGTGTGGATCCAAGCAGAGATCACACCAAAGGTCAGGGTTCAGAGAGGCTCAGGAAAGATATACAGTGTTTCAAGGTCGTATTGATATCAGAGCATAACCTAGTTTTACGTAAACGAAAGCCCACCATAATGTAATTAGCAGTGACTTTATTTTACCATCACCTTAAGATTCATTTTGATTTAATCATAAAATGGTGTGCAGCTGTATGGGCAATGACTAGCTCATATACAAGCAATGCTAAAAAGAACGTAAACTACGTGAAGTTTATAATTATGTACGTTCTCACTGGTGCAGTGAGAGATGACGGACATGATAAAATAACTTTGTTTAACTTATTGATTTATGGACGAAGGACTGTATTCCAGGTGGCACTGTAGCTCGGAGCACCTCTTCCTTAACATTCCCTTGTATGTTACTTATATCGCTTAACTGTCTACACAATATCCATCAGTAACATGCAAGAGGATAGTGCAGTATACATCGCCAGGGAAGGAGCACATCATTCCATCTTTACATACTGAGTCATTTGTATGTTACTTATATCGCTTAACTGTCTACACAATATCCATCAGTAACATGCAAGAGGATAGTGCCAGAGAAGGAGCACATCATTCCATCTTTACATACTGAGTCATTTGTAAAGCTCGTAGGTCTAACCACTATGGTTATCCCCGAAAGTTACTCTCTCTCTCTTGTTCCCTCTTAATTTACCAACACATCATTTCATTCCTCATCCGCTCTCCTTATTCTTCCTTCCTTCATTCCTTCCTTCCTTCTGTGTGTGTGTGTGGTGTGTGTGTGTGTGTGTGTGTGTGTGTGTGTGTGTGTGTGTGTGTGTGTGTGTGTGTGTGTGTGTGCGTGTGTGTGTGTGTGTGTTATTCTGTTTTCTTTCCTTTCTCCTCGTCGTCGTCCTCCTCATCATCATCTTCATCATCTTATTTTTCATAGTGGTCATTTTCATATTCGTCATTCCTTATTCAACTCCTCATATCATTCCTTCTTCTCTTTGTCCTACATTCTCTCCTCCTGTTTTCATTTTTTGTTTCTGTTACTCCTCGTGTTCCTCTGCCCCCTGCTCTTCCCTCTCTAAAAGTTTACGTTTTCTGAATGCACCCTTTTTCCTTCATTCAACTGATTTTTTCCTCATCTCCTGCTTCTTCCTCCTATTTTCCCTTCAGCTTCACCACCCTCTTCCCTCTCTGTTCCGTCCATCTGGTCTTCTTCTTTCTCCTGTTTTCCTCTCGTTCACTTCCCCTTCCACCTCGCTGTACCCTCCTTCTCTTCTTCTCGCCCTTCCTGCTTTAACATCCTGTCTTTCCATGCCCTGCTTATTGTCTCCTCCTCCTACTGCTTCATCAGTGATTCTCAGGCAAAATAATACTTATATTTTCAATCCAGTGTGTTCTCATCCTTCCCTTTTGTTTTGTTTTATTTTGTTTTTCCTCACCCCCTCGCCATCTTGCTTATCTAACCTGCCCGTCTTCCCCCTCCTCCTTCTTCTCCTCCACCTCTTCCTTCTACTTCTACTCTGTCATCTTCTCCATCATCACATCTTCTTCTTCTTCTTCCTCTTCGTCTTCTTCTTCTTCTTCTTCCTATTCCTCCTCCTCCTTCCCCTCCTCCTCCTCCTTCCCCCTCTACTCCTCCTCCTCCTCCTCATTTTCCTCTCGTCCTCCTTGTCCTCCTCCTCATCCTTTTTCTTCTTTCAAAGTCTTGGTCACTTTAATACTTTTTAATGGAAGAAGGAAGGAATCAACGGCCAGGAGACGGCAAGATTGTTCCCTCCAAGAAAAACAAATACAATATAACACAGAGCCAAATTCAAGATCCATTCATTTCGAAATGCCTGGATACACTGCGGTTGAAAGACTGGATATCATACGAGTTGGCAGTAGGAACTACAGACAGAGGAAGACAGTTCCAGAGCTGACTTGTTGCATACATGAAGGATTGGGGGTAACGGTGAACTTTTCCATTATTGAGCTGGAGAGAAAAGGATGAGAGTTTGTTGCCAAACGGGTACTACACGGCCGCCGTAGCGGTGGAGGGATACTAGCAGACAGTTCAGAGGAGCAGTGACCATTGAAGTAGCGATAGAAAAAGGATAAATATGCAAATATGAGGCAAAGAGACAAAGGTTGAAGAGACCCAGTAAAAGGAGGAGAGTTAATGAGACGTAAAATCTTTGACTCCACCTTGTTGAGAAGAGCTGCATGTGGGGAATCTCCCCACAGATGAGAATTGTACTCTACACAGGGACGAGTAAAATTCGTGTATAAAGTCAACAACCGTGCAAGGGTAAAGAGGACATGGAGTCGGTTTAGCACACCTAATCTCTTGGAAGCAGATTTTATGAGAGTGGTAATCTGCTCTTTCCAGAGTCGGTTTAGCACACCTAATTTCTTGGAAGCAGATTTGTATGGGAGTGGTAATATGCTCTTTCCAAGATAAATCCCGAGGGAATGAAACACCAGGTATGTTTAAAGATGATGCAGGACTGAATTAGATATTGTTATAGATTATAGGATACTGCTCCAGGAGATTTTATCAGATTGAATGATGTAAGAACTGAGTTTCTGATGCACTGAAAAGAACAAGATTACTTTTAACCCAATCAGAAATATGAGCCAAGTCAGACATTGGGTGTGCCATAGCCTCATCCCTGGTTTGTTGATGTAACTGCTGAGATGGACACTGAGGGATGCAAATGGAGAGGTGAAGGGTGTAAGAGTGGATAGATGTACAGCTGAGAAGGTGACTGATGAGCAAAGACGAAGAGAGTTAGTGATATGACAGAGTCCTGAGGAACACCACATTTGATAGCTCTACGAGAAGGTCGGTGGTCGTCTACAACAGCAGCTATAGAACTACCAGAAAGGAAGCTAGAGATGAAGGCAAAGATAGAAGGATAGAAACTGTAAAAGGGCAGTTTGGAAATTAAAGATTTATGCCAGATTAAATCGAAAGCCTTTGAGGTGTCAAGTGCAGTTGCAAATGTTTCACCAAAGTCCCGAAAGGAGGATAACCAGGAGTCTGAAAAGTAGGTGAGAAGATCGCCAGTGGAGCTTTCCTGGCGGAATCCATACTGACGATCTGAAAGAAGGTCGTGATAGTAAAGATGTTTTATTAATATTTATATTGTTAAGACTAGATTAAAAATTACATTTGATATACAGGTTGGAATGACAATTGGGCGATAGGGGGCTGGGAATGGTCACCCTTCTTTGGGATATGCTGAATGAGACAAAACTTGCAGCAAGAAGTAATTTACAAGTTGACAGAGAGAAGGGGAAGAGTTTGCCTAGGCAGGGTGTGAGCACAGAAGCACAGTTCTTGAGGACAACAGGAGGGACCCCCTCAAGCCCATATGCCTTGTTAGTATTAAGGCCAGTGATGGCAGAAAATACAACAATTGAATACATTTTAATGTCAACCATGAGCAAGTTAGAAGGGGGAAGTGATGGAGGAATAACAGCGGAATCATCTTAGGTGGAACTCAAAGAAAAAAGTCTATGCAGGGAGATCTGCATTATCAGTAGAGAAATTAATAGCTACAGAGCCCAACACCCCCCACTCTCATATAGTTCTCTACCCCATCTTGTTTTATAAACAACTATCAGGGATACCCGGGGTTGCCGGGCCAAAAAGGCGAACACTCTAATCCTGTTTGTTCTAGTTCAATCTCTCTTTATACTCCAGAAAGACCATGTACCTCGTATGCTTTTAATATTATTATAAAAAGTCTAGGAATTTTCTACTTCAGCTTTCGCAGACTGACGTACAGTATTTGTGGCACTTGTTTACTATTACAGGTGACCTCTAATGACCTCGGAGGTTAACTTCACATAGCCTACGTCCGAACTGGAGGTCATGTGAGTCTCCATGCAGGGGTGCCCGGTGTTGCCCAGGCCAAAAAAAATAAGGCGAACACTCTACCAGTGACCTCAAATGACCCAGATCTTAATTTTGATCCCCCTGAAACCATCCTTGGGTCACCTTGATTCATAATATATGTGGATCTGGGGGTCTCTGGCCCTTGGTGTGGGAGTGATTGAAGGACAGACAAACAAACAAACAAACAAACAAACAACGCAGCTCTCTTACATATATAGATTCCAATTATATGTATTCTTTTAATATTAACAGATTTCTTATTTTTACCTTGCAATAAATTTTATCATATGACGTGTAAATTACTAGTAATTTTAGGGACCCCACTGTAAAGCTTGAGTGGGGAGAACAACTGCCCCCCGCTGCCTCCTCGCCCATCCTTTATTCAAAAGAACAAGAAAATGACGCTCCTGCATGAAAGAGATTACCGATCAGCTATTGTTTAGCGAATTTCATACACAATTAAGTGTGTAGATAAACGCGACGTATACTCAGTTTTTTTTTTTTTTTTTTTTTGTTTAATCGAGGCGAAGAAGCACTTGACAGGTTGGTGATAACTGGCTGAATGCATCTTATATCTGAGGGAAAAATTTGAGTTAGTAAGTTTCGGTTCACATTACCTGGTATTTAATGTGAAATACAACGATTTTATTCGGATATGTTGCATTCAGCCAATCATCACCAACCTGTCAAGCGCATCTTCGTCTCGATTTAAAAAAAAAAAAAAAAAAAAAAACTGAGTAAAGGTGGCCGCCGTAGTGGCTGAGGGCTGCAGGTAAGGAGTTCAGCGGAGCAGTGAGCGAAGACTCGTGGCAGCAGCGAAAAGAGAGATACTGATATCACTTGGCGAAAGGAGGAGAGTCGATGTGAAGAAAAGCCTCTGACTACATCCTGTTTCGATATGCTGTATGTGATGATGTGCACACACACACACACACACACACACACACACACACACACACACACATACACAAGAGAGCTGTAGTTCACACAAGAGCAAATAAACCTTTATGACTTGATAAACAGAGGAAAGAAGACTGACTTGACTGATGGAAATTAAAGAACATAAAAACTGTAAATCTAACTAGTAATTGAAAACACTACCCAGGTTCCCACCATCAGTGACGAAGAAAACTTATTCATCAGGAGTAACTCTTCGATGTGAGTAATAATTGAGGAACGACAAATGTCACAGAAAAAATTGTGCAAATCATCCTGTTCATAAACACGGAGCTGGTATGGTACTGTGGAGATTCGTGGTATTGTCGTTTCAGGAGAAAAATAAGTCAGAAGTCTGTATTACTTCATGCAAAACTAGTCCTAAAACGGTTACAAGAGAGCCATCCACAACATCCAAACTGCCCAGTTACTTGGCATATTGACAGTTATATTGACACACAAGGTGGTGAATGTCACAGTTATATTGACACACAAGGTGGTGAATGTCACAGTTATATTGACACACAAGGTGGTGAATGTCAAGCCATAGTACGTTAAATTATATCAACTTTACCATCCTTTATGATCCGGTTGATTTAGCTACGAACCACCCATGTGCTGTTTCTTCATACTGGGTATTATTATTTTTTTTTTTTTAGTAATCCTACCCTGTGATTCACATTTGTTCGTACGTGCAACAGGTGGCGCTACACACCTCCATATATCACCACTCGGGTGCTAATAACCACCGCCCATACTATGTACATGTTTGGACTATCGCATCCAAGTTGGCTGTGATGATATTAGAAGTTGTTTTGTGAAGCGTCAGTTGGTCTTGTGGAGGATCATTCAACCCCTTTAGTACGATAACGCCTATGTCCTTCAAAACGTGTTAATTCCAGACGATTTTGTTCTCGTGCTGAAGGGGTAGATGCAGACTGTTAAGGAAAGTCAAGTCTTCCATCTGTTCTCTGTGTCTGCCCCGGTTCAGTGTGGCTTCCCTTCGGTCTGCCTATCCACCGCTCTTTCCCCCAACCACCACATCCCATGCAAGAATGAAGTAAGTAATAATGGTGATGCAAAATGCTGTGCTGCAGGAAGGTGAAGTGTGGAAAGTGTGGCCTGTGGAAGGGAAAAGAGAATATTGAAGGCCTGTGCGATGACAGAGTAGATTATGTTATTCTTGTTAGGAACTCTCATGATAGTTCTACTAATGGTATAATTGTTCCATATTTTGAACAATCCCCATCCGAAATAAAGCAGCGCGGGATAGGATGATAATGATGTAGATGGCGACGACAACGACGATGATTATGGTGCTGGTACGGCCTGTCCAGCATGGCAAACTGGCCTACTGCAACTATCCATATTTTCTTATGAGCTGTCATTTCTTGGCTGAAAGTGTATATGGCAGACTAGATAAATCTTGTAAGAAAAGAGACAAAAAGAAAGAATGGCGTGGAACCAAGAAAGTGTGTCACAATATACCAAAACAAACCTCCCAGGACCTGACTCCGGCACACAAACTGACAGAATAGATTTCTTCCACTCTACCACACTGGATTATATATATATATTTTTTTAACTTGGTAAGAATGTAATGCATAAAAAAGAGTGGCGTGGGATTAATGAGAGTAAAAGAGGGATGGGAAGAGACGAGGAGGAGGAGGGGGAGGAATAGGAGGAGGAATAAGAGCGAGAAGAGAAGGAGAGGCTGGGGGGGAGGGGAAGAGGGAGGGAAGTTTAGGAGGACGGTAAGAGAGGGGAGATAAGGGGAATGAATGGGGTAGGGTGTGACAGTGAAGTAGGATAGTAGAGGGTTGAGTGTTGGGATGGAGAAATATGGGGAGAGGAAGGTGGTGAGAGGAGGAAGAAAATAGAGTGGCAGGTAGAGGGAGTAGGGAGTGGTGAGGGAGAGGGGGAAAGGGGGTGGGTGAATGGTAGATGAGGGTGGAGGGGAGTGATGAAACTGTAAGGGCGAGAGAGAAGGGGATGAGAGGGTGGGAGGGAGGCGGGTTATAATGGGGAGAGGGGAAAAACCGTGGTGGAGGTGAGGTGGGGATTCAACAGAAGGATGAAAGGAGGAACGTGAAGAAAGGAAGAAGGGGATGGGGAGAGTGGGGGGCATGAGGAATGTGGGGGAGGGGGGACAGGCGAAAAATAGCAAGTGGGAGAGGTAGGAGGTGGGAAAGGAGAAAATAAGGAAAATACGGAGAGAAAATCGGAGGGGGGGGGGACCAGATAAGAGTAGCGGGATTGGAGAGGGAGGATGGGAGGAATGGAGAAGAGGATTGGAAGCTGTGACTGGCTTCCTGATTTATAACCTCCAGTGCCATTAAAAGATTATTGCCAGTGTTTAGATAATACACACACCAGACACGGCAGGGCAGGGCAGGGCAACACGGAGAGAGAGAGAGAGAGAGAGAGAGAGAGAGAGAGAGAGAGAGAGAGAGAGAGAGAGAGAGAGAGAAGGAAGAAAAAGAGGGAGGAGGAGAAAGAGGTAGGGAACATGAAGAAGGGAAAGTATGGGTAAGGATAGGGTAGAGAAGGACAGGGCAGGGCATGGTGGTCATGGTAGGGCAGAACAGGACAGGACAAAAAAGAGCAGGGAAAGGCGAAGTTAGGTAGGGGAAGGCAGACCAGAACAGGGCAGGGCCAAACAGGGTAGGACAGTGACGGGCAGAGCATGGTGGACAGAGGAAGGTGGGGTGGACAAGGCAGGGTAAGGCAAGGCATGGTAGGCAGAACATGGCAGAACAGGGCAGGGCAGGGAAAAGTAGACTAGGAAAGAATAGGTCAAGGTAGGGTGGTGCAGAGCAGGACTACAGAACACAAGATCATGGAACCGCAAAGATTTAAAGGTATCTTTATATCTCTCTATCTATATCAATCAATCATTCATTCATTCAGACTTATCCTACTGTAGTTCTAATCCAGGCCATCTCTCTCTCTCTCTCTCTCTCTCTCTCTCTCTCTCTCTCTCTCTCTCTCTCTCTCTCTCTCTCTCTCTCTCTCTCTGAGTGCGTATGTGTCATCAGTTCCAGGGTGCCAGTCAGGACTCATGCCGTTCCAGTCTAACAGTTTCATTCTGACATTTCTCTGACAAACTGTCATCTGAAACTCTGCTTTGACTCCGGGTCTGAATCCCTGTAATATGATAGTTCAATTTTATCACTATTCCACTAAGTGTGTGTTTGATATAATTCTATCACTTTTTATTATGGTACAACCAATATCATACAACTTGCCCACTCCTGGCTTTTTATTATGGTACAACCAATATCATACAACTTGCCCACTCCTGGCTTTTTATTATGGTACAACCAATATAATATAACCTGCCCACTCCTCATATTTTATTATGGTACAACCAATATAATATAACCTGCCCACTCCTCATATTTTATTATGGTACAACCAATATAATATAATTTCCCCACTCCTCGTATTTTATTATGGTACAATCAATATAATACAACTTGCCCACTCCTCATATTTTATTATGGTACAACCAATATAATATAACTTACCACCTCCTATGTCAGACACCTCCAATCACCGGTAACGACCCAATCAAGTGACTTCATCTCACACCCTCTCTGTCACCATGACAACCAATTAACGGCGGTGGCTGGGTTATGGCTGCGTGGTGTGGTGCGGTGTGGTGACTGGTGATGTGGTGTGGTGTAGTGTGGTGATTGGTGACGTGGTGCGGTGATGTGTGGTAGTTAGTGGTGAGAGGTCGAGTGGCAATGGTGTGTAGCAGTAGGGTAGTACTGGGAGGTGGTGTGGTGTGGTGTGGTGATTGGTGACGTGGTGCGGTGATGTGTGGTAGTTAGTGGTGAGAGGTTGAGTGGCAATGGTGTGTAGTGGTAGGGTAGTACTGGGAGGTGGTGTGGTGTGGTGGTGGCAGGGCTCTCTCATTAATTTCTACATCCCTGGTACCCAGACTTGCACCTCCTTTACCTTTGTGTCTCACTTTTGCCTGTTTTGTCTAAGGTTAGTTCCTCTTTCATTTTGTTTCTTTTCTATTTTATTTGGCCTGGTGCTGTGCTGGGATGTGAGCTGGATTTCTTTTCTACCTGTAAACATTCCACATGCACACAACATAATAGGAGCTACCACACGCACACCACACCACATAACTGTATACTACCACATGCACACAACATAATAGGAGCTACCACACGCACACCACACCACATAATTGTATACTACCACATGCACACGACATAATAGGAAAGGAATGAGACATTCTGTCCCAGTCTCTTCCTATTATATGGTGTGCATGTGGTAGTGTGCAATGCACGGTGCTGTGATGTGGTGTTGTATGTTGAATGTGTGTGGTTTGGTGTGGTTTATTATAGTAGTAGTAGTAATGCCTTCGGTTGAGAAAGTCAGTGCTGAGGTGAATAAAATTGCCCGGTAGTAGTAAGACTAAAACAAAATGTTATCTATCAGAAGGGTAAGATAATGCGTATTTATAGTTTATTCTTTCTAACAGAGGGAAACTGTGTTCCTGTATACGCTACAAAGAGAGAGAGAGAGAGAGAGAGAGAGAGAGAGAAAGAGAGAGAGAGGAGTTAATGCCTTTTTTGGAGTTGTGGCCCAGTCTCACCGAAACGTAAACCTGGTGAACTATCTATTTATCTATTGCCAGACGCCTTAATCCCGTTTGGGGTGGCCACAAACAAATCGCCTCCACGTCACCCTGTCCCCCGCCATTTCACTGTCCTGCTCCCAACTCACACCCTCCTCTCTCATATACCTCTCCACCCCGTCCCTCCATCTCATCCTCGGCCTCCCCCTCCCTCTTCCCCCCTCCACCTCACTCATATACACTCTCTTCGTCAGTCTTTCACCCTCCATCCTTTCCACATGGCCAAACCACCTCAGTGTGTTCCTCATAACGCTTCCTATCACATCCATATCCACACCACAACGCTTCTTTATATCCTCATTTGTCAGCCTTTCTCTCCATGTGACTTCACAGGCTCCTCTTAAATAACTCATTTCCATTGCTCTCACTCTTGACTTGTGTCCTTCCAACAACGTCCAAGCCTCACTTCCATACGTTAGAGTTGGCATCACAATATTGTCATGTAGTAACTTTTTCACTTCCATGCTCACTTCCCTGTTTCTTATCACTGCTTTCAAGGAACCAGCAACCTTTCTTCCCTGCTGTACCCTTTCAAGCACTTCACCCTCCAAACTTCCATCCTTACTCATCACACTACCGAAGTACTTAAACGTACTCACATTTTCCAATTCCTCACCGTCCAACCTCGCTGTACATTCACTGACTTCACCTCTCTCAAAGACCATCACTTTACTCTTCCCTACATTCACCTTTAGATTCCGTTTCTTACACACTCTCCCAAACTCATCCACCAAGCCTTGCAGCTTCCCTTCGTCTTCACTCAACAACACAGTATCATTTGCAAACAACAGTACAAGGATTTTCCAAACACTATCCTCTCTCACCAGGGCCACTCCAACATCCACTACCCTACCTTGTACCTCTTTTATTACCCCATCCATGTACAGATTGAACAACCATGGAGACATGACACATCCCTGTTTCAACCCAACCTTCAAAGAGAAAAATTCACTTAGTTCACCATCCACACGCACTGCAGCCTTCGCACCATCATACATACCCTTCACAGCATTCAACAACTTCCCATCTACTCCATATATTCTTAATACTTTCCACAATCCTTGTCTATCCACCCTGTCATATGCTTTCTCCAAATCCATGAAAGCCGCATACAACTTCTTTCCCCTCTCTAGAAACTTTTCCATTAAAGATCTAAGAATGAATATCTGATCTACACAACCTCTTCCCTTCCTAAAGCCTCCCTGTTCTTCTCCAACCAACTTCTCTGTTCTTTCTCTAATTCTGTCAATAAGTATCCTACCATACACTTTTCCTATTATACTAAGAAGACAAATGACCCTATGATTGCCACACACTTCTTTCTCCCTTTTTCCTTTGTACAAGGGAATAATTATACCTGACTTCCATCCTCCAGGACTCTACCTTCCTCCCAGGCCAATCTGCACATCTTCCTTGTGAACTGCTGGCTGAAATTTCCCTTTACTACAGTACATCCTCCTTTCTGGGGACAGGGAGGGGGTTATGGACGCTTGTATAGTGGGCAACGGATCCATCCGATTGTACTGGTGCCACCACATGAAGGCGACCGTCTGCAGCAACAACACTGGTCTTATAAATTGCAGACACACTACCCATTTCTATCTTATTTTTGTTACCTTCAGATTATTTTATGTCGTAAAAATTACAAACGAACTACTCCTTTATCAACGATGAGGCATTATTCAGGTTTACTGTTGCATCCTTCAGATTATTTTACTGAACTTGTGAAGGATGTTTAGTAATGAAGAGCTTAAGTGTACACTTAACTCCAAGAGTTTGTACAATCTTTTCCAAGATAAACTGAAACTGTCTGCACACAGTATGCATAAGACAGCCTACAAATTACGTCCCTGGGATGCAAGTTTTAAACAAACAAATAGATTAAGTTACTGGGTTATTATTTATTTTAAGATAAAAATGGTAAGAGTGCTGGCACTGCAGTGCCGATATTTTTCCATTGAATATACGATATATGATTTTTCGTGAAGATTTTTCAGATGCTCTTTAATCGAATGTTTTCTCAGAAACCGAATAAATTCCCATGGAGTTAGCAAAAAAAAAAAAAAAAATCATGGCCTCCTGGTGGTTAGAACGTCCCAGTAGGAATGACGACCTTGCCTTGGTTCGATCTCCGAGAGATGACTGTAGGTTTGTGGATGCTGTAGTGCCATCAAGGGCAGTAGGCTGATCATGTACCATTACAGGTACTGGACTAAGGTAACTTTACCTTGTACCGCCATACCTCAGTGGGGATAACATGGGATTGCCTTTTACCGCTTTACATCCTCAGTGGATTTCAATGCAGCATCTTTAAAACACACGTTTTCTTTAATACCCAGCACATAGCATAAACTTATCCAATCACAGGACGCACAGTTTTATATATACAATAACATCAGGACACTGTTTGTCTAGCCATTATGAAACTCTTACATACTAGTCCAAAAAGTTTGCCAAGTTCAGATGATGACGTCACTGTCTCGAAAATTGTTCATTGTTCATTATTATATATCGCTACGAAATGAACAGATATCTATTTCCATATCTTTCTCACCAGACACTTTTATTCAGTTTAGGAGAGACCTCTGTCAGTAAGCTTTAAAAACGGGGTCCGCAACTTGTGTAGTCAGAGGACGCATTGCCACTGGGGCTATCAAAAGCGTTTATTTGGCGTAAAAGAGACCTTCCCGTCTCAGGGGTCGGATGTCACTATTTGCATCAGCTAGTACTCGTATGACACCCACTGCAGGACCAAACCTTCTCCTGGCATTGTAAGTGATGGCCGGTTGTTACCATTTCTCATGCTGGGAAAGTACAAATCAGGAAGGACGTCTAATGTGTGTGTGTGTGTGTGTGTGTGTGTGTGTGTGTGTGTGTGTGTGTGTGTGTGTGTGTGTCATTATTCTGAATGGGTATGATGTGATCATAACTGTGATGGTAAGGCATAAGCAAAGGACATACCACCAGCATTGTTGAATGTCCTCCTCAGCTGGATTTGAACCCACACAAACGTGATATCCACTGGGTTACAGAGGCTCCTGAGGATTAGTTACACAAAATTGAAAATATTCTGGCCATTAAAATATTCGTAAGTGTTATAAATAGGTGGTACTAAATAGGCATTAAATATGCATCACAATTTTGTATCTGACATTGAAGAAACATACGTTACAGTATCATCATCGTCATCATCATCAACAAGAAAACACCACCACCGCCACCACCACCACTAAAGGGAATCCAGTGTAAGTCTGTCCCTTGGATAATGGATTGTACAGTCGGCCTTAGAAGTGACGGCAGAGTATCCAAATTTTGGTCAGCGATAATGCACATACTCTTTCCTATATCTTTACGTGGTGAAACCTGTTATGTAAAATTGTTACAACAGTAGGAAGTAAAAGTTAGAAAACCGGTATATTTTACAATTGTAGGAAGCAGTTTGTTAGATACGATAATAGGAAATCCTAAATGGAACTAACTGAAATATCAGAGCTATCGCTGAGGGACGGTCAGGAATAGTTTGCGGAGTTCAAATCTAGTCTAGTAACAAGCAATAATTTTTTAGTATCGTAAGACTGAAAAGAAAAAGAGCTTCAATAAACAGTTAAAACCAGTCATTAGTATTCTAAAATAATTTCCGTTACAATCTATCTATCTGTCTATTGCCAGACGCCCTAATCTCGTAAGAGGTGGCCAGAAACAAATCGCCTTCATGTCACCCTGTCCCCTGCACTGCTCCCAGCTCACATCCGTCTCTCTCATATACCTCTCCACTCCATCTCTCCATCTCATCCTTGGCCTTCCCCTCCCTCTCCCCCCCCTCCACCTCACTCACATACACTCTCTTCGTCAGTCTCTCGCTCTCCATCCTCTCCACATGGCCAACCACCTCAGTGTGTTTCTCCTAACGCTTCCTATCAAATCCACATCCACACACCAACGCTTCTTCACTTTCTCATTTGTCGGTTTGTCTCTCCATGTGCCTCCACATGCTTCTCTCAAATAACTTATTTGAGAATAATTTTCATTAGGAAATACGACAGAATGCGGGAAGGCGACGTAAGGACCTAGGCTATTTCATATGGTTCAATCAACAAGCACTGAAGGAGAACTTTTAGTAAAAAATATACAGTTCTTACACTGCATTTGGCTGGTTTTCCATTACGGCAAATCTCTGGAATATTTAACATAAGCCAGAGGATCATCAGAGCATGAAATGGAAAGACAGAACCGCGAAAATTTGCCAAAAGTCGGAGCTCCTTGGAGAATGCCAACTTGTGTCATAGCCTATTATCCTCAGTGCATTAACGACTGGCAACAGTAATAAAATGCAGAGGTACATAAACAAATCACTGAGTTCAAAACTTCCAAATCAGCTTTTTCAGTTAAACAGGACAGCGGTTTATATAAAAGGAAATATATTACAGATGATGAGATATATATAGCTAAAAGTATGTGCTTCTGCATTGCACGAGTTTATAAACCCATGTTTTGGTCGCCATAATTGCTTATTGTAAGAGAAAAAGGGTAAAATCTGTCATACCTCTTTACACCTGAAAATAATTTTGCATCCATCTATATCTATATAAGAGGCGCGTTGTTTGTTTGTTTGTTTGTCTTCCAATCACGCCCAAACCAAGGGTCAGAGACCCCCAGACCCATATATTTATATGTCCAGGGGCAGGATTCCACTGCTACCTGGCGCGTCCCCGGGTGGCGGATAGGGGAAGGCCTGGTAGATATACGAGGTACCGTCTTAGACAGCGCGGACCATGGGACCCCCTGAAGATTTATAGGGCTCCACTGAATATGACGAATAAGGTGGCAAAAAAATTACATCTCACCAGAAACTATGTGGCAGGGAGGTGAGATTAATTGCCACAATCCTCCCAACCAAACATGAGTTCTATTGCAAATGATTTGACGGGGGTTCCTGTTGGATCATCGTCTACTAAAGGTCCAACCGCACCGCCTCCTGTGCTTACGGGCAGTGTGCCACCGAAAGTGAGTAGGCACTGTGATGGAAAATTAGACTCTTGGATGTTAAACAAACTGAAATCGATGAAGATCTATGCATACAATGTAAGAAGCCTCGCAGAAGATTACAAAGTTGATAACCTGATGACTGAACTGGAGAAACTTAGTTGGGATAATGTAGGTTTGAGTGAGATCCGCAGAAAAGAAAAAAAGTAATTCAGCTCGAAGACAGGAAACACCTATTTTACTACAGATGAAAGGAAAATGAAAGAGTTAGTGGTGTAGGATTTCTAATTAACAGAAATCCTGCAGACAACATTGTTAAATTCAGCAGTGTATCTGACAGAGCAGCATTTGTTGTCATTAGACTATGCAAAAAATATACCATGAAAGTCATACAAGTATATGCACCAACTTCTCAAAGCCCAGATGAAGAAACAGAAACATTCTATGATGACATCTCCCAGATTATGGGAGAAAAAAAGACAACATATACTATACTCATGGGAGACTTCAATGCAAAAGTTGGGAAGTCGAAAAATGGAGAAGCATGTGTGGGAAAATTTGGAGTGGGAGAAAGGAATGAAAGAGAAATGCTGGTATATTTTGCCGAAATGTTTAACATGAGAATAATGAACACATTCTTCCACAAAAGAACAGGAAGAAAGTGGACCTGGAGAAGCCCAAATGGAGAAACAAAGAATAAAATCGACTTCATTATATCAGATAAGAATAACACGATCACAAATGTCACAGTTATCAACAAAGTAAATATAGGTAGTGATCATAGAATGGTGGGTTGCACAGCCAGATTCAATTTCAGAAATGAAAGAAAGAAGATGATTAAAGATAAAAAGATATGCCCAATAATAGTAAACAAAAACAAACCAGCCTTTCAGTTGGAAATAAAGAGCAGATTTCAGGATCTAAGTAATGCTGAATGTGACATTGATGAGCTGAATGACAGACTAACAAAAGTGCTAAGAGAATCAGCAGAGGTAGTAGGAAAACTTAATACAACCAAAGTCAAGAAGTATTCAGAAAAGACACTCGAGCTTATGAAAAAACGAAAGGAATTGAAAGTAAATACACAGAAAGACGAAATAGAACGAGCAGAATTAAATAAGCTTATCAACAAAAGACAAAAAGAAGAAAGAAGAAAGAGAAACATGGATCAGATCAAAGAAACCATCAAAAATGGAAAAAGTCTGAAACAGGTCCGAAGTAAAATGGCACTAGGAAAGCAACAAATGACATCACTGAAAGAAAAAAACGATGAAATCATTAAATGCAGAGATAAGATGGTGAAGCGAGTTGAAGAATTTTACAAAGAACTGTATGCATCAAAGATAGTAGTACCAATAGCTAACTTTTCAGTTGACAAGTGAAATACCTGAGGTAACACCAGACGAAGTAAATACTTGTCTTAAAAATATGAAAAGAGGGAAGGCTCCAGGAGAAGATGGAATAGTAACAGCTCTACTGTTGGATGCGGAGTAGAAGTACAAAATAGGCTTGCTCACTTATTTACCCACTGTATAAAACAGAAGAAAATTCCTAAAACATGGTGTAATGCAATAGTTATTTTATTCTACAAAAAAGGTGACTCAAAAGATCTTAGTAACTATCGACCCATTAGCTTATTATCAGTCATTTACAAACTCTTCACTAAAGTCCTTACGAACAGAATAACAACAATTTTGGAGGAAAACCAACCTCGTGAACAGGCAGGATTCCGAAGCGGGTATTCGACCATTGATCATCTACATACAATGAACCAGCTAATTGAAAAAACTATAGAATATAATAAACCACTGTGCTTAGGTTTTGTTGATTATGAAAAGGCTCTCGACTCAGTGGAGCACATAGCAATTATAAATTCATTGCGAGAACAAGGAGTGAATGAGAATATTGTAAAACTACTCGAAAACATATATCAAGAGGGAACTGCTACAGTGAAATTACATAAGGACTCAGAAAAAATTATGAATGAGAAGGGCGTGCGTCAGGGAGATAAAATTTCACAAAAATTATTTACAGCATGCCTAGAAATTATTTTCAGAAAGCTAGACTGGGAAAACAAAGGAGTGAACATTGATGGAGAAAAGCTAAACCATTTAAGATTTGCAGATGACACTGTCCTAAACTCAGAAACAGCGGAGGCATTGCAAGAAATGTTAAATGACCTGAACCGGGAAAGTCTGAAAGTAGGACTGAAGATGAACCGAAGTAAAACTAAAGTAATGTTTAATCCACAAACACCAAAGAGCGTTATCAGAATAAGCGACGAAATTCTTGAAGAAGTTAAGGAGTACAACTACTTGGGACAAATACTAAAATTAACGAAAGATAATGATAGCGAAATAAAAAGACGCATTACAACTGGATGGAAAGCTTTCGGTAAATAGAGAGACATTATGAAAAGTAGCTTGCCAGTTTGTATGAAACGAAAAGTATATAACGAATGTATAATTCCAGCTATGGCGTATGGTTGTGGGACCTGGAAACTGACAAAATCGATGGAAAATAAATTTAATCCGTTCTCAGAGAGCAATGGAAAGGTCAATGTTGGGAATATCTTTAAGAGTCACGAAAAGATCAACTTGGGTGAGAGAGCAGACTAAAGTCAAAGATATCGTAGAAGTTATAAAAGAACAGAAATGGAGGTGGGTAGGCCATATAGCAAGAATAAGGGATAACCGATGGAGTAAGAGGCTGACGGACTGGACACCAAGAGAATGTAAATGTAGCAGAAAAAGGCCAGACAGGAGATGGAGAGATGAGATAGAGAAATTTGCAGGGAAAACGTGGCAAAGATTGTCTCAGTCAAGGAATTCGTGGAAAAGGTTGGGGGAGGCCTTTGTTCAGCAGTGGACTACTGTAGTTATGACTGATGATGATTATATATATATATATATATATATATATATATATATATATATATATATATATATATATATATATATATATTTATATATATATATATATATATATATTTATATAGATAATCAGGGTGATCCAAGAACGATTTTAGGGTGGTCAAAAATCAGATCTGGGTCATCTGTGGTCACCATAGAGCGTTCGCTTTTTTTTTTTTTTTTTTTTTGCCCGGGCAACGCCGGGTACCCTTCAGCCCAATTTTTAGCGTGGAGACTCACATGACCTCCAGTCCGGACATAGGCTATGTGAGGTTGGCCTCCGAGGTCATTTGAAGTCACCGGTAATAGTAAACAAGTGCGCACCAGTACTGTGAGTTAGTCTGCGATTACTGAAATAGAATGTTCCTGGACCTCTTATAACCCCTCTTCAAAAGAATAAATGGTGCATGGCCTTTCTGAAGTAGAAAGAAAGATTGAACTAGAACAGATAGGATCAAAATGTACGCCTTTTTGGCCCGGGTAACGCCGATCACCCCTGCTAGTTGGGGATAAAGTAGCTATTTATAATTATCATAAGCGAGGGAAAGACAAGGAATAAAAGGCAGAATGGTCTTGCTGCTACCGCAGGTAGGGTATTATTACTAAGAATAATTTCATTGTTGTGACATCCATGTCGCTAACACTATAGCATTTGAAAACAGGGTAGTGTACAGTGCATACTGCAGTCACAAGAATTTTCCTTAACTGGTCTTCGAAACTGGAGCATCTGTATTTGAAAGCCTGGAATGCAAATACATCAGGAACACTGAGTTATACTGCCTGCAGTGCGGGGAGTAATACATTACAATTCATTCCAATTGGGAAACGTACTTAAATGTTAACTTCTAATGTATTATTACCTCATGATATTCATTTTACATGATTCTTAGCGTGATATTACATTTGATATGACGTGATGAAGGCACATAATTTTTCCTCTATGTTCACTAAGATTTCATTGAACGTATGGCAGTGCAGAGTGACCGCAGTAAACCATCATTTCTTGGGGCGACTGTACCAGCCAGTCTAAGCGGACAGACGATGTTCACCAGTACATCTTGTTCTCTGTCTGTCCCTTCCACTCACTTCTGTGTCATTAGTTAATAAGTCTAATTCAGAACGTAAATATCAGGTTATGGTTATTGCGACAGCCAGACTGGTGGACACAGTCTGTTTCCCCTGGTTCCTGTTCGCACATCAGTATAACTAAGTAACATGGACTGTCGCTGGACGTGTTCTGAGGGATTATTAAGAGTTAGGGAAGAACTAATTGTCTATCTTAATGACTCTAGAGTAATTGATAGTCATTACCAGGCCCAGGTACATGCATAATGAGTTTCAGACTATATCTATTAAAAATAATGGCGTGTGGACATGGTCACGAACATTGGTAAGAAGAACAAGGAGGACATCACCACCAATACTAGGATATAACGAAAAAAACCTTATGGGTTACGTAATTACTACTGCATATACTGTTGGATATTCCCTATGGGGTGGGACCAAGAATTCGAAGGTTTGAAATGTGTGTGATCCATTGTGTGGTTAATGTCTATGGCACAGAGTTGATAGTTGTCGTACTTTTGCATTTCTCTTTCCAGTTTTTGGATCCCACTTGCTTCATGTTTAAGATGGAATTATGCCGATTTATGACGATAATGATGATGATGAGGAGGAGAAACAGGAGGAACGTATTATCGTGGGTTTGATCGCAGTTGTTGTAGGGAACAGTTGGTGCATTTATCACCAATATCGTCATATTCACTGCTCTCCCGTATGCCCTCAAACGTCGTTAAAAACACTTCCACTAATACCATAACGCCAAGGGTGATATCTGTAGTGTACGGCAGAAGACAGTGGGTATTAGTGTCTGGGTGTCAGGTAACAGTGAAGGTTATAAGGGAACAGTTCTCTGCTGCTGTGTCATGGGTGGACTACTGAACCTCAAGAAAGGCCTTCTTAGCATACTGTATGTCACGAGAATATTACAAAACACACACACACACACACACACACACACACACACACACACACACACACACACACACACACACACACACACACACACAAACACACACACACACACACACACACACACACACACACACACACACACACACACACACACACACACACACACACAAACACACACACACACACACACACACACACACACACACACACACACACACACACACACACACACACACACTCACACGGGATGATGACTTAAAGGGTGAATTTTTGCATATATTAATTTGTCAGAGTTTATTAGTTTCAAATAGTGTAATCCAAAATGCATACACTTTTCCATTTGTTAGTGACCGGGGTGTTCGTAATATATACCCGGTATATATTTTTTCTATCTCTTTCACTATAACTGCATTAATAACCCATCGTCGTCCCCACGTCCCTGGTTTTGGCAATTGTTGAACTAATGCCCAATATCCATTCTGACAGCACTCATTTCCGGCCCACACTGTCATCCCAGTATTACATTGGACCGAATCCGGGGGTCGGAGGCGCTTGCCAATCCTCTAACAGGTGGGGATGACAATTTCCCCCCTTTTTCCCTTTCATTATTTGCTGCGAGATTGACGATCCATTTAAAGTGTTATATTGGTGCTTGTGTTGGTGATGATGGTGGTTCGATTTTGCATCGCTCTTTGTGATGTGTTAGTGTTGTAGGTTGTGACGCGGTATATTTCGTCTGCCTAACTTGATGTTCTTCGCCTTTATCTTTTTTTTTTTTTTTTTTTAGCTTCAGTATGAGACAATAATACGGCTATGCATAATTTCAGTAACACTTATTTGTGACAAAGATGATATTCTGGTGTTAACATATTGTTACTGCACAGCATTAATACTGAAGAAATAGCCATGTTAAACCAAGTTAAATATAATATAGAACCACAAACTCACCCGCCACGTTACGGAGGTTCACACTGGGGGTTGGGGTCTAAAACAGGGATAACGTAATCTCTTGGAGTCCTGACACATCTTTTAGTTTACTGTTGCTACTACTACTAGATCACTTTACTGAACGTGGAATTAACGTCTCGTTTTGAGTTTTTTTTTTTTTTAAACCCCTTCAATTCGGTGACATGTTGTGTTGATTACCCGCCCCTCCCCCCCCCCCCCCGAGGTGCTCAGGGACGGGTATTGTTTTCACTCGGTTTGTCTGTTTGCTTGTTTGTCTGTCAGTCTCTTAACTTTGCGCGAATACTACTTGTGCAATTTTGATTAAAATTCCAGGGATGATGGGCTATGACCTTCTGATCACCTGATTAAATTCTGGGCCAAACTTGGACAAATCCCGAGCGGATCAAAAAATGTAAAAAAAAAAATAAAAAACGAGGAATGGGTAATAATCGTTTTTTCACCATAACTCCTTTCAATTCCGTCATATCAACATGAAACCAAAACTTAAAGGTGCATCTTTCAAATCTGCATCCTATAACATGCCTCATTACATCAGGGGGGTCACCCCCCAGTTGCCGGTAGGGGGGTCAGTGTTAGGTGGGTCGCGTCTAAAATTTCAAATGCGCCTAAAATCGTCAATTATCACCCGATTTACTACAAATTTGATATGTGACATCTTTGACTAGATATCCTGTTGTGTTTATACGTCAGCATTAAAATGACTGCCGGGGACGGGTTTGCTGTGCCTTGGCACAGCATCTTGTTTAGTCTTGCGTCTCTCTTTTGTTTTTTCTTTTAATGTGATTTAATTAATTTCAAGAGATAATCGACTAACCGGAAAAGTGTGATAGTGCTTTCACCAATCCTTTCCCTGCTGTGAAGGTCTCAAAAAAGAAATAGAATCGTCTGGGAGAAAAACAAAATATCAAGTCATTACCTTCAATGACTTATTGCTGTATTTATCCCTTCTCGTTCGAAAGATCTCCCCTTTGCCGAATAAATACACTCTGTTGAGAACAAGGAAAAGCTTTTAAAAAGTCACCCAAAATGTCTGGTCTTTCTTTCCTTCTCCTTTTGTTTCTGTTCACCTTATGATAGATTTCTCAGCCTAGAGGAGTTACTGTTTTATTTAAGCCCTTCAGTGAGAGAGACATGTCGTAAATTGATTCATATCACGTGGCAGCGGCAACATTAAACTAAGAGGACATCAGCCACAATGACGAGGTAACCCACTGAACCGCGGAACGCCTTTATTATTTGTTGTTATTTCCTGTTTATTTTATTTATGTTCGGACAGAGGGGTCCGATGCAGCTTTGACGAATCCCACTAAATACGAGAAAACTGTCTTAAGCTGAATATAATTATCTGGGGGGGCAGCAGCAACAATGCAGTAGAATGGTCGTTAGTCGGATGGAAAAATTTTGTTTCATCGCAACACCGTGTATCAGGAGTTTATGAGTGCTCAGACCACTGACCTAATACTTTCAGTCCCTTGACGTACTTTGTATTTTACTCCATCTATCACCAGACAAACTCACTGATATTCATCATCTCAAGTAATAAGGAGTTGATTAAGGCTAAGATATGTTTAACACTTCCTGTTAAAAATGACTCGCCTCTGCTTAAGAAAATTCGTCGAGTGGCTAACTATTTAAAATTAAAATCATTTCCTCGGACTGCAAAAACAGATGCCCCATTATTAATCGTACAATGCAACAACACATCCGTTTAATCTTATTCAAAACACAGAAGCTCATTCCTCTTGTATTTACTGTACCAAATAGATTATTTTATGCAACACAGGAAGTAAAGGGGTTGAATAAAGCTGCATATAACCGTCTGGGAGTAGTAGGGAAAAAATATAAAAAAGGCGTCACAGTTGTGAATTCGGTGAGTCAGTTAACGCTGATGAAGTATATTAAAATCTTATTTGGTTCTATCAGACCACTTGACTCAACTGCGGAGAGAATTTTTGTAGTGGAGGAATTAAATATGGCCTCACGAACTCATTTATTAATAGAGTTTCGTTCAGGTTGAATGAAATACCAAGAATGATGTTTCATATTACTGAAAATAAATTCTTTCACACTCATCTCCCTTTTTTTTTTTTTTGCAGTTGTTGTTGTTGTTGTTGTTGTTGTGGTTGTGGTTTTTCTTTTCTTCTTCTTCTTCTTCTTAGTAGTAGTAGTAGTAGTAGCAGTAGTAGTAGCAGTAGTAGTAGTAGTAGTAGTAGCAGTAGTAGTATCATTATTATTACTATCATTATTATTATTATAATTATTATTTTTATTTTCATTCTTTTTCTTCTTCTTCTAGTTGTAACTATTATTATTACTACTATTTCTTCTCGTGTGGTTTATTAGCAACACATCATCTTCTTTCCCCTCCGTATTTCAGATTAATCTGTCCATCTTTAGGTTTCTTTCCTTCTGCATCATCAGTCACTCTGCTGTCTTTGTCTCCCTTTTATACCATCCTCTTCTTTGTTCTTTACTTCCTCTTCCTACAGGTATTTGGAACAATTATTCAGTTCTTTCCTCCTTCCAGCAAGGAGAGGGTGACGGACAAATAGGTTATATGTGAATTTTGTTCTGTTGTTGATGCTGTTGTCACCTTGACCACATCTGAACCTGAACCCAGAAGACTACAGTCTGAAAAATATTCTTCTTCTGCTGTTTACCATCCTCCTATTGAAAGGAGAGAGTTGAGGGACGATAACTGGGCAGCGGAGTCGTCGAGCTATGTAAGTGTCACCACGTGAAGGTGTTGCTCTCCAGCCCATCAGTCTGTTTTGAAAATATAATGAGCAATCACTACTGAAAGATAAAAAGAAAGACAATAATTGTAACAAGTGGTGTCAGGCACAACAATCCCCATCCGAAAGTAGTTATTTTATTTTCAACCGTTTTCAAGTTATAGCCCTCTGATAATCCGTGATCTTGCGTTTGACTTTTCGAGGTCACTCAAGGTCAAAGGTCATGGTGCCAAGTGAAAGCCTATATGAGACCTCCTATATCTTGATAATAGTAAATATCTATCTACAACCAGTTTCGAGTTATAGTCCCCTGAATATCCGTGACCTTGAGTTTGACCTTTCAAGATCGCTCAAGGTCAAAGGTCTTGGTGCCAAGAGAAAGCCCATATGGGAGTTCCTGTATGCTGATGATAGTAAATATC
The DNA here is from genome assembly GCF_032717465.1 of Coenobita brevimanus. Classification (NCBI taxonomy): domain Eukaryota; kingdom Metazoa; phylum Arthropoda; class Malacostraca; order Decapoda; family Coenobitidae; genus Coenobita; species Coenobita brevimanus. Next base: position 19,898,928 of record NC_137062.1, on the reverse strand, counting down.
TCTATCTTCAACCGGTTTCAAGATATAGCCTTCGGAAAATCTTGATTTTGACGTCTCAGAGTCATTCGATTACCTCCAAAATTTAATTACTTTCCTTGGGGACCAGTGTCCACATATCCTGAAAATTTCATGTAATTGCATTCAGCCGTTTTTCCGTAATGTTGCTAACAAACAAAGAAACGACCACAAACAATACCTCGCCGGACTGCATCCGGGCGAGGTAAAAATGCAGAAATTACTAAACTAAGAAAAACACTTCTCGGACTTCTACTAAATGGAACATGTAAACAGAAGATTAGGATTTTATTTTATGAGGATATAAAAGAAAGAGCAGGAAGGCAAGTTTGAAAGGATGGCTTTAATAAGAACTGAAGCAAATATGAAAAAGGAAGTAGTAAAGAAAAGAATTATATAAAGAATGGCCAGCACTGAGATGAAAAGCAAATAGGATATAATAATACAGACACGAGGGGAAAAAAAGAAAGAGAGAGAGAGAGAAATGATAAAAAGTAGAGTACATGTGTACTGAAGAACACGAGAGGCAGGAAGTGAAGCTTAAAGACAAAGAGTAGTGATTGATAAGAATCACATCTGAAAGAAAAAAAAGCTGTTCAGAAATGAAAGGAGAGACGGTTGTGTGACATGGAGGGAGGGCAGCCCAATGGCAGAGGACAGGGTGACATGAAGGCCTAAATACGTAGCCATCCCTTAAAGCACATACGCACACACGTAATTCTCTCTCTCTCTCTCTCACTCCAAAGGTTTATTATTCCTCAAACTCGTGCCATAAATTATCGTCACTTCCAACTCACTTCTGCATCTGTGTCATCTTCCATTGAACCAATTTCCTCATTTACATAAACACTTGTCAACCCGTGGAAATATACTGGGAAAAAAAAGAAGATGGAGTAAAGAAGTCTAAATGTGTTCAGATGTATATGAATCTTTTGTTATTATGGAAGGGGATATTCTGAAATCCACATCTACCTCTTCCTCCTTCTCCTACTAATCGTCATTATTATCATAATTTTTACCCCATGATCACACTCGTCCTCATAAATTCTGAAATTTAATGGACCTAATCCTAGTTATGATTATCACCATCCCTATTATAATCATCACCATACTGTAGGTTATCATCCACCATCATCATGATCACCATCATCATAGCCTTATTTTCACTTCATAAAACAATGTTTATTGAATTAAGAATCAATAAATGTGACCTAAAAATTCATTCATCATCATAATCCTCCTCCTCTTCCCACTGTTATAAGTGGAATAGGTAGGTTTCAGAAACAGGTGAAATAACGCGTAGCATAGAACCAGTGAAATGGGCCACATATATGTTTCCTCTATAAACGGTCTGACATCCATTCCTTACTCCGGACTTGTCTGGACGTCGCTGCAGTCGACTGCTTCCGTGGTTCCCAATGTCTGTTTCTACAATAACCCACAGCAATGGCCAGACAGACCCTTCCCTGTTGCTCTCATAATATGTCACCGCACAGACAGCAATACTGAACCACACACACACACACACACACACACACACACACACACACACACACACACACATTTTTCCACCACCCCTCAAAGAAAAAAAGAAAAACGTTTCTTATGATTTCCAGGACAAATCTGAAATATTTTCACGGCCTAAAGCAAAGGTGAAAGTTAATAATTTATTCAGAGAAGGACACAACTCCTAACCTCCAGTCTCTGCCCTGCAAGAAAATATTCCTTTTTTTTTTTAATAAATGAAAGAAATATTGCATGTGTATAATAACAGGCTCAGTTAGGTTCTTGGCACCACAGAAACAGCGCACGAAAGGTCAGGGAGGGAGTGTAGTTTTCATCCTCTACCACGCAGGATAATACCTGCAGTTTGAAGACAAAGGAATGAATTTTTTATGTGTCCATTTACAAGCCGAAGTAAGTCATTGGCTTAGGAATTATGTGTGTATTTGCGAAGAGGAGACATAGACTCGGACCTCGACAGTCTCTCAAAAACCTCGTTAACAGACTAACCCAGGTAACACTTACCAACATTGCTATCAATCATTGCACGAAAAAGAGTAAATGATTACTGTATAGCACATACTGCTACCCTACTTTAGGGCGCGTTACCGTCGAGTGAGAAAACACATTCCCTCACATACGATGGCGTTTTGCAGTTGTATTCCGCACCAAAACGTGGCAATAAAGCCAGCCCCGACTGATGTACACCGCACTCACCCTCACAAACACGGCCATTTCCTATCAAACTTACGGTATAGCTCCCACAACAACGAAATAAGTCTCGAGCGTCGAAATTTTGACCACTTATATCTCTACCCACAGTCAGGAGTCTCTGCTCGGTCGCTATTTTTGTTTTACGCTTGTTTCTAATATCATCCTTTCCTTTTTTTTATAGTACCCTTATGAACGTTTAGTTTACAGCCATGAGCTTTTCTGAAAGAACCTGTCTGTATATTGTTTTATGTGGCTGGCCGAGTTGAACCGAATGAATCTAGGTTAGTTAGATTTGCACTGCAACAAAACTGATCTGATATTATTCAGTTATATTGACATGGATGTAACGAATCCGTCAAGACCTAAAATAATATTTATGAATCCGCATGGACCTGGCTCGTTCTTATTGGACTTACCTGAGTGTTGCATGGCCCTGAATGAATCTGAAGTGGGTCGAACTGAGCCAGATTGCATGTTGATGTTGTTACTGCTGTTGTTGTGGCCCCATTCTCCTCTGAACATGTACCTGTGGTCTGCAGGCTAAAGGTGCCCTTCTTCTGTAGTCCACCATCTTTTTTCGCAGGATAACGAGGAAGGGAACGTTTGTATGACAGGACCGAAGTAATCTGGATATACTGGTGCCACCACGTGAAGGCTTCCCTCTCTAACACCATGCCCCCTTGGGGAGGGAGAGAAAGAATACTTCCCCAGTATCCCCGCTTGTGTTGTCTTCTTCGCTTCTCTTCTGCCCTACCACTCTTCTTAATATCTCCCTGTTGCTTCCGGCCTTTATTTTCCCAATACTTCTGTCAGGGTACACACACACACACACACACACACACACACACACACACACACACACACACACACACACACACACACACACACACACACACACACACACACACACACACACACACACACACACACACACACACACACACACACACACACACACACATCATCGTGCTCCAGGGACTTAGTTAACAGCTGTACAAAGGATGATGGTTGGATCATGTCTTCTTTCCCATTGCAATTAATTTGTCTACTTACTGACCAGTTCCCTTGGCGTGAGACGGTACGATAAACCTTCATCCATGACATTTCCCACAACACACACGCCTCAGGGCAAGGGTTTTGGCTCTGCTCTTATTTTCTGTGGATTGAAATTAAGAACTGGTTAATGTTGTTGTTGTTGTTGATGATGATGATGATGATGATGATGATGTGTCGGCAAGGACGAGGTCGAATTCAGTACCCCAGCCCCTCCCTTCCCTCACTGCGCAATAGTCCAGGAGTTACTGAAAGTATGAACTACAATTGTACCATGAAATAGCACTAATATATTTCTTGTTTTATTTAGTACATCCTCACTCATATTCTCGTAGAAAGTGAGAACTTATTCCCATTGGTGTGTGTGTGTGTGTGTGTGTGTGTGTGTGTGTGTGTGTGTGTGTGTGTGTGTGAGAACAAAATAACGTTGTCAGTTTGGATCAGATTTCAACCAAACTTGGTCATAATGTTCCGTGATCTCCCAGGGGTTTGCCTGCTGTTTCTGGGAACAACAGGTTAGTGGCCAAAGTCACAGGACATGATCAACTAAATTAGTTTATATTAGATCTAAATCAAAGTTGTTGGAATGATTGAAAGAAAAAAACTGAATGAAGTAATTCGACTTTGAGAAAAATCAGTCAAAGGTTAAGAGCATGACTGAGATTTCTTCACTGTAATTTAGCTTCGACTTGGACCAGATTCTGTGGATGGCTTACAGTCAGGCACGGACGAATAAATTAAACTTTCAGAACAGGGTCGAAGTAAAGATCTTAAGGCGCCATTTGTTTAAACAGTTTTTATCAAGTTTGGGTCAAAATTGGATTAGCGGCTGACGGCCGGGAATAGATTAAATATTTTGGATTTGGCAACAATTCCTCGAACGTCAAATTTACGGAAATGTCAAAGGGTCGAACTCTAGGCAATTGCACTCTTTGATTGTTCCTTCTTTTATGGGTATTTATGTGTTTACTATTTTATGGTATTATCTTCTTCTTGGAAATGAACGGGTACAAACAGTCAGCTCCATGTGTTAATAAACTCCTCAGACTTTTATTACTTTTTTAGCATTCACTCTTCTCTTTGGAACTCGCTTCTACAAAATATTCTCCCTCCAAATTCAACCTGCAAAAGTTCAAGTCCAACTGTTACAGATTTTTAAGAATGCAGGACACTTGTAATCTGGTGTTTCAATTATTTTCTTTCATTTAATTTCTTTTTCCTTCCTGTGCTCACCTGTCAAAAACATTTCCAGTTGGTCATAATGAAGGAATGATGATGACGATAATAATGATAATGATAAGAAGTAGGGGAAGGATTTATTTGTCCTTTTTTTGAGTGTGTGGCGAAAAACGGGAACAAATTCGCCTCCATCGCCGACCCACACAAAACACATGGCTCAGGATAAGAGTTATGATTACTCTTCAGTTCTTAGGTGGGAATTGCATCTGGAGGGATGATAATAGTTTTTTGATTATGCGAAAGCAGCAAATATAACAACAACACATACATCCCTCTCTAATGACAATCTAGGGCTACAAGAAGTCTTACAATGAATATCAGGAACTGTTTTTTTTTTAATATATAGTTTACTGCCAAACTACACTGCTTATTTCCCCAAGGCGTGAAAGGGTTACAAATCACCCACACGACACCTGCCTCAGGGAAAAGCTATGGCACTGCTCCTGGAATTCATCATGGATCCAGCCACCACAGATTTAGCCCCAGAGGCGAGGAAGACAACGCTGAGAGAATGCTACTGTGGCCTAGGTGGAACCAAGACCACGTGTGTGTGTGTGTGTGTGTGTGTGTGTGTGTGTGTGTGTGTGTTGTAACTTTTATCTTTTTTAATGATAATATTGTAAACGTAAATAATTCATTAACTATTGTTTTTTGCCATGATTGTTGACTTTTAGACGGCTGGTCTTTTCATTTATTTTGTCTGCTCAGATATGGTTGCTCTGCCTCTCCCTTTGTCTTTTTGCTCCCTGCCTCTTAGTCTTCATCTCCTCTATCCCATCTTTTTGCATTTCCTTTGATGTCTATGCTCTCCTCCCTCACCCCTGCTTCTCTTAGCTCTCCAGTTCTTTAGTCCAAACACATATTACCTTCGTCGCGAAACGCCAGGTACTAAAGAAAGACAATATTATCTTGTTATTGTTGTTGATGTGGGAGAAACTTTGTAACAGACATTCACTGCACATTCCCTTCAGTTCTGTGATGTAATTTTCATTTCATTAATTCATATTCAACTCTGTACTGGCTTTTCTAACTGAGTAGTTTAGATGTAGCCTAGCTTTCATTTACGTACGAATTACGTGAGGCCTTCCCGGACTTGAATATAATGGCCTGGAGATAACAAGGATAAATCAATATAATCGAAATGATGTGGGTTATATAATGAGTTCCACAACTCCATTTGCCACAAGGTATACTCTTATAATATCGCTCCACCCTCCACTCCCCACCTGCCAGCTCGTTGCACTCATATTCTTGTCCCACACGCTTATTTCTTTACTCCTGTGATCCTTGGACTAAATTCTGAAGTAAACTTTCACTTTATAAAAGCCACGAATTTTACAACACACATTTTTGTGAGGAATACATTACTATCCCAGTCTCACCGTCTACCGACAATCCATCCCATGACACCCATTCTTTTACTCACCACGTCCAAATAAATCACCTCACCCCATTGACGGTTTCATGGCGCCGCAGTTCAAAAAGGCAACGAACGCGCATGTTTATATTCTTGTTTTGTCAGTGTGCCAGACGACGATGTACAGTTTTTAGAAGAGCATACGAGTTGTGTTAACAGAGAGAGAGAGAGAGAGAGAGAGAGAGAGAGAGAGAGCTATGATGCACTGTTGGGTTAGGTAAGATAAAGGTTGTATAGGTTGCTTGTTGTAGACGGATATGATGCTGTAAGTTAGGCTAGGTTAGGTTAGATAAAGTTTTTTGTTAAGTTGTCTTTGATTAGAATACGTGTAGTATAGTTATCTTGGAATAAATTTGCTTAAGTTGTCTGTGTGTGGTTATGGAATAAGTACGGATTGTTTTAGGTTAGGCTACATTGTGCTGGATTGCATAAACTTTGTATTGACTGAGTTGTTTTGATTAAGTTAGACTAGATTTAGTGTGACATAACAAGGATTATGTCTGTTAAATACTTGGTATGGTAAGACTAATTTAGGCCAGGTGAGTTAGGTTAATTGGTTAGATTTAATCAGGATGGAAACAATTAGGTTGTTTGATTATACTTAATTTAAAGATGCCAGTTATTGTTAGGGCAGGTTAGGTTACGATGAGTTTACTGGTTAAGTTAGGCATAGTTTTGGTTTAGCCTTGTAAAGTAAGGTCTGGCTAAGCCGCACTTTGTCATCTGAGTATCATATAGAGAAAACAAATCCTGCCAACGACATTGGTATAGTAGTGTGTTCCATCTCTGAAGCGGCACAAGGAACACACGAAGCCATTTTGCAGGAAAATTTATTTTGTTGTTCCTTTGATAGGAAGAGATGATTAATTGTTTCAGCAATAGTTTAGAATGACACAAATGACCTAAAAACGGAATTATGATTCCCCTCCCGCCTCTCTCTCTCTCTCTCTCTCTCTCTCTCTCTCTCTCTCTCTCCACCATAATGATATGCATACAATCAAGTGTATATGACTGATGTGGGGAAAATACATGGCTAAGAGCAGCTGGGTCCTGTTCCAGAGAGAGAGAGAGAGAGAGAGAGAGAGAGAGATTTCTAATAAGTTCATTATCATAACGCAATAGGTGTTTTTACCTGTTTGTGTGTTTGTTTGTCTGCGTTATATGTATACTTTACTGAAAGTTACACAAGTACGATGCCATGGTGTACCAAGTTGATCAGTTGTGACAGACGGAGTTTCAGATTTAGAAAGAGAGGAGTGCTAAAAGAAATGCTCCGAGGAAAGAGTAAATAAACATGTGGGAGTCCAGCTGCTGGGTAAGAAATGGGATGGACTGTATTTAAACTTGACTATACATCCTCGTACACGAGAAAATGTGGATGAACACGAGAGAAAAGTACCTGAATTGAATATAAGGTTGTGAGTATATGTGCAGTGCCATTGGTGAGGTGGTCAGACAGGTGGTGAAAGATAATGGATACTGTTACAGGCTGCGTGAAGAAAAAGAAAAAAAAAAGTACTATGAAATCTAAGGATGAGTAGACATCTAGCCTAATTCAAATGCAAAGACATGCACGGATGCAGACGTAAAATGTTTAGCCAGATGCTGTTAAAAATTGCCTGAAGAAAGGAGGAGGTAATAGTACATGCAGTCAGAAGGGTAACTGTTCAGAAAGTCTAAATTAAGCGTCAGTACGATGAAGGATGGAAGAGTACAATGTTAAGCAGTATTACACAGACGACCTAATAATATATTTGCTGTTACAAAGCTCACAAATAAAAATGGAGAAATAGATTATGCAAACTGAAGTAGAACACGTTGTATAAGTAAAAAAAATCTGCGCATAAACACTTGTATACAGAAGGGAGAGAAGAGTATATTGTGAGACAGTTTTACACTGATGACGCGTGGCACCACATGGCAGGGATGGTGGGGTCACTGTCCCAGTACTAGCTGACTTACTCCCTCTAGGATATGTGTGTCACTCATATCATCTTTAGACCCGAGAGAGAGAGAGAGAGAGAATGTTTTCTTCTTGGTCATCAGCTAGCCTAACTGCTTGTGCACTTTCTTTTTTTTTAAGTTTACTTGTTCGGGGTCGCACCATACGATTTTGTAACTCGAAGAAGACGCCTCTATACGAAGGGATTATAAACAGTTATCATTAAATATTCATTAACTACAGGTTTTTAGACGTCCCATAAATTCTTTTATCTCACTTCAGGGAGTCTCATGCAATGGGTAGGTGGTGTCGGCGTTCACCAGTCCAGCACCGCTGAGTTCAGTCCTACCCGCTGGCAAATATAATTATAATAACTGCAATAGTATGTCTTTATGTGTGTGTTCGCTCTTGCACTCTATGGAAGCTCTCTTTGCCATATACAGGCCACTACAGCACAAGTTCCAGCATCCACTTCTCAGTCCACATTCCAAAGGCCTTCCACACGTACACCCATGTTTGAAGCATCAGGTGAGCGCGGATCACTTATCCAATGCCAACGATGGTCCTCGGCCCAGTGGTATCCATGTCCTTCTATAAATGTAACAACACAGCCTGAACCTGCATAGTAAAGCAACCCGCCCATACTTGGCGTCCATAAGACTGTTGGATCAGGAGGGGATGTTCTTAGCCATGATGAACTGCTATCACTCGCGAGGAGCTTTTTGGGGGGTGGGTGGGTGGGTGGTATTTCTATCTGTTTTTGCTCTAGCGCTGTGAAGCTTTTACCTTCATACATTAAGATCGTTTGGGCGTGTGGAGAAGATGGAGGATGACAATTGGATGCGGAAATTGACAAGTGTGAACGTCGGGGGAAGAGTTGCGAGAGGTGGAAATAAAAAGCCTTGGACGAGGTAATAGGCTGTGACTTCAGGGATACGGGATTGAATAGGGAGGCTACAAAGACTGATCGCGCGGAGAGCCGCCATTAGATGACCAAGGCCGACGCTAGCTAGCATGTTGGGGCCATTATAAACAATACGATACGAACAATACGATTAGTGTTTAGGAAAATACTTGTTGATTATATACACAGGTCATGTTCGAATATGTATGTCGTAGATTAAATATCAACGTCACTTTAATGATATGAACCATGCCTGATACGAGTGGCTGTTCCTCGTGTTGAAAGCATAATATTTTGAGAGTAATACAAATCACAGAGAGTAAGCAACCAAAAGAAATTAGCAAACAGCCACATGTCGATATATCCTTCAACCATAGGTAATCCGCCAGCATCTCAAAACACCACAAACCCTGGATTCCTTTCCCAGACACACCAAACAAGATGTCGGTACCATCTCTTGTCTTCATCCTATATGTTCATCCTCATCCTCGTCGTTGTTATCGTCCTCATCCAAGTTTTATCATTGTCTTTGGCCTCATCCTGAGTCTATAGTTGTCCTCGTTCCCCAGTTAATCACCATCAGGTAGGGATCTCCCTACTCTCACGTTGATTCACGGGAGAGAGAGAGAGCGAGAGAGAGAGAGAGAGAGAGACCCAGTCATTTTTCTAATCATTCTCATTACCTGGCTAATTGAATAACAGCAGAGTGACCAGAAGGTGCTGGGGGAGGGGTGGCTAAAAAATAAATAAATTAGTTCCGATAATAATTTTTCTTTTCAACTGTTGCGATTATTTCCGCCACCCACCTATCCCATGACGCCTCTGCCAAGCCTTCAAGTAACCATACTAATGACGTGTCCAGCGCTTTGTTACAGAGTGAGAACACATTGATCGTATATTAATAATAATAACGATGTGAAAGAGGGAGGGTGGTCAGGTGATCGGAGAATATGTCTGACGTTCGTAAAGACGCGAGTTCGATCCCAGGCTGAGGCATGGAAGAGGTTAGTGAATTTCATCTAAACAAATTTTGGTGATCTTCCACGAAGCCCACAGACATGTTATAAAAACACCCCTGCCAGTACTAGTACACCAGCTCTGTAGGAGACAGGCCTAGCAGTTATATCACTATGAACGGTGATTATTAGTGACAATTTTTTGACATGCATAGCTGCGTGACACGTAGCAGTTCCCCTGGACTTCAGAAAACGGGCTGTCAAGTCTATGCCCATAGTCGGACACATTAAAAAACGATTTAGTAACAAGAGTTTATGTTGACAGATTTTATTTATTTTTAATAAAGTATTAACTAGGTTAATGAACTGCCTTTAGCTGAATTGTTCTAACCTGATATAAATCTCAAACCCTGTCAGCTCAGTTGATGGCCAAGTGTACAGTGGTCAGACTGGAGAATCGATCTCACCAGCAACTAAATCAAGTCATATCGAACATCATACAACCCAAACTTAGTTATGTTGTGGGAGTGGTTCAATTCCTTCTGGCATAAGTACTGTAGATTTACCATAGGAACCAAGGAGACTCATTCCGAGGGTATAGAAAAGGGTCATCGAATTCATGAAACAGCAAGTTAGCAAGTTATGCTTGTGGCTCAGTTCCGTCAGGTGAAAACATAAACACTATGGTATTCACCCATGCTTCAGGAGTGATTTTCACAAAGGTAACAGCATTTATATTTATATTCTTCAATCTATAGCAGTATTTTTTTTTTTTTTACAAAGGTGCCAGAACAAAATGTGTTAGGAACTTTAGTGGATTTGGTTTGGCATTCATTTGATTATTGGTGGTGTTTTACTTCTACGTCTTCTTTTAAGGTATTAAAATGTCATCATCATCATCAGCTAATGCAGAAGCAGCAGCAGCATCGTTGCCATCGTCACTATCATAATGATCATCACCTTCATCATCCTCACCAGCACAATATTCTTAATCATCACCATCATTATCGCCACCACCATCACCACCACCATCGTCATTATCTCATCTGTGTGGAACCCAGGTCACACCAGTTACCACCTCCATACACTGACGCCGTACCACAACAACCACTAAATGGAAGGGACATCCATCGATTCACTATTCCTGCCGTCATTTATGTGGCCAATGACTGCTTTTAAAGGTGCTAGCACAGCATCAGAGTTTTGCTGCGTGGTGTGTAGGGAGCAGGGAAATGAAGGATGGAGTAAGATATTGTCACGGGGTTTTTATAATAACACGGTAATTTTGAAAAATAAATGGTTAAATGTTATTTAAATTGATATTAATATTCAATAATATTGAAGAGCAGGGACAATGATTGTCTTACTAAATCAAACAACGATTACTTTACGCTGGCCTGCTTCGCACGATTCTCTCAGAACGAGAATTTACAAACTTTCTCAACAGTACACAGCAGAGACTAATTACTCACAATTGCTGAATTACTGTACTGTTAGCCTCTGGAGAAAGTTACATCACCCCTGACAATAAATAACTAATACTAATAATAATAACATCAGGTTCTTGCTGATGCATTAACTCCTATCTGGCACAACGGATTTTAAGTTAATACAAGACTGGTCTAAGTACCAGTTATGAATAGTAAAACGTCTATGCAAGCTAGGAGCTATGTGGGAAATAAGCTTAATTACGGAGAAATGAAACAAGAGTTTACTTTACATTGAGCTCAAGAAAAGAGAACTGTTAAATTTATTAATTACAAAAAATAAATTTAACGTTACAATTCAAATCAAATTAAATGAGACGCACTCACTCACTCACGCAATAGCTAAATACTTATGCCTAGGAAAAAACACCTTAATTAAACTCTTATGACTAGGGAAATACAAGAAGGAAATACTATAGTCGATGAATGCTGCGTATCACCCAAGCTGAACTAGGATGGAAGTACTGAAGAACTGTGGAGTTTGGGTACTAGCTGACCTCACTGCTTGCACAGGACCTCTCTCCGTCGCAGCAACAACTGGACTGAATTCAAATAATGTATAGGTAGGACGCACAAGCTACCAGAAGAAGGCGTGGCTAACGGTTTAGGCGAGCAGAGGCGAACGATAAAGAAACAAGTGTATCGCTCAGTAGCGCACTTAGTGACGTGCATTAAATCGGTCACTTTCAAACAGTGACGAATGTTTTGAAAAGTATACCCCGAAATGGAGAGAGAAACGGTTAGCTGAGCGATACACAGTGAGTTTTCCACTAATAGTTCGTGGCTTCTCACAAAACGGAAATGTCGCGAATTGATTCGTGACATTACGCCCCTACAAAATTAAATTTTTTCCTTATGGGAAAAAATTTGTGGATATATATATATATGTATACATCCTAAGTCATTCGCACAAGATTCACACTGTGGTGTGTGTGCTATCCTGCTACAGGAGAAAGTCGCAATCGCCAGTGAGAGAAAAAACCTCGTATTTACGTTAATAGAAGCAAGCTTGAGGGAAAAACTCTGTGACGACGGTGAAAATCCTGTACTCAGGTCAAACTGAGCGAAAATTCGCTACATTTACACTGACAACTAATTGTTGTGTAGCGTGGTGTATGTAATACACGGTGTAGGTGTGACAGTTGTAGTGTAACTGTCCCTATGTGTAAAATGACACAATAATAATAATATGACGACGACGAAGGCAGAGGAGAAGAGGCGGCAGCGTGCGGCAGACGATCAGCTGGCCCGCACAGCAAAACTGCTACACCCATTGCTGAACCTGCAAAACCAATTAAGGTGGAGCATCAAAAGTGTCAATGAGACAAAATTCTTATTACGTTACAATTACTCTCTCTGCCTAGCAATCAGTACATGCTACGAAAAGTACACTCGAGGTCGCCATTAATTTTAGCACACGATTAGTGTCAGCAAGTTGAGAATCCTTGTGCAAACTCGGGTCTTCCATAGCCTCGAACCGCACACGGGTCCTCAACCTGTGCCTTAACCTACAGTACTTATATTAGTATCGGAGAGCTGAGAATCCTTGTGCAAACTTGGGTCTTCCATAGCCTCAAGTCGCCTCTGCGGAGTTCTCACTTCCCCCTTAACCTACAATACTTATATTAGTACCGGGAAGCTGAGAATCCTTGTGCAAACTTGGGTCTTCCATAGCCTCAAGTCGCCTCTGCGGAGTTCTCTCTCGAACTTCCCCCTTAACCTACAGTACAATACTTATATTAGTACCGGGAAGCTGAGAATCCTTGTGCAAACTTGGGTCTTCCATAGCCTCAAGTCGCCTTTCAACTTCCCCCTTAACCTACGGTACATATATTAGTACCGGGAAGCTGAGAATCCTTGTGCAAACTCGGGTCTTCCATAGCCTCGAGTCGCCTCTCAACTTCCCCCTTAACCTACGGTACATATACTAGTACCGGGAAGCTGAGAATCCTTGTGCAAACTTGGGTCTTCCATAGCCTCAAGTCGCCTCTCAACTTCCCCCTTAACTTACGGTACATAATATGTATGTACAGGCCCTGGACATAATGTGTCCTGTGGGGCCAATGGGCGAGACGTCAGGTCTGCACCCACTTCACCACTACCCTGTCTCTCAACTGACTCAGAGATTACAGGTGTAGTTACAAATGGCACAGGAAGGGCACGTCCCTGATTAGTGGTGATACTTTGGCACACACTGCAAGAACGGACAAAACTATCTATGTCCCGTCCCATCCCTGGCCAGAAAAAGTCAGCTCGGATACGGCCCTGGGTCTTCCTTTTTCCCATGTGACCTCCTGAGGCTGAACAATGACCCCATTGTAACACTGCTAGGCGGTACTTGGCGGGAACGACAAACTGCAGTCGAACCTCGCCCTCGGGTGTTCGTGACTCACGGTAGAGCCGTCCTTGTTTACGAAGGAACTTGGCTCGACCTCCCCGTGAATACTTTATCACTCGACCCTTTTGTTTGTTCCACACGGCAGCAAGTGTCGGGTCAGAATGTTGTTCTTGTACAACAAGTTGACTACACATCAGATCTTGCGGCGATTCAATGATCACTGGGGTGACACAGTCTGGAGCCTCATTCATGGCTCGTGTTACCGCAGCAGCCGAAGTCTAAGTAGCGTCATCGGAGCAACTATCCTTGACTCCATTAATATTGCCTACTATAAAGTCAAATAGAGGCTCTGGCATGACAACCGCAAGTGTCGTACCAGTATAAAATGGAGATGTCACCTGGATACATGCCTCAGGGAACAATCTCACTGATCCATCAATAAGCTTTGCATGGATCTGTCGACCTGTATACTGCTCAGGCCGAACTAAACTCTGCTTGACAGAGCAACCTGAGGAACCATTGTCTCTCAGGACCTTCACAGGAATGCCTCCCACAAACCCTGGCTGTACAAGGAAGGTACTGTCACCTGTGGTGGGGCCTGTGGAGGAAGCAGCTAGCCACTCATGAGGCTGCTGAATTGATGTGGCAAACATTGTGCCTTGTGGGTTATATTGGGAAGATGGAACATTGGCCATCTGTGGAGGGGGGTTCACTGTCACTGTGGGATTAGTGAACTGTGGGGAAGTGCCCACACTGGTAGGGATGTGACCATCGTGCTGCTGCTGAGGAATGAAGGCTGCGTTCGCTTCCTGCATCTTTTGAGCTGGTGGTGAAAAAGTTTGTCCCGATGGTCGGTTGCGTGGCTGATACTGCTGCTGGTTAGGGTACTTGTTGTACCTCTTCCACTCAGGTTTCTGAGTGTTTTGCCCCTGGTCCTTCCACTGTGGTTTTGGACCTTGCCCATTACTCTGAGAACGGCCTTGGTGCTGGGATTCAGTCTGAGACGGCTTCCCAGACTTGGCAGTATCTTTTCTGCTCCAGGTGTTTTGCTTACGAGCTTGATACCCGTATGCAGTAAAGAATGCATCAGCCTTCTCTGCCATTTGGCTGGCATCTTTCACCTGGCAGATCTTAAGCTGTGCTATGAGCTCAGCAGGCCACGACCTCTCTAGCTGTGTACGCAGCATAAGGTCAATTATCCTCTCACGCGTGGAAGGAGTTTCATCTTTCTCCATCCACTCATTTAAGTAAGCTGTGAGACGATCAAGGAACTGAACAGCTGTCTCCTTGTCTTGGAGACGAGCTCGCATGAACTGAACTTTGGCGTCGTCTACTGTGAGACCATACGCCTTAATGAGTGCAGCTTTCATCATCTCATATGTGAGATTGTCTCCACGAATTCTGTGGAGAATATCGAGGGCAGGACCCTCAAATAGGCTAAGAAACTGAAGCCACTTAGCTGCCTCATCCAGTTGATATAAGTCTGCCATGTCCTCAAAACGAGCTATGTACGGCTCGATTCGCTCGCTTTCCTTGTATGAAGGAAGCTTGATGCGTGGGGTCGCCAGGACATGTGCAGGGAGAACGCTCGTGGAGCTTGGACCAACTGCACCAGACGTGTCTGAAGCCAAGGAATCTCGCTTGAGCTTCATCACTTCAAGTTCATGTTCTCGTTCTTTGTCTCGTTGTTCACACTCGTATTCGCGCTGTTCTCGCTCTTGTACTAACTCGAGCTCGCATTGTTTCTGCTCGTGTTCGCGCTGTTCTCGCTCGTATTCGCGCTGAATCCTACGCTCTTCACGAGCATCTTTCTCACGTTCTTGCTCGTAATTGAACCGTGAGAGAACGTAACTCTGTATTTTCTCTGGGTCTGTGAGACCCATATCTTTGGCTTCCTGTACAAATACAGCGGTAGCCATGGCGCTAATTTATTAAGCAACCCGAAATTGAGTACTGACTGCTTAGCAACGAATACTAATAAACACAAGTAAAGAGTACAGACACAAGTTAGTGGTGACCAGTCTTATCCAGTTAACTGGCAAAGAATAAATCAAAAATGTAAATGACTGGGAAGACTCAATAATAAACACAATGGGTACGCTGACTTCCCAGAAGCGAATAGAATCGTGTGGCGTTACCAAGAATAAACTAGAGTTAAGTACTCTATTGATTAATAAAGCAAAAACTCACTTGCTAAATTAACGGTAAACACCAGTAAACTTGTGCCTATAAACTTTAATTATACCTAAATATGAATGAGTGAGCACTATCTCGTGAATAGCTTTAGAGCTAGGAGTTAATATCCTGGAATGAGGTCGCCAATTGTCACGGGGTTTTTATAATAACACGGTAATTTTGAAAAATAAATGGTTAAATGTTATTTAAATTGATATTAATATTCAATAATATTGAAGAGCAGGGACAATGATTGTCTTACTAAATCAAACAACGATTACTTTACGCTGGCCTGCTTCGCACGATTCTCTCAGAACGAGAATTTACAAACTTTCTCAACAGTACACAGCAGAGACTAATTACTCACAATTGCTGAATTACTGTACTGTTAGCCTCTGGAGAAAGTTACATCACCCCTGACAATAAATAACTAATACTAATAATAATAACATCAGGTTCTTGCTGATGCATTAACTCCTATCTGGCACAACGGATTTTAAGTTAATACAAGACTGGTCTAAGTACCAGTTATGAATAGTAAAACGTCTATGCAAGCTAGGAGCTATGTGGGAAATAAGCTTAATTACGGAGAAATGAAACAAGAGTTTACTTTACATTGAGCTCAAGAAAAGAGAACTGTTAAATTTATTAATTACAAAAATAAATTTAACGTTACAATTCAAATCAAATTAAATGAGACGCACTCACTCACTCACGCAATAGCTAAATACTTATGCCTAGGAAAAAACACCTTAATTAAACTCTTATGACTAGGGAAATACAAGAAGGAAATACTATAGTCGATGAATGCTGCATATCACCCAAGCTGAACTAGGATGGAAGTACTGAAGAACTGTGGAGTTTGGGTACTAGCTGACCTCACTGCTTGCACAGGACCTCTCTCCGTCGCAGCAACAACTGGACTGAATTCAAATAATGTATAGGTAGGACGCACAAGCTACCAGAAGAAGGCGTGGCTAACGGGTTAGGCGAGCAGAGGCGAACGATAAAGAAACAATTGTATCGCTCAGTAGCGCACTTAGTGACGTGCATTAAATCGGTCACTTTCAAACAGTGACGAATGTTTTGAAAAGTATACCCCGAAATGGAGGGAGAAACGGTTAGCTGAGCGATACACAGTGAGTTTTCCACTAATAGTTCGTGGCTTCTCACAAAACGGAAATGTCGCGAATTGATTCGTGACAGATATACAGGTATCTTAGTTATGCATAATTTTAATATAATCTATACAACCATCTCTATTCTATATTCATTCATGTGTCTTGGGCACCAAGACATCAGACATTTTTACATGAACGGGTATTGATTTACAGAGAATAGTCATAAAAGATATGACATTATGAAGAATATGAAGAGAATTTCGTTGCAAGATATGTCCCGTGATGAAGAAAATTTCTTACGCCAAAAATCAGGCATTCTGATATATATATATATATATATATATATATATATATATATATATATATATATATATATATATATATATAGTTTTATGCGAGGAAGAAGGAACCAAAGGCTGAGCCAGCAAAGCGTTCCTTCCAAGAAAATAGCAAAAACAACACAAAAGAGAGCCAAATTCAAGATCCATTCATTTCGAGATGCCTGGATACACTGCATTTGAAAGACTGGAGAACATAGGAAGTAGGAAATACAGACAAAGGGCGACAGTTCCAGAGTTGACGTGTTGCATAAATCTAGGACTGGGAGTAACGGTCAGCTCTTGCATTAGAAAGTTGGACAGAAAAGGGATAAGAATTTGTTGCTAGACGGGTGCTACGCGCCTTTCGTAGAGGTGGAGGGATGCAAGCAGACAGTGACCATTGAAGTAGCGATGGAAAAGAGATAAAGAGGCAACGGTGCGGTGAAGAGACAGAGGTTGAAGGGAGCCAGTAAGAGGAGGAGAATTGATGAGACGAATAGCCTTTGACTTCACCTTACTGAGAAAAGCTGTATGTGGGGAGCCACCCCACACATGAGAGTTGTACTCTAAACAGGGGCGAATAAAACCCGTGTATAACGTCAACAACTGTGCAGGAGTAAAGAAGGCACGGAGTCGGCTTAACATACTTAATCTCTTGGGAGTAAATATGTAGAGTAAATGTTGCAAAATATGGGACTGAACATCATATAGTCTGGAACAGAATTTATATTATCCTGTGTTTGATGTTCTGTGCTTAAAAGTGCTTGATTAATTCACTTATGGGCAGAGCGGCTGTGTTGGCCTGCAAACAGAAGCAGGAAATATCACAGCATACTGCAGTATCCTCCTGCCTGCTCTCTGTACATTCCTTTGGGTCCTGAGAATCATTTAAATACCATGTATGTAATGACCACTTTTTATTAAGATGTCACCACCACAAGACAATTTTATTCAGCTTAGGAGAGCATCCCAACAATGAAGGGGTTAATGACGTTACAGGTGCATCTGTCACCATCATTTGAATAAAAGTCTCTTAAACCTTAAAGAAGAAGAAAAAACAAAACTGTCTGGAGATAGAGTAAAGCATAAAACGACGAGGAATCATGAAATATCTCACATCATAATTGACTGTTCCCTTTCCGCCTTTCTTACTTGTATTCCCTTGTGCCCTTCGAACAAGGAGTTAATCCCTTGAATAATGTCTTACTCATCACATTCTTGCTGCCACCAGGTGACTTTATACAGCTCAGAGGAGATTTTTGTAACTGGAAGGTTTAGACGTAACCTTCATTAATCCATTCAGTACCAGTTTTTCTTTTCTTCTTCTTCTTCTTTTTTTATCCGAGTAGTGTTTTTTGTGAGAAGCAAATGATAAGAAAAGGTGTCATGAAGTAAGTGGAATAATGTGCTGTGGGAGGCAGTAAATCTCTCGCAGCATAATGGACTATTCTCCTGGTGTCTGGCTTGTGTATATTCCCTCGTGCACTGGCAACAATAACTAAATGAGTTGCAGGGTCGTATTGCAAGTGGTTTTGGGGATTTCGCAGCACCTCTTCCTTAGGCATTTATATTGCACATTACACCTCAGTATCCTCAGCTGTGTAATTATATAAACTGTGTTGATATTAGAGTGATATAGAACACGAGAGAATGTTTAGGAGTAGCAGGCAGCATAAACTGCCAAGGAAGCAGTACTAGGAAGCTTGCTATGGCACTCAGACTTCGTCCCTCAGATTAACATGAAACTAGAATGCGTCACTTCCATCAGAGTCTCTTCTACAGCAACAACCAACCCCATACTACTCCCTCCTTTCAGCACGTAGGGGTCCGAGGCTCGGCTACGGAAGACCAGGACTTATAATCCTCGCTCCAAGGGAAGGTTAACAGTGGCGAGTAAAATCTCCAGCCATTATTCAGACAAAAAAAAAAAAAGTCTAGCCTATGGTTTAGCTCCTTCGATACAGAGACGTATTTTTCTTTTGAATTATAATACCAGTAAACAATTTTTAACGACTGTATTTAATTCTAACATTCTATCAGTTACTGAAGACAATATCTAACCCATCCAGCTCGAAAAGTTTACATTGAATCAGCCATATGATAACAGGAAGAATATTCTAAAAGCAAAGTCAGCTGATTCAGTGTATTCTCTTTTACAATTCTGATTTTTGACTGATATTGCATTTGTTCTCTATTTTTTACTTGCTTTATATTTCTTTCCCTCTCTGCCTTTATTTTTCTTTGCAATATTCTTTTTATTTCTTCTCTTTATTCATGTTTACTTTCTCCATTATATTACACCATCACAAGCTGCACAGAACTAGGAGACGAGATGAACTAAGCTTATCATCATTATAGGAACCTACTGCATAACACCACCATCACCACAACCATCACTTCCTTCATCATTACCATCATTTTCAACGCAGCTATCATTGTACTCATTATCTGTAACCTACAACAGCATCACCATCATCATATCTATAACCATCACAGTAGCCTAGTACATACCGCCACCACCACCACCACCACCACCATCATGCTCCATGCAATTATCGTTTTACTCGGCATTTGTAACCTACAGCATCATCGCCATCATCATATCCAACAAGAGCACTGTACCTGTCTATCTATCTATTGCCAGACGCCTCAATCCCGTTCTGGGTGGCAACAAACAAATCGCCTCCACGTCGCCCTGTCCCCCGCCATTTCATTGCTCTGCTCCCAACTCACACACCCCTCTCTCATATACTTCTCCACCCCATCCCTCCATCTCATCCTCGGCCTCCCCCTCCCTCTTCCCCCCTCCACCTCACTCACATACACTCTCTTCATCAGTCTTTCACCCTCCATCCTCTCCACATGGCCAAACCACCTCAGTGTGTTCCTCATAACGCTTCCTATCACATCCACATCCACAATACAACGCTCCTTTATATCCTTATTCGTCAGTCTGTCTTTCCATGTGACTCCACAGGCTCCTCTTAAATAACACATTTCCACTGCTCTCACTCTTGACTTGTGTCCTTTCAACAACGTCCAAGCTTCACTTCCATACGTTAGAGTTGGTATCACAATACTGTCATGTAGTAACTTTTTCACTTCCATGCTCACTTCCCTGTTTCTTATCACTGCTTTCAAAGAACCAGCAACCTTTCTTCCCTGCTGTACTCTTTCAAGCACTTCACCCTCCAAACCTCCATCTTTACTCATCACACTACCCAAGTACTTAAACGTACTCACATTTTCCAATTCCTCACCATCCAACCTCGCTGTACATTCACTGACTTCACCTCTCTCAAAGACCATCACTTTACTCTTCCCTACATTCACCTTTAGATTCCGTTTCTTACACACTCTCCCAAACTCATCCACCAAGCCTTGCAGCTCCATTTCGTCTTCACTCATCAACACAGTATCATCTGCAAAGTACAGGGAGTTTCCAAACACTATCCTCTCTCACCAGGGCCACTCCAACATCCACTACCCTACCTTTTATTACCCGATCCATGTACAGATTGAACAACCATGGAGACATGACACATCCCTCTTTCAACCCAACCTCCAAAGAGAAAAATACACTTAGTTCACCATCCACACGCACTGCAGCCTTAGCACCATCATACATACTCTTCACAGCATTCAACAACTTTCCATCTACTCCATATATTCTTAATACTTTCCACAATCCTTGTCTATCCACCCTGTCATATGCTTTCTCCAAATCCATGAAAGCTGCATACAACTTCTTTCCCTTCTCTAGAAACTTTTCCACTAAAGATCTAAGAATGAATATCTGATCTACACAACCTCTTCTCTTCCTAAAGCCTCCCTGTTCTTCTCCAACTAATTCCTCTGTTCTTTCTCTAACTCTGTCAGTAAGTATCCTACCATACACTTTCCCTATTATACTAAGAAAACAAATTCCCCTGTGATTACCACACACTTCTTTTCCATTTTTCCTTTGTACAAGGGAATAATTATACCTGACTTCCAATCTTCCGGGACTCTACCTTCCTCCCAGGCCAATCTGCACATCTTCCACATCCATTCTACTACTATCTCTACCCCATGTTTCAGCATTTCACCACACACTCCATCAATTCCTGGGGCTTTTCCCAGTTTAACTTTCTTCATTGCTTCCACAACTTCTATCCTACTGATTTCTTCCTGTCTTCTCACCTCCCTCCTTCTCCCAGCCATTCCCCAGCCACTTATACTCGCATTACTTCCATCCTCTATGTTCAACAATTCCTTAAAGTGTTCTCTCCATCTGTTCACTTTTTCTCTCTTCTGCACTAGTAATCTACCATTTTTATCTTTCACTCCCCTGCTAACCTCACTTCCACCCTGTCTTACTCTCTTCACCTCTTTCCGGAACATTTTCTTACAGTCCCTCCACTTTACACTCAAATTCCTTCCAAATTCCTCATCCACTCTCTTCTTACTCTCTCTTACTAATCTTTTCACCTCTCTCTTTCTTTCTACATATAACTCTCCCTTCCGCCTCTCAACTTCTACCACCCCCTATTTCTCATCCATTCATTGTATGCTTTCTTCTTTTGTGCCACAGCCTGTCTCACCTCTTCATTCCACCACACTGTTCCTTGCATCCCCCTCTGTCTTCTCTTCATCCCACACACCACATCACATGCTGCACATATTTCTTCTGTAAATATCCTGCACACACCTTCCACGTCCCCCATCTGCTCCAATTCATATTTGGCCAATCGTTCCTCCACTTCTCTCTTATATTCTGCCTTTTTCTCATCCTCTTGTAACCTTTCCACTCTCCTTGCAAATACTCCTTCTTCCCGTCCTTCCCTTCTTCTATATCTCCATCTTAATTGGATCTTGATTCTGGCTGCCACCAAGTAGTGGTCAGAAAGTCCACTCTCCCAACCTCTATAAGCTCTTGCATCCATTACACATCTTCGCATCCTTTCATCTACACACACATAATCAATCATTGCTTTCCTTTCATTCAGTTCACCACCCACCCTTTTCATCACTCGCCATGTATACCTGTGGATCATTTTATGCCTGAAGAGGGTATTGGCTATCACCAACCCCCTCCCAGCACAAATGTCCATTAACGCACTGCCATTCTCATCTAAATCAGCAGGCACACCCCACACACCAACTATTCCATCCACCTTCACATTCCCTACTGTAACATTCATATCACCTTTAAAAAACACTCTCTCATTCCTTCCAAACTTTTCCATGTACACTTCCACATTTGTCCAGAACTCTTCTCTCACTCTGCTAGCACGATCTTGCATTGGAGCATACACGCACAGAATCGCTCACATTTGTATTCCAACTTTCAATCTTACACACACAATCCTTGACCCAACTAATCCATAATCTCTTATATCTTCTTCCATCTTTTACTCACAACTATACACACTCCTTCTTTTGCCCTCTTATTCTCACCAACTCCTGCACATATACCCCATCCACACTCCCATTCTCTCACACTCTCACCTCTCCATTTAGTTTCAGTTACTCCACATACATCAACTTTCGCACCCTCATGCACCTGGACAATCTCTCTCTCTTTCACCTCATCATTCGCACCTCTTATATTCCATGTTTCAATTACCATGTCCTTTGTCCGATCCTTGGTCGTCATCTTTTGTCAGTCCTTGTCCGAGGCTTCTTGTTCGTCTTTATAGTTACCGGTAGTTGTTTTCCGGGGAGGGGCACTAGCCCTCCGCCATAATCACTAGCCTATATGTTAATATTTTCCAATCTTCCAAACTCTCTCTCTCTCTCTCTCTCTCTCTCTCTCTCTCTCTCTCTCTCTCTCTCTCTCTCTCTCTCTCTGTGCAAAACACACATTTACCCCAAGCAGAAAAGTTTATTGTCGAAGTCACAGGCAAAAATTGCATCCCAAATTGGGTCACTTAGCCTCAGCACTGCGTGAGATACTGGTCGTGGAGGAAAGCACGCAAACAAATCCATAAAGAGAACGAGTGAAGGCAGGTGAGATTATCCCTAGGGATAGATTGAGATTAAATTTGAGAGAGAGAGAGAGAGAGAGAGAATGGAGGTTAGTGGTTTGTATTTCTGTATCATGAACACAGTATACATATTATGCATGCTGATGCAATATGTATGAGTGCATAGCGGTCCTGTGTTACAGGTACACTGTTGGTGATTGTAACTGTTGGCTGTGACATATTGTTGTGATGTTGCTTTAAGTGTTTGGAGCATATAGTCAGGGACTCAGCTGTTGGTTGTGACAGATTGTTGATATGTCGATGTAAGTGTTTATGAGTGCACAGTGAGGGACTCAGATATGTTACCACTTTCATGTCAAGATTATTTTTCAGATTTCAAAACATTGCCAGTCTTATAATTCTCAACCCGTGGATGACTTTTAAGAGTTTACTCCTGTTGTTTTAAAGTTCTTGTATTTAACTTAGTATAATCCCAGCCCATATCCCACACAAGACATGAGGGGAAGCAGGGTTCAAAAACAGAGAAAGCGCACACAGGGGAACTATCAAAAACCTTCCTCAGTCATTCATTCACCACCTAAACCTTCCATGTCTTGAATCCACCGCATATGCAATAACGTCTGTACATTTTTTATTGTATTTAAAACCCTGGAACACATACCCTAAAAAAAATTACGTTAACACATACGGGGGTCCGTACGGACCTCAACTTTTGGGAAAAAAAAAAAAAAAACTTCTAATTGCATTTTATTCAATCTGAAGGCACCATGGGCAAGGACAAACTTAATCCTGTTTCTTGAATATCAAATATATGTAAAAATAGAAAAAGAAATATTGGACTGGTAACTCTAAAAAATTCATGAAAATTAAGAGACCTGTAGACATTATATTTTGTACCATGTACTCCTATGCAGATATTCCCATGTCCTGTGCTCCAAGTACAGCCTGTGAGTGTGGGATGCAGCTCCTGTACCCCTATCGTTCTGGCACCACTGCTAGACGTCAGGCATGCTGTCAAATAAAGTGGATAATTTTTTAGTGAAATAAATTACTTCTTTGTAGTATATTTTCAAAATGTATATTAGTAAAGTTGTATTTCATAGAAAGTTATTACTTACGTTTAAGGAATGCAGTCAAGGCACAGAGGGAGGATGTGGCGGCCGCAGAGTGCCTCCTTACAGGCAAAGCACTCATAGAGGCTTTTTCTCTCATCCTTCCTTGGACACTTCCTGCACCGTACCCTGCAAGAGCTGATATTGGACAACACTGCCTGCTCCATCTCTTTAGTAGGACCTTGGGCACGAATGGGGATGTTGCAGACAGAAGATATGCAGGATTGCAGGCTATGTGACAGGAAGGGGGAGGTTAGCCGCTCAGCTGCCCATGGCCGGACCAGCTCCAGTGCCAACTCGCGCATATATTCTCTTCGTTGAGTGAGCTTGCCGCCCCCTTTCTTCACATTGGCACAGTGCACAATCCACGAATTGATCACTGCTGCATTGATCATTCCGTAGAATTGTTTTACAGATACATTGTATTACGGAACATTGTATTACGGAAACACATTCGTGGGGTCAAAACGGGCACCAATCGCTTCTACGCTGGACACGGAAGGAGCTAGAACGACACCCTCCCTTCCTCACTGAACACGCAGCAAACACAGAAGCTAGCAGGCAACACAGCCAACTGGCACCACTGAGGCGCCAGTGTTACCAATGAGAAGTTTTAGTGGGGTCTGCACCGATCCCTGCTTGTGTTCTAGGGTATATAGATTTACTTCACTGACTACCAAGTACAATCAATGGGGCTAAACCCTTGCCATGTGCTTCTCCTTACACACTTCGTCCAACTATTATGATCTCATGTAAGTGCAAAAATGAAACTAGCAGAACTTCCGCTGATAGAGAAGTGCTCTCCCAGAATGCCTATTCCTGTAACTGTGATGAGGTGTTAGTTGAGTACGAGTAATTACTGAAAGAGAGAACGGCAGGGTGGGACCACTGTTAGCTACTGAATAACAGGAAAGAGAGGACACTGGAAATATCTGCAGCAAATGAAGAAAAATGTATGTTCCTGTCGTAGATTGAAGCTTGTGACTGTAATAAAGTGGGATGGCTGGCAAACTGTACTCTTTCTCACGCAGTAAAAATCGTGATAACAATGAAAAGAAAAATGTGCACTACGTAACATAAAACGGATTTCTGCAAGACTACTTGGGAAATATGGAGTCTATAAGAGTATGAAAAAGGTCAGTGAGACAGAAGGAACATAATCAAAGAGGACAAATGATGCCTGCAACAAAAATGTTCGTAGAGAAATTTTCTGCAAGAAACGAAACAGTAAAGAGAAAGAGGAAACAAATTATAGCAAATGTTGTTGTTGGTTCTGTTGTTTTGCTTAACCCCTGTGTTTCTCGTCGAAGAGTCCCGGACATCACAGTAAAGAACTGCTGTAATGGGACCTCCATACACATACAGCACAGTGCATACAGTACACCGGAAAGTGAACCAGCGCACCCCTGTGGTAGACACTGCCTTGCAAGGGTCGAACCAGGGTCCCTCCTCACTGATAGGTGCAGGGAAATATCAGGAGGTTTGGTTCCTGGACAGACGCCGCAGCTGCTTCTGTCCATACAGTGTACACAACACAACCACATGTAGGCGCCACGTCAACACCACATCCAATGTAATGAACAGTCTTGCGGTAGGATTAAACTTTATGTACATAGAAAGTAAATGGAAGGTTCGGAATATGATTAATATTATAAATATTGACCACAGGAAACATAAACGCATTTCGAGAAAATATATGAATCGTTTGTAAGTTTATTTTAATTATAAAATAAAAAGAAGCTTAGAAGCCATGGCTATAATAATTTTCTAAAATGCGCACATAAAAAGTACTTAAGAGAAGACTTGTAAAGCAGAAGCAGCGCAATAATGAAATATTACTGAACTTTTAGATACAACAGTTACTGACGAAAAAATGCAAAAAGAATAACTATAAGGTGTTCAAAGGAAGTGACATGACAGTAAATGTGGAAGTAAAGCAACATTGTTATAACTAACACAGGAGGAAAGACACGTGGGAAAAGGGAGGTTGATGAAGGGGGGGGGGGGAGTGAAGAGAAGGAAGGATGCTGACGAAGAGAAAAATAGTATGAGAATGAGTGAGATAAAAACTACCTTTACAATTTCTTCCCTCCACCTTCCCCTGAACGCCATCAAGTTCCCATTATTCTCCCCCTCTCACCCAGCTCCACCATCACCACCACCCCTTCCTCTCTCCATTTACTGCCATCACCACCACACCTTCCTCTCTATCTTTACTACCATCACCACCACCCCTATCCCTCATTCTTTATTACCGTAACCTCCACCCTTTCCCCTCCTACCACCACATATTGTCCTCTCGTTTTCCCTCCTTACCATCTTACCTACACCTATCTTCTCCCTTTCCTTTCCACACCCAACTCACCTCCTGCCCACCCACTCAACCCCGCCACTCTACTCACATCACATTTCACAACCCTCTCGTATTTTATGGACTCTCGTGTCACTACAATTTCCAAACCAGTTTTAGGTCAGCGCTGGACATCATCCTGTAGCATTTATGTCTGTACTTCTGTTTATTTCTCTGGTGTGGCTTTGGTTTGTGTCAGCCATTCGCTTGTCCTTTTGGTACTCTGAATTCTGAATATTGATAAGAGTTATAATTTTTCTTCATTCTTTCCTTTCTGTAGACATGTGTAGCTCCTTGTTTTCTTTGTTCCCTGTTGCTGAATATTTATTTAACTTTTTTTTTCATTCACATTATTATCGGTCAGTTATATTCAGGTTAGGGAAACGTCTGAACAATGGAGGTAAGAACTT
Organism: Coenobita brevimanus; assembly: GCF_032717465.1. Lineage (NCBI taxonomy): Eukaryota > Metazoa > Arthropoda > Malacostraca > Decapoda > Coenobitidae > Coenobita > Coenobita brevimanus. The sequence continues at coordinate 19,871,903 of NC_137062.1, read as the reverse complement.
ATCCTTTACCAACGTCCTTTGTGAAAGAGGTCACTAATAAAAAAAAATATATATATATACACACACACACACACACACACACACACACACACACACACACACACACACACACACATATGTAGTATTAGGATTTGAAAATAAAATACTGAGAAGGATTCTTGGGGTAAAGTGGCAAGACAGAGTTACATATGATAGAGTAAGGGATATTAAGAGAGTGGAACCAGTTAATGAATATGTGAGACCGTCTCGCTGGAAGGAGCTGGGGCACATATACAGAAAAGAAGGTAGTTTAATACAGGATGTGCCAGAGTGGATTGCTAGAGGAAGAAGAGGTAGAGGTAGGCCGAGGGAAACCTGGTTGAGGACAATGAAAAGAGAAGCAGAAGAGGAGTGTTGGTCGGTCCTGAAGGAGATGGCAAGTGACAAATATTGGTGGAGAGAGTTCATCGAGACCCTATGCATCCAGCAGGGTGCCACAGGAAATATATATATATATATATATATATATATATATATATATATATATATATATATAAATAATCTATATATATAGATATATATATAAATAATGTATATAGATAGATAATGCGGAGACTACGAAAATAAAAGGAATAAGTCGTCCTTGAAATGCTGGAAATTTTTGTATTAATTTTGTCCTCTATAATCTAAAAATTGGCACAGGTTATTCTTTTATTAATTTTCTCATTTGTGGTTGGTACGGGTCGTTGTTCTTTTTTTATTTTGTCTTTATTTCATTTCGTGTCCCACAATCGCCTCCTCTCTCATTCTTTCTTCCATTCCTTCCTGGCTTCCCTCGCTTCCACTCTGCTTTTCTGTGTTCTTTTTCCTCTAAACTGAGTAAAATCCTGTGCCCGTAGTTGAAACAAAGTGTTTATACGACCACGTCCGCGTCCTTTCTGGAATCTCGGTCGTGTAACAATTTACAGTTACAGCTGTGAATCATCATCAGTGACTATACTGTAAGTGATGAAGTAACAGTGTAACTCGTCAATATGAACATCGTGTACAGCAAGGCTAGACTTTATTGCGTCACAAAGGACAGTTGTGTGACTCACCCCACCAACTGTCGATACAGTATGTGTTAGCACCTGTTGTCTGTGTTTCCTTTATGAATGTGTGTGTGTGTGTGTGTGTGTGTGTGTGTGTGTGTGTGTGTGTGTGTGTGTGTGTAATACAGTTTTTGTTCTAAAGAAATAATAAAGAAGTATAATTTGTGCCGCAGTAAGTGGGGAGTGTTGTTTAATCAACACCACATGAACCAACCCAGTTATGAATTACTGTTGACCAGTAGTTGCTTTAAATTCAACTTTCGCTGTGACGGGTTTTACCCATGATTTTCTTAATAATAGTCTTGTGTACCATAAAATATAAATAACGATTAAGGGCTGAGGGGATACATGAAGTTCGTATCAACCTCTTCAGCCCGAAAAGTCTCTCCTGAGCCAAATAATACTGTTTGGAGGCAGCCAGGATAAGATAGTGAAGCGTCCTGTGGTTCATTCAGTGGAACTTGGTGGAGGTTTTGGTTCTTTGGAGGCCTATGTTCCGCAGCTCAGTGGCACAGTAAAACACTACTTCGGCTCTTCATCCCTTCCGTTGCATTTTTCCTGACTAATACTGTACCATATTAATGGTGTAGTGTTAATATCTTCTTTAATAGTTCAGCATTCAAGAGGAACAGACGGCAATTTAAAGCCAATTAAAAGGAACACAGTACAGTCGTCGTGCAGGCGTCACAGCAAAGTCTCATACATATACACGGTGTTTACAGTGCAACTCATTCACTCAGTGGTCATACATACTCATAACTGTGTGAACATTTCCTACTTATTCACTGTTATTTCCTGCCTTCATTTGTGACACCGAGGCTATTGTTATCGAGTTCATTTCCATGTACATGCAATCTATCTGTCTATTTCTACTGTACATCTGCTTATCTGCATTTCTGTCTCTATCTATCTTCCTACCTATCTATCTACCTCACAATACCTGCCTCATTATTATCAAAAGTAGCACATATATTGTGAGTCAATCTGGCAAGAAGGGATTGGCTTTTGATGCAGACTTATTAAAGATGATTAGAACCAAGTGTGATTGTGTGATCTGATGTGGACTAAACGTGGCACATACACTGTGTGTGTGTGGATGGGACGAAGTGAATCCATTTTACTGCCGACGGTAAATGATCACAGTCACGAAAGAAGTTCGTCGCTGTGCACTGGCAGCACTTTTGACTAAACTGTTTGTAATGAAGCTTCCTTGTATCATTTGTCATTTTATTCACACCTACTGTAGCTATATGACTTTTTCACTTCCCTAGTGGCCCCTTACTCCTATTTCATTCATCCTACAACCATCTCGATTTTCCTTATATATCAGTTTCTTTCATATTCTTTCATGCAGAGGACTGACCTTTTCATAATACTTTAATATTTTTTGCCCTATGACTCTCCAAGCATTATTTTTCTCATCATCTTTCATTTGTGTTCTTCTCTCCCCTCTATCTCCCTCACTTCTTTCTCATATTCGCTTACCTACATCTTTTTTCTCGCCTCTTCCTCTCCCTTCCTACCCACAGTTTCTCCCACCACCATCCTCCTCTGCCACGCACCGCCTCTCTCCATTTCTTTCCCCTGGCAAACTTTTTTCATTCACTTTGACTGTTTTCAATTGCTCTCTCTCTCTCTCTCTCTCTCTCTCTCTCTCTCTCTCTCTCTCTCTCTCAGCGTGTTTTCTTCCGTTACATGAGGCAGCCAAACATGTTCCCCTCGTAACTAAGAAGCATTTTTGCCTCATGGACCCTGTTTAGTGTCACCAGGTCATCCCATCCCAAACGCTCGTCAGCCTGTGTGCAAGGTGTAATTAGATCAATTATGTAGTTAGCAGGTGATGGCAAGAAGCGAGATGAGGAATAACAGAAAGAAGAGACATGGCAGAGGAAGGGAGAAGAATTAGGAATGGAGCAAGAGAGGAAGAGGAAGTAAAGGGTGGAGAGTACAGAGAAGTGGAGGAAAAGACAAATGAGAGAGAAGGGTGCCATTAGATTTAGACTGCAGTTATTTTTCACTATCACATAAAGACCATAAAGGGATGCATGCATCTGAGATAGCTTCAGTTTCACGCTGAGATGGAGTGTCTCAGAGAGAGAGAGAGAGGGGGGGGGGGATCGGAACCAGTTAACTGAATGCCTGATTGCATGTAAATGATAACTTATATGCAAATGGAGTGTCGTAATTGCAATGCAGGAAGCAATAGAAATGTTTTATCATTATTAAAATGAGTAATTGAAAGGGGAACTAAAGCTGAGGGAGTGAGTTAGCCCTCTGACAGTGGTAGTTTTCTTTTGTGTGTGTGTGTGTGTGTGTGTGTGTGTGTGTGTGTGTGTGCGCGTAAAGAATAAAAGCGTCTGTTGTAAGCAGAATATGATACGATGTTCTCAAATCCTCATCCAGAACATTGTTCAAGATAGTTTCTGTAGTGTGTTTCTTTTACTTTCTGATGGCTTCATTTAGCATGTTAAGTTAAATATTGAGGCGTAGTAGGATCCAGAAACAAAGGAGCAGAAAGCACATGTTCAGTAAAGCTATCAAACGGCTTGTTCATGACATGAGCCACACAGTCACCTATACTTCATTTAACCCTTGGAGATCTTGATTCCACCTCTCAAGCAAAACTGTCTACGCATCCTTTGTTTTGAATTTCAGCCACAGAGTCATTCCATTTTACTGCCAAGATAAAACACAGGTGTCAAATCTTTCGCAAGTGCATCTCTGTACACAATTCTTTCTTTCATTTTAATCCCGTATCAGTTGCAAATATAAAAAACAAATAAAACCGAATGTGCACAGAAATGCTGTCCCGAATTGCTTACTCATGTACCTGTGATGATGCGATAAGTGGATTATTATCAAATGGATTAGAGGCAGGAGGGTTACAGTGCTGGCTGCTGCATAACGGGAAACGAAAGGACGCAGGTAGAAAGAATTACGGCAGATAAACGAAAGTGTAGCTGTGCCAGTAGTCTATGCAGTTTGCTTTTAGAACAGAGTAACTGGGATGGTAAACATACTGTATACCTTAATTATGCAGCACAAAGTACGGATACAGAAAGAAAAAGCTGTTAAGATAAAGCTGATGTTTCCAAGACTGGCTGGGAAATATAAAGCCTTTGACTTTAGGAAAGATTAAATGGGAGGGAAGAGAAGTAGCAAAGAAAAACTTTGTGGAACAGAAGTATGGAAGGCGTGGAGGCGGTGGAAATAAATTATATCAAGTGTAGAGAAAGTTAGTTGCAGAGATGTGAAGCTTTAAGTATAGGGAAAGTAAATGATATGTTGGGGATAAAATGAAGCAGTAAATATTTTGGTTACAGTAAAGTACTCATAATTTCATTATCTGGAAAAAAAAAATGCATTCCATGATTGTAGAACAAAGTAAGTTGAGAGCAAAGAATATAATGGAGTTGGAAAAATCATGGCAATATTAAAAAAAAAGACGAAACGAAATCGCTAGGAGAAAACTGGTACAATAAGTCGCTCAGAAATACCGACTGTACCTTTGGATGTAACAACAGCAGGCGGAAAAAATGCGGGAAGAAAACTGTCAGGTGTTGGATGGAAGTGACATGGCAGTGAATAGAAATGGACGGCAAAATTGTTGTGACTCAAGAGAAAAACACGTAGGAAAAAAAATGTAAGACTGATGGGGTAGAAGGATTGAGGAAGGGATGGGGGAATGCTGATCAAGAGAAGAATAAATATGAGGTTAAGTGAGATGAATAATATTGTTACCTCATTGTCCCTTCTGCCTCTCCCGTCAAGACCATCAGCCCCCAGTGTTCTCCCCTTGACACTCCCATATATTATCACCACCACCCCTTCCTCTCCCTTCCTCGTCCCCTTACTACCATTGTTACCATATTTTCTCCCGCGTCTCCCTCTCTTTCCTTTCCATCAAACCTGCACCTCCCATCCCTTCCCTTTCCCCTCACTATCCACCTCACCTCCCCATCTTCCTCTTCCCCCCCACTCATTTAACCCCGCCACTCTACTTGCCGCACATTTCACAACTCTCTTGTATTATATACACTCTCTTTATCGCTATATTTTCCAGAACAGTTATAGGTGTGCGCTGCATTACATCCCTGTGTCATTTTTGCCTGTACAGTATTTCGCTTTATTTCCGTGATGCTATGTTGGTTTGGGTCAGTCATTCACCTGTCCTTTTGGTAATTTAAATTTGAATATCGGTGGGAGTTTTAGTTTTTCTTCGTTCTTTTCTGTCTGTAGTTTGGTTTAGTTCGTTATAATCTTATTCGGTATTTATTTACATTCTTGAATAGGAACGTTTTGGTAAGGAGAACTTCAGAACAATGGAGGATATAATACCACATCTTTCATTAACGCCTTCAGTAAAAGAGGTCTCTCCTAATCTGAAAAGAAGTACGTGGATGTTAAGAGAATAGCGTAAGTCTTCATTGTAATGTAAAAAAAATCACGTTCTTTTTTTTCTCTAAAGTCTAAAAAATGAGAAACTGGTTAAACTTTATTTTTCCCTTTGCTTTTGGTTTGGTTCGTTTACCTTCCTTTTTCGGTGTTTTTTTCATCTCGTGTACCACATTCATCTTCTCTCTCAATTTTTCCCTCAAACTCATCACGGCTTCCCTCGCCTCCATTCTATTTTTCATTTGTTTCCACCGTAAAGTAAATTAAATCAAGTGATCGTAATCAAAACCAAATATTTATGTGATCATGTCCACGTCCCGAGTTTAAACTCAGACTTGTGACAATTTACAGTTAGGCCTACAACTATGTTTATATATCACCGACTGTACGTGATGAAGTCCTGTTAAGTCCGGGCTAGAAAATGCGATTTTTTAGTGAACCTTGCACTTGGACATTTTTTTTTTTTTTTTTTTTTTCTGTTAACTGGTTTTATACAATTTCTACCTGCTAATTTCAAATGTGATGAGTGCCAGACGATAAAAGTTGAGCGTTTTTGTAGACATCTCTTTAAAGCAGGTATATAAAATCATGGTAAAAGGCATTGGCTATCTCCTTTTATACCTATCTAGAGCAAGTACTCTGCCAAGACTGACATATTGGTATGGAGTTCTGTAAAATTTACTTAATTTTACACTTCATTATGACTTATTATTATAAAATAGGTCATTAGTGTACATTATTAAATAAACTAAAGACGCATCACCAAGATGGCCTATGGAATGCTATATGGTCAGATCTCTTCATTGAGACCGCCTACATGTGATATGGCAAAGGACCATCTGGCATCACAAGATCTACTTTGAATGAATCCACTCTAGCCATCTGGGCACTGTCTCACAGCACATGTGCACAGCTGGTGAATGACCTGGACTCAATGAAAGATGGAGAAGTTCAACATGTTGTCATCTCCCACAGGGAGGAGCAACTGACACGCATCACGGCAGATGTGACTGACAGAATGAACATACATGATGCGCTTCCAACATGCATTGACATATTTGACAATGATAAGCATCCAGTCTCTGGTCTTGTTGATATATTTTCTGGGCGATTTGTTGATGGTCCTACAGTTAATGTTCATTACAGCCTCGAAATCGGAACTGCCCAGTGTTTAGAATATGAGAGCCAGTGGCCATGAGGCTTCCACAACAAGTTGAGAAGAAATGTCAAGATCATAGCAGCTGCAACGACACGTACTACTAAGGTTGACCAAAGTTACATCATTGCTGATACTGAATTTATCTATGCACGTGTCATTGTAATAATGGCATCATCAACAGAGACCATTTCCACAGAGACTATTCTCTCACGAACTGGCTCCACACCCAACTTCTCTCTTTTAAGGAGAATGATGAAATGAGGACAAGCAGCAAGTCTGTACTGAAGAATAAACCTCAGATGGTATGTGGAATACGGCACTGTCAACATCCAATGGTGATAATCCTAGATGGGTGAGCTTTGTTATGGACAATTCCTTGGCCAGCTTTACCTGCAAAGCTTTCAACGTTTATCAGCACTGCAGTGTAAGAATCATGCGATATACTGAGACAGAATCAGTCCTTCATATGGTATTTGACAGATACTATAAGCTGAGTACAAAGTCATGCCGTTGAACCTCATGACAGAAAGGATTGAGCCGTGTTCAAGCTGACATAAGAATCGCCTTTACCCAAACAGGCCATAGTGCTGAAGGTAAGTGCAAACAAAGAATAGGTCATCCATATGATTGTAGAAAAGTTGTGCTCCATCCAGGTCCCACAAGGAAAATGTGTCATTGTGACAGGCCCCTGATCCACATCCAATAGAAGCTGGGGTTTTTCCACAGCAAACAGCAATAATACATGAGGAGGCAGATGTCATCGTGGCATATCACATGATTCACGAAGCTTCTGCAGGCTTTTCACCAATTCGGGTTGTATCTGATGACACTGATGTGCTTCTTATCCTTGCACATCACATGCATGCACGAACCAACGGCTTGCCAACTACAGTTGAGGTAACCATGGAGTCATGTTCTAGAAAGCACATTGTCATCAGTGTCAATGAGGTGGTCAATAAGCATGCTGCAGTCATCCGTAACCTTCTTGGAGCTCATGACCTAACTGGGTGTGATGCAGTCTCTTCATTTGCTGGTACTGGCAAGGCAACTGTGTTCAAAACACTTGAAAAGTTCACTGGTTTGCTACTTCTAGGTGACGTTGCAGCATCACCAGATTACATCACTAGCTCTTGTTTGAAATTTGTAGCCATGTTATATGGGCAGGAGCCAGAGATATCACTAGGCCACATGCGTGCTAATACCTGTATTTTCAAGAGAAAATTTGCTGGTAAACATCATGTACAGTCGCCTTCACTTCTAAGTACTACACCGACTTGTGGCGTCTTGGTAGATGTGGCACCACTGTGTTTGTTTACATCTTCGTATGGGAGAAATGGAGTTCCCCGAGCTAAGCCCTGTATTGGGCTATATAGCCCTGCTAGGGTTACAGGAGGGAGCTACCCCTCCCGGCACGGCAGCCCGGGCGAGGCTCGAACTTTGCAATCCCCGATCACAAGTCCAGCGCGCTACCACTGTGCTACCGCGCCCCCCCTTACATCTTCGTATTAAGACGCGAATGAGTTGGAGGAACCCCGGCATAGTGGTCAGGTACTGACGGCTACATTGCTATGATTTGTGTAGTGCTTGTATTATATAAAAAATGTAATGTAATTGAACTTGTGCCTGTAATTCGAGCTTAATTTAAGGTGATGGTGCTGGGACCAATCAGAGAGTTGGATGCTTCGTAGTGGATGTTAAGGGGTGCTTTTGGTCCGAAGCAGGCCTTGCTTTACTGAATGAGACGCAGGCCATAAGACTTGTCTAGCGCAACGTATAATGGAGGATGAACATATCCTATCTATATATATCTACATTATATCTATATCTATATATCTGTATATCTGTTTATATATCTAGATATCTATATAACTATCTCTCTCTCTCTCTCTCTCTCTCTCTCTCTCTCTACTGTATATATTACTATAAATATATGGAAATTATGATGCAGGAACAACGCCCGGAATGCAATTTAGGTAAGACAAGGAAGTGAAGTCGCTAATGAAACTGTTCCACATTAGGAAAAAGTATAACGGTGTTCTTAAGAGAGAAGAAAGAAGATCGTAATTATGTGGGATAACTTTTACCTGGTTGTGGTGTAGTGGATTGCTGCCTGACTCGCATCTGAGAGTCCCGGGTTCGATTCCCGGCATGGTGGTAATATACTGGAGGATCTTAAGAGAGCATTGCCGTATCGGCCTAGTCCTTCTGGGCTAGTGTCGTCTCATTCATAATATCTGAAAACTTTCTCCACACAAAGCCTGTCTCCCAGCCACACAAAGCCTGTCTCCCAGTATTCTTCCATCTCTTCTTTCTCCTTCTGCCTGTTGCGCCCTCTACCTGTGATTCTTATATCAATTTCACCAGTCCTACTATCCATGAATTCCACATGACCAGACCACTTCAGCACTACTTGATCAGCTCTTACAGTATCTACCAGACTACGCTTCCTCCACACATCTCACTTTCATCTCTAACCCATTACACCGCCATACTGCGTTATTGTGCTCAGACAATTCGGTTCCAGCAAGCCATTTATATTAAGTATGCTATGTCATGCATCTAGTAAAAATCAAGCTATAAAACTATAATCAAGTATTTGTACACACTCAAATTCAGTACAATGTTCAGTTAACAGACTTGGATAGAATATTACGTTATAGCACCAGGCAACTGAAACCATATGGCATTGTCTTGTGTAGTGGTAAGCAACATCAGAAATGGTTGACAGATCGATGACTGTGAGATTATCACTAACATTAATAAAATGGTCGTGTATTTAGCCAGAATATCCATACCGGTAGGTTTTGCCGCCCGCTAGAGGAGAAAGTTAATTATTAAAATTTGAATACCACTCCAATAAGACACCCACAGTATTCATATTTCACGGCCAAGGTATACAGAATAGCCCTATATATATATATATATATATATATATATATATATATATATATATATATATATATATATATATATATATATTCGTGTAGGCATCAGAAGGCCATGTAGCACGGCATGGGCCCTAACTCCTTACCTTATGGACGGCGAGTCAGCGCTCAACGACTGAGCTACTAGGCTCACATTAACAGCATTACCTGACTCTCTCAACATACAGTACTAGGAGCATTTGGTAATCCGCAACAATATAACATGAAAAAGGAAAATTGAGACTGTTGATTATAGACAGTTTACTGATGTGTTTAGTAACGGGTCCATCCTCCTCTTGCACAATAACATCACGGAGTCTATCAGGCATGCTGGAGAAGACACTTCCCACAATGTGCGGCTTTCCCCGCAGAGATTCACATTCTCGCCGTATATGTTCCATCAACTGCTCGGCTGTCCTGTCTCTTTCTGGCTCGCATGTGTTGACCATATTCGCGCAGATACTTTCAGTTCGGTTGCAGTCGCAACCCTTGGTAGGCCAGTCCAAGGGCTGAAGATTTTCCTGTGTAGCAAACCACTCCTGGACTGCACGTGCCATGTGAAATGGGCACCGATCATGGACGAATATGGTGGGACCTGGTGGGAAGGGATGTCGCTCCTGCAGGTAAGGTAGGAAAAATTCCTTAAGAATTTCCAAATACTTCTGGGCTGTGAACCGTCCCTCTACTCTCGTAATATTTCCCACGCCATGGATAGACATCCAGCCCCATACATTGCACACTTGATATCCACTTCTGGTCTCGTAGGTGTTTGGGCACTCGATTATAGCTAAAAAAAAAAAAAAAAAAAAAAAAAAAAAAATTACGTTATAGGAGTTATTTTGGTTCTGGCTTCCTCCTATAGTTGAAAGCTACCCTACTTTGTCTGGAAAATGCTTAAACATATAAATACTGTAGTTTAGGAGGAATAACAGTTATCTAGTCTAGTGAATAGGGGGAAGTAGTGTTTCTTATATCTTCTTGCATAATTTCACCTTACAGACGATGGGTGGTATATGCTATACTACATTTTAAAGACTCATTTATCCTTCCCAAATGTTCTGGGTAACCAATTCATTGGTCAACGAAATGATCGCGTTTCGTTAATAGATAAATATATTAATATAATGTGATTTTTTAATTTTACAAACCATTCGCATTGTTGCTGATGTGATTTTGTGAGCCTATTTCACAGTAAATCACCGAGTTCTCAGGCCTAATCCTGTGATTTATGATATTATGGTGTATGTATTACAGTAATACAGCCGTTTTTTTCTAGCTGGCGCAAGTTTCGGTGATCGACATACCCACCACTCTTCCTGGAAAAGAAATACAGATTCGCTTGATCCTTCCACATATCCATTCCAAACATTTTCACCCTGTCGTGAAGATTGCGCAAATATAGGATCAGTCTAGGTTAAATGAAAAGAAAACGGTGTAAAATTATAAGTGTTTAAACCCAGCAAGGGATCTCTCTTCATTCGTCTTCAGGCGCCTGTGTAACCATACCGACTCCTTACTTATCCACTGCAAAGTTATTTTATTGTACTTCTGATTGCATTGCGTGAAAATTCAGCCTTTCTTACGTTAGATAACCTACTTCTAATACCAAAAAAGAATAGCCATTAAATGTGACTCGGGAGAAGTTGCTTTTGCGAGCAATAATGAACACGGGAGTGTGATGTTTTTTAACCCCCAGCAGGGAATGTCGATTGCCGAGATTTACTCCAGCTCTCTCTCTCTCTCTCTCTCTCTCTCTCTAAAGCTATATGAAACACTGGTTGCGGTGGTGCTTTTAGATCAAACATCAATATATTAAACATCTTAGCAGGTATTATTTCTCCTCCACACATGAGCCCTACCATGATCGAACGATCGGGGAGTTTTCTCGTCTGAGAAAACCTGTGACCAGAAGTCTAGCCTTTGGTTCTCATATTGGCGGGCAAATTCCAGCCTGGCAGCACGATGCGCTTCTGTGAGGCTCTTCATTTTCGCGAGAACAGGAACCCTATGATGTATTCCCTTCTCATGTAACCGCCAACGGACTTCTTGAGAGAGATACTTCTAGCCTAAGTCTCTCCCGGAGTGCCGCTGCAAATTTTGTTAGTGGTGATATCTGTGTCGCACGTAGTAACACTTCGTCCTGCTGGCCCGTCATTGCTGGTGAGCGAGGTTGTTTTGCTGTGGAATGGTTATTTATGTTGTCAGACGATCGAAAGTATGTCGATCTCTCTGTAATTATTTTCCCCTTCATTGAATGAGTAGTTAGGGTGGATTAGTATTACGGTAAATGGGGTTATGTGTGGGAAAAGGTTCCGTTTTGAGTGATATGAGAGCCTCTGGGGTGTGTAGGAGATTCAGTAATAGCAATGTGGTGGCCCTCAAGGAAATGCTAAAGGTGCAAACCCTCATTAACATTTACGTGCTGTCTTTTTCAGGGTGAGGCGGTGATTTAGGGACAAAATCGGTGTCCCTCAGTATGTAGGATAGATGAAACCCACGAACTGACAAACTTCTTTGGAAGATTTTCAACCCCAGTTCCTATTTATTATATTAAGTACTTAGTGTTTCTAAGGGAAATATACAGTACATGTATCAGGTATATCCGTATGTCAGAAAGAGATAAAGCCCAAAAATATAATTTAAATAGCACTGGCAAACAGTTATAAACATCTCTTGGTAGAAAGCCATCCCATGCGCAAAGGTTCCAGTCTCCCCGAGAAGGCTGGGGTCACAGACTTACGTAGTGCCATGAGGGTGGACACGCCTGTCACCTTTCACTTATCTGGACCACGACAGCCTACCCACGGGCCCCTACCCAAACATGGTGGGCAATATGGGAAAGCTACAAATACAATAATAACTTTCTAGAAGGGCACTCAATAGAGTGCATACCTCCGTAAAGGCCCAACAATCCTTTGCGGTGGTATGCACTCCATTTGAATGATCCTTTATCCAGATCCACTCCAGAATTTAACGAATGGTATTTCCTGGCCACATGGCCTATCCCTCAACCAAGTTTCATGAATATCCATTCAGTAGATTGACGGATGTATGCGCTTCTACAAGAGTACCCCTTTAACCGGATGCACTCCAAAGTTTAATGGGTTCTTCCTGCCTCATGATCCATCCCTCCACCAAGTTCTCATGAAAATCTGTTCCATCTGTTTTTGCGTAAAAGACACACACACACACACACACACACACACACCTTTTTCTACACACACACACACACACACACACACACACACACACACACACACACACGCAAAGTTGTCTTATGTCTCTCTTTCCAGTTGACACAAACTTCTTTTTCCACTCACATATAGACTTGTCTTTTACTGCAATTGACATCGAATTCCTCTTGGAAGAGGTGACATGGCTGACTGTTTCTCTAGGAGGCTGCACTGTCTTCTGGGTCGCTGAGTCATATCGACCACTCACTGCTGG
>NC_137062.1:19772597-19858808 GCF_032717465.1 Coenobita brevimanus | reverse complement strand
AAGAAGCCGACGTCACCTGTAGAGATAAGTTGACGTTACCTCTGCAGAGTAGTTGACGTCACCTGCAGAGAGTAGTTGACGTTACCTGCCGAGTGAAGTGTTTGTTACCTGCAAAGAGTACAGTAGTTGGTGTTACCTGTAGAGTGAAGTGTTTGTTACCTGCAAAGAGTAGTTGGTGTTACCTGCGGAGTGTAATTGGTGTTACCTGCAGAGAGTAGTTGACGTCACCTGCAGAGAGTAGTTGACGTCACCTGCAGAGAGTAGTTGACGTCACCTGCAGAGTGAAGTGTTTGTTACCTGCAAAGAGTAGTTGGTGTTACCTGCAGAGAGTATTCCGTGTTACCTGTAGAGAATATTGCGTGTTAACAGTAGAAAGTACTCGATGTTACCTGGAGAGAGTATTCCGTGTTACCTGCTGAGACTACTCGGTGTTGCCTGTATAGAGCAGTCGGTGTTACCCGTATAGAGCAGTCGGTGTTACCTGTATAGAGCAGTCGGTGTTACCTGCAGAGAGTTGTCGTCGTCACATGCAGAGAGTAGTCGACGTCACATGCAGAGAGTAGTCGACGTCACATGCAGAGAGTAGTAGACATCACATGCAGAGAGTAGTCGACGTCACATGCAGAGAGTAGTCGTCGTCACATGCAGAGAGTAGTAGACGTCACATGCAGAGAGTAGTCGACGTCACATGCAGAGAGTAGTCGACGTCACATGCAGAGAGTAGCGGGCGTCTCCTGTGGAGAATAGGCCGCGTAACCTGTAGACAGTAGGCAGCGTCACCTGTAGAGATTAAGCGGCGTCGCCTGCAGACAAAAGGCGTTGCCACTTGTAGAGGGAAGGCAGAGAAAAGTCCACTTCACATTGCTAGAAAATGAGATGTCGCCTGAAGAGAGAAGTTGAAGTCAGCAGCAGGAAGAAGTCTATGATTCTTTATTTGCAGAGAATACTCAGCATTACCAGCAATGACCAGTCGATATCATGAGCAACCAGCAGAGAGAAGTTGATGTCCTTGCAGAAAGTACTCGACATCACTTGCACACAGCTCATTACATCTGCGATTAGAAGGCGATGCCACCTTAGAAGATTTACACTATGGCAACTGAAGACAAGAATTTCCCATCACTTGCAATGGAAGACAAGTTGATGTGAGCGGTAAAGGTCATGTCATGTGCAAATAAAAAAAAGTCGATATTGAGAGAGAGAGAGAGAGAGAGAGAGAGAGATACACCCAACGTTAAAGAAAAGAAAGAAGGCAGCCTTACCTGGATCCTCTTCAGCCTTATCTGGAATTATTACGTCGGGGTCGCCTGCCGTGATACGTCGAGGTCACCTGCAAATAGAAGTTGCCGTCTCCCGCCAAAAGAGGCCGACGTCACTTGTTGATAGAGTCGACTTTCACTACGGACTGAAGTGGACATCAGTTGCACAGAGAAATCAGCGTCACCTACAAAAAGAAGTCAATGTTCCGAGCAGGAAGAAGTGACACCACCTTCAAAGAAGTGTGTGTTGCCGTCAGGATCAATGACGCCTACAAGGAAAGTGAAGTCGATGTCACCTGAAGAGAGAGAAAACTGTCTTGATGACATAGTGAAAAATATGTAGAGAAATACACACACACACACACACACACACACACACACACGCACCCCCAGAGAGACAGAGAGAGATTTAACGGTAACGGAAAGATGGAAGGAAACATTACCTGATAATTTTGACGTCGATGTCACCTGCCGTGATATGTCAAGGTGAACAGCAAATAGAATTTCCCGTCTCGTATACAAACCACGGCTGACGTCACGTGTAGAAATAGCCAAGCTGCACTACGGCATGAAGTGGATATCACTTGCATAGAGAAATCAGCGTCACCTGCAGAAAGAAGTGGACATTCCTTGCGGGAAAGAAGGTCACCACCGCCTCTTGACAGCTGTTAACGTTACCTGCTTAGAGGAGTTTGTGTTACTTGTAAATGATGCCGGCACCACCAGGAGAGAAGCCGACGTCACGTGCAAAGAGATGTCGACGTGTCGTTTAGAGAGAAGGTGACGTTTCCTGCAGACAAGAAGTGGACGTCACCTGCAGAAGAGGGCAGACGATATATGAAGTGAGAACCCGACGTCATCCGCCCAGAGAGTAGTTGACGTCCATTGTAGAGAGAAGCCGATGGCATAACCTGGCTTGAAGCTGTACCACTTGACCTTCCCCGAGGTGGTGGTGGGTGGAAGAAGGTAGTAGGGGGGGTGTGTGGATGTGTGGGTGCCTGTGGAGATTTGGGCCTGGCAGGCTGGGGGAAGGACATGTTGCTCTGGCTGCTGCTCCTTTTGAACTGCTCGTGCAAGGCTTGCCAGAGGGAGATAGAGTTGATAAGGTTGAGAATGATTGGCTGAGCCGATACCTTTGCAGTGTCTGGCGGCTCAGGCCATAATGACTGCTGGGGAACACTTTTTGTCTGATCCCTCACAGTGAACCTTCCTAGTGTGGTAGCACATGAAAGCTCGAGAGCAGGAAATGAAAGCTCAAGAGCGTTTACATGAGCACTTCAAATTGAAACTAAAGAATGAAGAAGGTATGAAAAACAGAGAAGCTAATGCAAATAAATCTATCTCTAAATCTTGGAAACTCTTTAAAATTTGTGCCCGGATTTGATGAGACTGATGTGGAGAATTTCTTCAATCCTCTTTTGAGCGTGTGGCAAACCAACCCAAATGGCCAAAAAGACCAATGGAGTTTCTTTGCCCAAGCCAGCTTTTGTAGGAGGTAAGGCTAAGATGATTTACTCTAATCTGCCTAGTGATGAGTTGACTTATGATAATCTAAAAAAGACCATCTTGGAAGCATATGATCAAGTTCCCGAGACCCATAGACAGAATTTCCGTAATCTGAAGAAGGGAGAGAAACAAACATATCTAGAATTTATCAAAGAAAAAGAAAGGATTTTCAGTGCTTGGTTGAGGGCTAGTAAAGTAACAACTTTTTGAGCAACTCTGTCAGCTGATTTTGATTGGAAGAAATTCTCCGCATAAGTTTCATATTCCTTGAAATTATACCTACAGGAGAGAGAGAAGTTACTACTGTAAACAAGGCAGCCACCTTAGCTGAAAATTATAGGTTGACTCATGGTGACTCGTATGTCAGGCAGAAACAGAAGGGGACAGGATCCTTGCAGGCAGTTCCCGAGGCGGTGGTGGAACTCTAATAACAAGCGTGGTGGGAATGGTTCTGGTGGCTTCCAGCCATCTATTAGGTTAACTTATGGGAATACTGTAACTAGAAGAAAGACTGAACCAGGTAAAATCCCAAACTCGTCCACATCCACTTTGATTTGCAGTAGCTTACTGTAAACACCCCAGTCATCACATTAGGGAATGTCCTAAGCTTAAAAGTAAAGAAAAACGTTTCTCTGAACAAGTTTTTGGCTAGCACTAGCATTTTTCTCTCATTTGCCTACTAAGTGAACCATCTAATTCTGTTCCAAAGCAAAATTTTTGAACAGTCAGTGGCTCTGAGTGGCTTCTGTCCTAATAACCCAACACGGACTCGAGACAGTGTTTCGGTTTTTGTAATGACCCTCCTAGATGTTCTGTTGATCAGTTTCAACCCTTTCGTTCTACAGGAACAGTTTTTTCTTCTGACACCTCCACTAAATATCCCATTCAAGTACTTAGAGACACAGGAGCCTCTCATAGCCTCATGTTAAAAGGTCTGATGCCTGGATTTGGAGGACTGTTATTTGGCCCAGAGTGTTCTGATTCAGGGAGTTAGTGGGTGTATTACTGTTCCTCTGGCTAGGGTTTATTTGAATACTGAATTAGCTAGTTCACTGTAGGAGTTCAAGAGTCTCTGCCTGTCAGAGGGAGTGAACTTTTTATTAGGAATGATATTGCAGATTGGAAAAGTTGTACCTGACCCCATTGTAGCTTTGGCTCCCTCACAATGTAATAACACAGAGCAACTGGAAAAAGAGTATCTCCTACTTATTCCCTTCTGTGTGTAGTGACAAGGAACACGGCAGCTCAACAGGGTGACAAGTAAAGATAGCACTGATTCTGTGGATGTTGACCTCTCCCACCTATTTCCTGATAATGACCCTTCTCAGGTGTTAACTTCTCCAGAGCACCTTAGTAATGTACCAATTGATTCAAACACTCTTAAAGACGCTCAGGAATTACAAGACTCTGGAAGTTAATACAGTTCTTTGATAAGACTGTAGAGGATTCGGAGATAGTGAACTCTCCTATTTGCTTTTATACGAAGAACGGTATCCTAATGAGAAAATACAGACCTCCCAATGCTTACCAGCCAATGAAACCTGTGGCAAGAATGCCATCAGGTAGTGATACCTAGAAAGTTCAGATCTTTTGTCATGTCAGTAGCTCATGACCTCCAGTGGTGGACACTTAGGCATTAACAAAACTTACAGTAAAATCTCCAAAGACTTCCCCTTTCTGGCCCAAAATGAAAGCAGTCTGTTGCCTACTACTGTAAGACATGCCATGAGTGCCAAATGGCATGGAAAACCAAATCAAGCCAATAAAACCTGCACCCATTAACAATCCTATTCCAGTGAGCTCAGGAACCTTTCCAGTAAAGTGATAATTGATTGTGTTGGTCTCTTTTGCCTAAAACACACGGCAGTGGAAATGAGTACTTGCTAACAGTTATGTGTTCAACATCCAGATATCCAGAGGTTTTTCCAACTGAAGAGAATTTAACTTCTCAGAACATAGTGAAAGCCTCTTGGTAAATTCTTCACTCAGTATGGAAATTCCTCGTGTTGTCCAATCTGACTTGGGTAGTAACTTCACTTCTAAATCTCTTCAAACAAACTATGGATGAGTTAGGAGTGCGCCAGTGTTGTGCACCATCTCCACAGCCTGCCCAGACCAGAGTCCCAAGGTGCATTAGAGAGACTGGCATCAAACTCTGAAATCAATGTTGGACTAAGTATTGTGAGGAGAATAATGCAGACTGGGATGAAGGCATTCATTTCGTGTTGTATAGCTGTAGCGAGTAGTGTACAAGCTTCCCTTGGTTTTACACCTTTTGAGGTTAGTGTATGGTCATGAGGTTAGAGGTCCTCTAGAAAGTCCTGAAGGAATCTTAAGGTTAGATAGAACCCTCTAATAAACATCTCCTTACCTATGTACAACAGTTTTAAACAGAGATTAAAATCATGCTGTAGATCATGCTTATGAAAAACTTAAGGGATTCTCAAGTAAAAATGAAATGATAATTTCTGATAAAAAAAGCTGTTGTAAGAGAGAGTTTAAGCCAGGTGATCTTGTGTTAGCATTTCTGCCAATCCCTAAGAAACCTTTACAAAGTAAGTTTCACGGTCCTTATGTGATTCAACGGAAGATCGGTGATGTAAAATTATGTCCTTAAAACTCCTGATAGAAGAAAGGCAAGAGAGACTGATACATGTGAACCTGATCAAGCCTGCTATTTTATAAGAGGGCCTGACAATGAGACCCTGTCCTGAACTTGGGTGTATCAGAAACTATTAATGCAGATGAACAGGACGATATTTCGTTGGTTTCTGGACCCTAAATTACAAAAACTCTGATTTCTTGGCTAACCCTCATCCTGAAATTCCCAGCATTTGCCGCCTGACCACAGTGGTGACTTGGAACGCCTGTTAACTGAGTTTCCGCAGCTGTTTGGTGATGTCCCTCACCAGTGCCCCCTGGTTGAGCATGACTTAGTGTTGGTCGAGGGTGCTCGGCCAATAAAGCAACATCCTTACCGTAAAGCCAGTCTCCATGGAAGCGGGAGGCCCTGAGGAGAAAGAGGGTACAGTTCTTGATGGACCATGGCCTGGTGGAGATGAGTGACAGTGAGTGGGCTTCATAAGCCATGCCTGTTGGTGGACAAGCCAGGATGGATCGATTTCGCATGTGTGTACTGACTATCGCCAGGTGAACCAACTGACCTGTCAGGACCTTGTTATCCTCTCCCTCGAATAGATGACCTGATCGACCAACTGGGAGAAGCAAAATTCATCACAAAGATTGACTTGTGCGTGGATACTACCAGGTGCGGCTGACTGAAGCGAGCCAAACGGATCTCTGCATTTGTTACCCCTGACGGTTTATACCAATACACTGTCATGCCTTTTGGTATGATCAACGCCCACAGCGACCTTCCAACGACTTGATTCATAGGGTAACCCGAGGGACTAGTCGGAGTGCAATCTTACTTGGACGATCTGGATTGTATACAGCAAATCCTGGGGATGATCATCGTCTTCAACTGCGCGCCCTTTTCTACAACTTCTGGCTGTACGCTTGCGGCCCACAACAATAAACTTGGCCAAGAGCGTAGTTTGGGCATCGCCACAGGTGATATTCCTGGGTCATGTTGTTTGGGGCAAGGTGAAGTGAGCCCAGTAACCGCAAAAGTGGGAGGCCATTACATCACTGCCTGTGCCTCATGATCGAAAGGCATTGATGCGCTTCCTAGGCATGGCTGGGTACTATAGGCAAAGGTTTGTGCCCAATTTTTGCTGATCTCTCACGGCTCCTTTAACTGACCTTGTCAGTCCCAAGACAAAATTTGTGTGGACCCAGGGAGTGCCAAGACTCTTTTGTTAAAATCCAAAGCTCTTCTCACCAACGCACCCATATTGAGATCTCCGCAATTCAACTAAGCCATTCGTCATGCAAATAGACGCTGAGTGATGTGGGAGCAGGGGCGATAGTGTTATTGCAGTTTAAGTGATGATAATGTGCTACATCCTGTTTGTTATGCGCATCCACTAAGTTCAAAACATACCAAAAGCATTACAGTACGATAGAGAAAGAATGCTATGCCATGTTGTTTGCTAGGGCTGAAAGGTTCAAAGTGTGTACTTGAATGGTTCTACTTTTCCTATTGATGTGTTCACTGATCACTAACCCCCTTATATTTCTGCATAAAATGAAAAAACTCTAACCAACGTCTCATGAGATGGACTCTTGGCATTGCAAAATCTCATATAAACTGAACATTTTTCATATCAAAGGGAAGAATAATGTAATTGCAGACATGTTATCTAGGACTTAAAGACTTGATTTATAACGTTTCTCTATAAATCTCTTGATGGGGGAGGTAAAAGTTATGTATTACATTTATTTTTGTTTAACTACTGGATGAATTCCAGTGTTTCTGCCCAGGAGTGTGGAATTCCAGAACACCTTTTCTCCAGGCAGTAAAAGCCGGCTGTCTTGGCGCCAGTAGTTTCGAATACCCCCCCCCTCCTGTGCTGCTCTCGTATGCGCCTGTTCATCCAGTAGTGCTGTCAGACGTAGGAATAGATATAGTGGGATTATTATTTTCTTAAGCCCATGTTGGTCTTCATTCCAAACATGATAATGAAGTACTGTAAACTATTTCTTTGTTAACTTATTTGTTATTCATGTAGTTGTAGATTTGGCACTGTATGATATGCTCAATGACCAAGGCAGTGATGACGGCAAGTTATACACTTGTGAGAGCAGATTCTCACCTCCGAGCTCTGACCTGACCTGACCTGCCTGTCATCATGGGTCTGCCTACCTTGTATTTGTGGTGCCTTGTGTAACTCTCTTCTGTTTGATAAGTAATAATCTGTTATCTTGTATGAGTAGAGGGTGTAAATGTATAAAATGTAATTTATATGTGTAAATAATATCTGACTTTATATTTTCCTTCTTTGAATTTATGAAAGCCTAAGCTATTAATTTGACTGCATTCAGAAAGCTGACGTGATGAAGATCTTCCTGGCTGTTGTATAGTTTTTAGGGTTTCACTGAAGGATAATTTTAACCCTCCAGTATATTTTAATATTTTTGGTAACTTCCATTCTTGTAGTAATGTAGTAATTCTAGTTTTATTGTTGCCGTTTGATGGGAGTTGTTCATTATTATTTAATGTTACGGGGTTTGAACCCTAATCCGTAACAATACCTAGGCTGCTTCCCCCAAGGAAAGGGAGGTAGCCGAGACAGGACGACTCACTCTCCATTTACTCATCCATTCAAACACATTTATTCGCATCTTAGCCCCAAAGGGGAGAACGGACAGATCCTCACCACTTTCCCACACTGCACAGAGGGTCAAACTGCACAATGCAATCAGTGACATCCGCAGCAAGGCCCGAGCAGCAGAACTGGTTTACCCCTGCCACATCATAATACACCCATCCCCTTACCCAAGCACTCTGACCTGAATAATAATAATAATAATAATAACACTAATAATAATAATAATGATGATGATAATAACAATAATAATAAATAATGACCAATAATAATAATAATAATAATAATAATAATAATAATAATAATAATAATAATAATAATAATAATAATGATGATAATAATATATCTATCTATATACCTAGGCTGCTACCCCCAAGGAAAGGGAGGTAGCCGAGACAGAACGACACACTCTCCATATACTCATCCATTCAAACACATTCATTCGCATCTTAGCCCTAAGAGAGAACGGACAGATCCTCACCGCACCACACCGCACAAGGATCAACTGCGCAATGCAATCAGTGATATCCCTGACATAATAATAATAATAATAATCCATCCATCCATCATCCAATCCTCCGTTGCCCCATGAGAAGCGTAGGAGCCCGGGGCTAGGCAATTGGTCCCTGACATTTAAGATGAGAAGTGACCAACCTCACTCATCCCTGGAAAGTGACATTACGTAGAGCAATAAACCCCAACCATCCCTTGGATATAAACCTTCACCTGGCTCAATCCGATTTGGAGCACAATAATTACCCACGAAACCACCAGGCGCCAGAATTTGGTTATATGGTTACCACCCAGCGTAGTAAATAGTTTCCTTGGTGTACAGAAAACCATTTGACTTGTCACTCAGTGTAAAGTCACCCATAGGCAAAGGAAGGAAGAGGAAGAAGAATGAAGGAATGAAAGACAGAGGAGGGAGTGTAAAAAAGTCACCCGTAGGCAGGAGGACGAGGAAAGATATGGAAGGAAAGAAAAGACAGAAGAAGACTGAAGGAAAGAAGGATGGATGAGAGGACAGGGCAAACATCCAGGAGAGCAGCACTACATTGAGTGAGTGGATGGTAGAGCGCCCCCCACCTACCACAAAATAATAATAATAATAATAATATAAAAAATAGCCTAGTACCAATAATAATAATAATACAAAAAATAGCCTAGTACCAATAAAAATACGTATAATAATACTAATGATGACGATCAAAATAGTGATGATGATAGTGATCACAGTAATCCCTCAGAAAAGAGCTCGCCCTTTCCCGCAGAAAGAAGCCAACGTACCTGCAGAGAGTAGTTGGCTTTACCTGCAGAGAGTAGTTAGCTTTACCTGCAGAGAGTAGTTGGCTTTACCTGCAGAGAGTAGTTGGCTTTACCTGCAGTGAGTAGTCGGTGTTACTTGCAGAGAGTAGTCGACATCATCTGCAGAGAGTAGTCGGTGTTACCTGCAGAGAGTAGTCAGCGTTACCTGTAGAGAGTAGTCGGTGTTACTTGCAGAGAGTAGTCGACATCATCTGCAGAGAGTAGTCGGTGTTACCTGCAGAGAGTAGTCGGTGTTACCTACAGAGAGTAGTCAGTGTTGTAGTCGGGGCCACCTACAGAGAGAAGTCGGTGTTTCGTGCAGAGCAAAGGCGGGGCTACTTGTAGAGAGATGGCAGAGAAAAGTCTACTTCACATTCCTAAAAAATAAAATGTCACCTGAAGAACGAAGTCGACGTCACCTGCAGGAAGGAGTCTTCTATTTTTTATCTGCAGAGAGAACTTAAGATCATTAACACAGAACGTTCGATATCAGCAGACACCAGCAGAGAAGTCTATGTCCTTGCAGAATGTACTCGACATCACCTGCACACAGAAGCTGATTACATCTGCGATTAGAAGGCGATGCCACCTCAGAAGATGTAGTCTTTGGCAACTGAAGGCAAGATTTTACCATCACTTGTAATGGAAGACAAGTCGACGTGAGCGGCAAAAGATCATGTCATCTGCACAGAAACAACTCAATATTGAGAGAGAGAGAGAGAGAGAGAGAGAGAGAGAGAGAGAGAGAGAGAGAGAGAGAGAGCGACTAAATGTAAAAGAAATGAAGGAACGTAATCTTCCCTGGATATTTTGTCGTCTGTTTCCACTGTCGTGATAAGTCGATGTCACCTGCGAATAGATTTCCCGTCACTCGCAGATAGAGGCCGACGTCACATGTAGAGAGAGTCGACGTCCCATTCACAATGAAATGGACATCATTTTGCATCGGGAAATCAGTTTCACCTTCAAAAAGAAGTCGATGTTTCCAGCAAGCAGAAGTCGATGCCACCTTCAAGGAAGAAGTCGATGATGCCTGCAATTTTTATGACGTGACACATGTTAGGAAAAAGAAGTAGAAGTAACCTGAAAAGTGAGGTAAGTTGATAACATAGTGACAGATATAGAGATAAATAAACATATCTATATCTATCTATATCTATTTATCTATCTATCTATCTATCTATCAATCAATCTATCTATCTATCTATCTATCTATCTAGAGAGAGAGAAAGCCGTCGTTAGTAAAATGAAAGTAGTTAACATTACCTAAGTATATTGAAGTCTGCGTCACCTCCATCATGCAAATCGATCTTTTCTGATGAATAAAATAAATACTACAAGGCCCTACCTAAACTGTTTTCAGACAGACCAGTTATTACCTGGTGGACATAACTAGATCCTAGACAGACCAGTTATTACCTGGTGGACATAACTAGATCCTATCTCAGCTGTTCCTAGACCGACCAGTTATTACCTGGTGGACATAACTAGATCCTATCTCAGCTGTGCCTAGACAGACCAGTTATTACCTGGTGGACATAACTAGATCCTATCTCAGCTGTGCCTAGACAGACCAGTTATTACCTGGTGGACATAACTAGATCCTATCTCAGCTGTGCCTAGACAGACCAGTTATTACCTGGTGGACATAACTAGATCCTATCTCAGCTGTGCCTAGACAGACCAGTTATTACCTGGTGGACATACAGTAACTGGATTCTATCTCGGCTGTACGAACGTAACAGAGATTCTCTGAAAAATTTTCCTGGCAGTTGTCCTGAGGTCTTTTTTTTCCTGCGTTTTATATCCCTGGTTCTTATTGCCCCGGGGATTTCTAGCACCAGGGTTCTTCTTCCCTCTGATATCTTACTACCTTCGGGGTCATATACCCCGGAAGTCTTCTTTCACCCAGGGTCAGAGGAGCGCGTGCCCTCTCTCTACTCCTCCAACTCCTAATGATTCATTGAAGTTGTTGTTGGTGGTGGTTTTTAGTTTCCTGTTCTTTGAGGGACTCGGGCCCAGGTAATTGTTCAGTCAGTGGCTGAGTGGCGGAGGTAAAGGAGGGAGTAGTCTGACTAATATACTGTTGGATAGCTGCTTCACTTGGGAAGGAGCTTGCTGCCTTTGAATGCAACATTCGTTGTAGAGTCACATCTTCCTTTCAATAAACACGGACGATTGTGTCTACTAGGCAGTGAAGTTCGTCGTCGCAGAGGTAGTGGTCTTGCAGGGCGTCCAGTTGGTGGTCGGTGAGGGAAAAGATGTAAGCACTGGTCTTGGTGTCCATTGGTGGTATCATGGTGATGTGGTGCAAGGCGTCGGCAGGGTCTTGTTGGCGCTGTTCTGGTGTTGGTGGCAATGAAGAGGTTGTGGCAGGTACTGGTTTCTTCTTCTTTCTCTTCATTCGTGATGGTGAAGCAGCAGGTGACTGTGAAGCTAAAGGAGAGGCAGGACACTCTTCAATCTCGATTATTCCAGTGGTGATAGGGCAAGGGGGTGCTGGTCATCTTGTGGCAGAGATGGTGGTGGAGAGGGCAGAGGAGGCGGCAGAGCCAGGATGACAACATTGACTGCCTCTTCAAGGATGGAAAACGAGGCAGTTAGTTGTGGTGGAGCAGCAGAGAGATTAACATGGTGAGGGCTGTCCGGTCTTCTTGTACAACTGTAATCGCATATTGTCTGCATGCAATTTTGCGGTCCTGGGTGGTATTATCCTCATCAGCTGCACATCAACGTGGATGTTTGCGTCGATCTGGGGCGGGGGTAGATCCCTCCACTTGGCTGCCAGAAGAGCCGGTGACAGAGGCAGCTTCTGGGCCCTTACTCCCTCTTCTGATGGCACACTCCACTCTCTTCGCCTCCACCAAGGACTTTCCAACCTTCCTGAGGTTTGGCTTTTCGCAGATAGTAGTCAGCGTCACCTGCAGAGAGAAGTCGGCGTCACCTCCAGAGAGTAGTCAGCGTCACCCTGCAGAGAGTAGACAGCGTCACCTGCAGAGATAAGGCAGTGTCACTTGTAGAGAGAAGGTAGACAAAAGTCGACTTTCCATTCCGATAAAATGAGATGTCACCTGCAGAGAGAAGTCGAAGTCACCTGCAGGAAGAAGTGTATGATGCTGAATTTGCAGACAGAACTGAACATCACATAGATAGTGCTGTTGATATCATCAGAGACCAGCAGAGAGAAATCTACGTCACTTACAAAAAGTACTCGACATCACATGCACACAGAAGCTGATTACATCTGCGATTAGAATGTGATGCCACCTCAGCAAATTTAGACTTTGGCAAATGAAGACAAGAATTTCCCATCACTTGCAATGGGAGACAAGTCGATGTGAGCGGTAAAGATCATGTCATTTGCAAAGAAACAAAACTCGATATTGAGAGAGAGAGAGAGAGAGAGAGAGAGAGAGAGAGACTCAACGTTAAAGAAAAGAAAGAAGCAACTTTACCTGGAATTTTTACGCCGGGATAGTCTGCCGTGATACGTCGAGGTCACCTGCAAATTGAAGTTCCCCTCTACTGCAAAAAGAGGCCGACGTCACTTGTTGATAGAGTCGACTTTCACTACGGACTGAAGTGGACATCAGTTGCACAGAGAAATCAGCGTCACCTACAAAAAGAAGTCAATGTTCCGAGCAGGAAGAAGTGACACCACCTTCAAAGAAGTGTGTGTTGCCGTCAGGATCAACGACGCCTACAAGGAAAGTGAGTTGAAGTGACCTGAAAAGAGAGAAAACTTGACATAGTGAAAGATATATAGATAAACACACACACACACACACACACACACACACACACACACACACACACACACACACACACACACAGATTTAACGGTAACGGAAAGATGGAAGGAAACATTACCTGATAATGTTGACGTCGATGTCACCTGCCGTGATATGTCAAGGTGAACAGCAAATAGAATTTCCCGTCTCGTATACAAACCGGCTGACGTCACGTGTAGAGAGAGCCAAACTGCACTACGGCATGAAGTGGATATCACTTGCATAGAGAAATCAGCGTCACCTGCAGAAAGAAGTGGACATTCCTTGCAGGAAGAAGGTCACACCGCCTCTTGACAGCTGTTAACGTTACCTGCTTAGAGGAGTTTGTGTTACTTGTAAATGATGCCGGCGCCACCAGGAGAGAAGCCGACGTCACGTGCAAAGAGATGTCGACGTGTCGTTTAGAGAGAAGGTGACGTTTCCTGCAGACAGAAGTGGACGTCACCTGCAGAGAGAACCGACGATATATGAAGTGAGAACCCGACGTCATCCGCAGAGAGTAGTTGACGTCCATTGTAGAGAGAAGCCGATGGCATAACCTGGCCTGAAGCTGTACCACTTGACCTTCCCCGAGGTGGTGGTGGGTGGGGAAGGAGTAGTGGGGGGTGTGGAGGATGTGTGGGTGCCTGTGGTGGGCCTGGCAGGCTGGGAAGGACATGTTGCTCTGGCTGCTGCTCCACCCGAACTGCTCGTGGAAGCTTCGGCCAGGCCTTATATAGCTTTGGCAGACTAACTACCACCCGCCAGAAAATGGAACGAAACACCGCCCGGATACACATCAACTATGCACCTAAAAACCGCCCGAAAGCCATGAATCTCTGCCAAAAATCCAACAATGAAGAAAATGTGTCATGGAAAATACTGCTATGAATATGTTACCACTAAATTAACAGCAACAACAACAACGCCAATTTAATAATAATAATAATAATAATAATAATAATAATAACAACAACAAGAAAAACAACAGCAATAATAATAATAATAATAATAATAATAATAATTATAATAGTTGTATTAGTAGCAGTAGTAGTAGTAGTAGTAGTAGTAGTTGAAGTAGTAGCCTAGTAGTCTATATATCTATCTATAGCCCGACGCCCCTAATCCGGCAAAGGGTGGCCGCAGACAAAACGTCTCCAAGTCGCTCTGTCACCCACCATTTGACTACCCTCCCCCAACTCACCCCCTCCCCTCATATACCTATCAACTCCATCCCTCCACCTCACCCTCGGTCTATCCCTCCCTCTCCCTCCCTCCACCTCCTCACCTACATACACCCTCTTAGTCAGTCTTTCATTCTCCATTCTCTCCACATGTCCAAACCACCTCAGTGTATTTATCCTAATCTTCTCAACCACATCCACATCCACCCCACAACTTTCCTTCTCTTCTTCATTCGTCATCCTTTCCCTTCCTTGTCACTCCTAGTAGTGGTAGGAAGAATAATACCAGTAGTGATCATGACAATAGTGATGATAGGGCCTAGAGTGATCGCTGCAACGAGAAGTTGCCGTTCCCTCCGCGGAGGGGTAAGAGTTACCTGCAGAGGAGTAGTCGCCGTCACCTGCAGAGAGTTGTCGGAGTCACCTGCAGAGAGCAGTGGGCGTCACCTGCAGAGAGACACCTGCAGAGAGCAGTGGGCGTCACCTGCAGAGAGTTGTCGGCGTCACCTGCAGAGAGCAGTGGGCGTCACCTGCAGAGAAAAAGGCGGTGTCACTCGTAGAGAGAAGGCAGAGAAAAGTCGACTTCCCATTCCGAGAAAATGAGATGTCACCTGCAGAGAGAAGTCGAAGTCACCTGCAGGAAGAAGTCTATGATGCTGTAATTGCAGAGAGATCTCAGCATCACCTGCAAAGAGAGGTGGATATGATCAGAGACCAGAAGACAATGCAGCCTCCTAAGAAACAGTCAATGTCACCTTTAAAGAGGAATTCGATGTCAGTTGCAATGAAAGACAAGTCTATGTGAATGGAAAAGAAGTTTGTGTCAACTGGAAAGAGATATAAGACAACTTTACGTGTGTGTGTGTATCTACGGGAGAGAGAGAGAGAGAGAGAGAGAGAGAGAGAGAGGAACTCAAGGTTAATGAAAAGGAAGAAGTCAACCTTGTCTGAAAGTACTGAATTCGGCGTCACCTGGCGAGATATGTGGATGTCATATCACAACGTCTTGCTGTAACGAGGTGCTTTTAAACGCAAAATGAAAGATAAACATTCGGGAGCCGAATGCTAATTGCCCGCCAGAATATGCTGTTGGCTAAGTCCAAGTTTTAGGCCGTATCTTGATATCCTGAAGGTTTCATGTTGTTTGCTCAAGCTGTTCATTAGATATAATGGTGCTAAAGGCGGGCGACAAAAACTACTTGACATTTGGCAGCCATTTTGGTGACATTGGCCTTGACCGTCAATCCCCATTATCTAATCCGTCCAAGATATTGTTCATATCTTGACACCCTGAAGGTTTCATGTTGATAGCTCAAGCTGTTCAAGAAATATAATGGTGCTAAAGACGTGCAATAAAAACTAGTTGACCTTTGGCAGTCATTTTGGTGACCTTGACCCTGACCCCGAGTGCCCATTTTCGAACTCGTCCAAGATATTGTTCATATCTTGACACCCTGAAGGTTTCATGTTGATAGCTCAAGCCGTTCATGAAATATAATGGGAACACACACACACATACGCAAACACACACACACACACACACACACACACACACACACACACACACACACACACACACACACACACACACACACACACACACACAGGCAGGCAGGCAAAAAACATTATTTTTCTGCTTTCCAAAGGCGGGCGATAATAACATCGGTTGACAGCACGAGATGGCCCTGTAGGGGCGACTGAATTCCTGCTGTTGATGGGTTTGCTCGGACAGACACTGATGGGTTGCTCTACCACTACAACTGTCATATAACTACTGTATATATGGGGATATGGTATATGGTACTTTGCTATAGGGTCACATGCACCAAGTCCGTGCATGCACAGGGTAACTTGTGCACGAAGTAACCTATTTGACAACCCTGTTTGTGGGTATAACATTCTAAACAGGTAACTTCCTGAGACAGCCAGAGAGACAGTGTTGAGTACAGAAATCAAATTGTCCTTGTGTCTATCATAGGAAATCACCTATATATGGAGTATATGCCCAAAGGCAAGAGTTGTGGTATCAGGTACTTTAGTGCATAGTTTAATTCATGAACAAACTTGTTGCAGGTGACCGTCTTCATGATTTGAGACTGACGGGTTCCTACTCACCATCATCTTCGTCATTATCATAATTACCCGGATCATCATTATCATCATCATTATCACAGATGATGATTGTAGTTGTTGTTGTTGTTGGGCCATCCCAGTGTGTCTGACAGAGTAGACCCATTAACCACTGGCAAACAACCACCACTGCATGGCCTTCCTGTGCAGTGAACCTATGTTCCCTTGCCACCTATAGCACCTTGCCACAGCCAGGCGGGGGGAAGTGTTGGTTTGGTTCCTGGATGGACTGCACATTTGCCTTTCTCCATCCAGTTAATAGGGGCCCCATAATAGACTCCACATCTCCCCGTTATTTAGTTATATGGATACCACCAGCATTGTTAATATTTTCCTGTGTTAAAGAAAACAATTAGGATTTTCACTCAATGTAGAGCCACCAGAAGAAGCTAAAGAAGACAGCTCTGAGGGTAGGGCCGCTGAATGTGGGGAGTATGACTAAGACAGGAGGGCAAGGTGGCTGACGTGATGGACAGAAGAAAAGTGGGAATATGGTGTATACAAGAAACAAGGTGGAAAGGAAACAGGGTACCTGACATCAGAACAGGGTGTAAGCTCCTCTATTGCACAGCGGAGCAAATGCGCAAGAAAGAAACGGTGTTGCAGTCATCTTGGATAAGAATTGGAAAAAAGGGCTGGTGGATGTGGGAAGGAAAAGTGATCGGATAATGAGTGCGAAAGTGGAACATGGCGGCTTGGTGCTAAATGTGGTTTGTGCCTTTGCACCACAGGTCGGGTGTAGTGAGGGAGAAAAGGAGGAGTTCTGGAGGCATCTGGATGAAGTACTGGTAGGGGGTCCAGAAGGAGAAAAAGTTTTCACTGGAGGAGATCTGAATGGCCATGAGGCCAGGGAGAGGGGTGTGTTTTCTAGAATGCATGGTGGCTTCGGAAGTGGAGTGAAGATCGCAGAAGGAGAAAGTATACAGTAATTGACTTCTCATTGGCAGCAGACATGGCTATTCCAAATTCTTTCTTTAAAAAGCCTGAATATCAAATTATCTTTTACAAAATGGACAAGGGGAGAGTCAAATTGATTCTCTGCTATGTAGAAGGAACCACATGAAAGAAATTGTGTGAATTGTAAAGTGATAATGGCGAGAGTGTATCGGCACAACATCGGCTGGTAGCGGTGAATTGCGAAGTCATAGGCGAGAGAAAAGGGAAACAACAGGGAAATGCAAAAATTAAATGGTAGAAGTTGAAAGAGGAGGAGGGAAAGAATGAGTTGAGAACTAGCGTCCTGAGAGAAATAACATAAGAAGAGAATGTAAATGTGTGGTGCGATAAAAACAGCAGGATAATTAAGCAGGGGGAGGGGGGGAAGAACTGTTGGACAAAATGTTTGGAAAAAGCTACCCACATGAAAGGAAACATGGTGATGGAATGAGGAGGTACAGGAAAAGGTAAAAGAGAAGAAAGAGGCAAAGAAGAAATTTGATAGAACTGGGAATGAAGAAGATAAAGAGATACTAAGAAACAGCCAGAAACAACGGTAGCAAGGGCAAAGGAAAGAGCAGTGGATCAGCACTACGAGGAATTGGAAACACCGGAAGGACAGAAGTTCTCTGCGTCGAGAAAATGAAGGAAAAAGGGTGTAAAATATCTTACGCATATAAAGCAGATAAAGGATGGTGGGGGTAGGGTACTGAGGGCAGAGGAGGGCATAAAAGGAAGGTGGAAAGAGTATTTCGAGAAGTCACTGAACGAGGGAAACGAGAGGAAAATTTTTGGAGATGCAACGCCAAATGAGAGGGAAACACCTGAAATTAGTAGGGAGGAAGTCAAAGCAGCACTGAAAAAGACGAAATATGGGAAGGCAGCGAGACTGATGAAATACCAACAGAGGCATGGAAAAGCTTGGGAGAAGATGGAGTAGATGTACTAGTAGGTTTAATGTAGAAGATATATGATCAGGAGAAAATACCGGAGGCCTGGCGAGAAAGTGTCACAGTACCGATTTACTGTATAAGGAAAAAGGTGACATTCAGGATCGTGGGAACTATCGGGATATAAAGCTGATGTCACACAATGAAAGCATGGGAGAGAATAAGAGAAAAAAGGTTAAGTAAGGAAACAGAGACTGGTGAACAACAGGTCGGATTCATGTCAGGAAGAGGAACAACAGATGCAATCTTTGCAGTGTTTCAAATCCAGGAAAATTTTGAAGAGAAACAAAGCTGCATGTGATTTTTGTCGATTTGGAAAAAACGTACTGTGCCAAGGCAGGAAGTATGGAGATGTATGAGGGAGAAAGGCGTTTCAGAAAAGTATGTGCCACTGGTTAAAGATATTTATGACCAGGTGAGAACTCGGGTCAGTAGTGTTGGTGTGACTGAGAAGCTTCCATAAAAAATTGGGCTACATCAGGGATCCTCGTCTAGTCCTTATATCTTCGATTTGATAATGGATGTTTTGGGGAGAGATACCACTGAAGAGGCTCCTTGGGTTATGCTGTTTGCAGATGATATTGTGCTGATAGAAGATAGATACCACCAGGGAGGGAGTAGAACGGAAGTTGGAGGAGTGGAGGAAGAAAATGGTGAATAGAGTACTTAAAATTAACAGGAGAAGGACGGAATATCTATGGTTTAATGGAGCAGAAGAACAGACAGATGTGAGTCTGCTAGGAGAAAAGTTGGAAAGAGTTGGGACATTCAAGTATTTGGCCTCGAATACAACAGCTGACGGCGGATTGGATGCAGAAAATAATCAGAGGATACAGGCAGGATGGAGACTCTGGAAGGATATGTCAGGAGTGTTATGTGATAGATAAATCAGTGTAAGAGTGAAAAGAAAAGTATATAAAATGGTGGTAAGGCTTCCAATAATATACCGTTCGGAAACTTGGCCTATAAAGGAGTCTCAGGAGAGGAAGCTGGAGGTGGCGGAGATGCGGATGCTGAGATGGATGAGCGGGGTCACGAGAATGGATAAGATCAGGAATCAGAGAATCATGGGAACGATTAAGGTTGTGGAAATCTCAAAGAAGGTGCAGGAGAGGCGACTACAATGGTAGGGACATGCAATGAGAAGGATTCAGGACAATGTGGGCAGAAGAGTGATGGAAGTGGAGGGTAGACGGAGAAAGGGTCGGCCCAGAAGACGGTGGATGGACTTTTTATACAGCGAGATATGAGGGAGAAGAACTGAGCAAGGGATGAACTGGGACATAGAGGAGAATGGAGACGACTAGGCAGAAACAGCGACCCCATAATAAACACGGGCAAAGCTGTGGAAGAATACAGATAGATAGATAGATAGATAGGCGGATAGATAGATGGCTAGATAGATAGATAGATAGAAACACGGGCCAAGCTTTGGAAGTAGATAGATAGATAGATAGATAGATAGATGGATGGATAGATAGATAGATAGATATAGATACAGATAGATAGGTATATAGATAGTTGGATAGATAGACAGACAGATAGATAGATAGATATAGATATAGATAGATAGGTATATAGATAGATAGATAGAAAGACAGACAGATAAATAGACAGATAGATAGATATGCATATACGAATACATATAGATATACATCTATATATATAGATACAGATATAGATGTGTGTGTGTGTGTGTGTGTGTGTGTGTGTGTGTGTGTGTGTGTGTGTGTGTGTGTGTGTGTGTGTGTGTGTGTGTGTGTGTGTGTGTGTGTGTGTGTGTGTGTGTGTGTGTGTAATTTATTTATTTATATAAAGTCCTTCTACAATAACTGAAATAGTGAAATTGTTGAATAGCGAAAGAAAAATTATAAATATCGGTCACAATATTTCTCTGTTCCACAATCCTCCCATCAGACAGAAGTAAATGCTACTCCGATTAACTAACCCATTTATGAAATATATAAGGGTGCCAACACGTTTTACGACGGTGGTATAAAGCTTCAATAATGGTTGAATACATGGGATGTTGTAATCGATGTTTACAGATGACTGGACTGTAACATCAAGCTCTCATTGCACCCCACAAAACCGAGTCAAGTATATCTTAATTTAGCTGTAACCACAATAATGTGTTAGTCCAGTGGAGTGGTTGGGTACTGTTGAGTAACTGCATTACGAGAGGTAGTGCTTGTTGGCAGCAGGCTGATTCATGTGTTTACCCTTGTCCGTGATGTTAGCGCGTGTGTTATCACAGTGTCCGTTCGTGTTAATACCTTAACGTTGATGGCATACCTTCTCATTAAATGTGATGTGCTTAGGAGTGTATCTGAGGGTAACGAATAGATGTATATCGCATAGCACATCCTACGTACGTTTTCTTCCTGAGTTCAGAAAAATAGTGGTCTGTGTGGCTGTGACGGCAGATGGTGTGATGCAACACCATGACAAGAAGAGAAAGCATATATAGAATCAGTGAGACTACCAGAGTTGATGGCATGATTATATTGGTTCATTTCATATTGAAAGGCCTTGTAAATGCCTCAGGTGTCAGCCTTGTTCGCATGGTAGCGCCTCTCCATGCTGCATGATCTCAGGCAGAATTACTGTTTACTTACTTAACCCCGAAGTGCTACGACTCAAAATGACACCAAAGTAGAAATCAGTCTGATGAGGACTGTTTTATCTCTGATCTCAAGAAGATATATCTAGGAGAAATGTGTAGCACCTGGCTGAAAAATTATCACCCACAGAACACAATAACGAAAAATACGGCCCGATAAACTGTTAGAGCATTATTACCAGAAAAAAAAATCGGAGTAAAAATCTTGTGACATTGCGGACCAAAAAGCACAATTAGTTTCAGGCCGAAACTCTGGATAAATTCGGTCGTTTTTAATTTGAGTTTTATATGGAATTTTATATGATTCTTACACCTTGCCTTCAGTTCCCCAGTCCCTCACTCCTCCCACCTTTGGTGCCAAAGTAAGGATGTAGAGGGGAGGAGACAGAGGGAGAGGCGACGAATGGAGTAGGTTCGAGCCCCATTGAATTTCATTGAATTTGTTGGACAGACACCAACAAAATAATAACTGTCCATTCCCAGACCAACATCATATCACTCACCGTCACTATTTTCTGTCACTTTCTTTGACATACGGCTGCCCTGCCCTACTCCTTCGCCCCTCCCTTCCCTTTTCAAACAAACATCATTACATTTAACACTTAACTGCACAAGATATTTTTTCTACTTTCTTTGGCGTGTATCATTCCTATTTTCTTACAGAATAAAAACAAGAGATGGATGGGTTGTAAGGGGTCGTCAGGAGTAGGAAATTATGTATTGAAATTACGTAATGTTAGAAAGTGAGTATGCCACCCATCTTGTCTAAAGCTCTTGACCCCTCAAGCCTACAGAATACCACCTCGAGTATAATTCTACCACAACAGACAATCATTTAGCATAGCCTCAACAAACGGACTCTGGGAGCAACCGGCTGAGGTGGCCAGAGTCCTGCAGTGCACTGGGTTCAGGTCCAGATGAACAGGAGATTGCACTGACAACAGCAGCTACCTATTTTTCACGTCTATGCCTTGTATCTGTCTTGCCCTCCTACTAACGCCCTTACAACTTTACCCTTTACAGAGGGAAGGTGTGAAGGAAGGTCATGGAAGGTGTGGAGGGAAAGGGTACTGCAAGGAGTGGTTATAGTGTGACGGAGGAAGGGAGTGCAGTCCTGTGGGTGTTGAGGGAGACGATGGTGTGATATGGTGGTGGAGTTGTAGTGTGGTGGAGGCTGTGTAGTCCCCTGGTGGTGGAGAGAAGTGTTGGGGTGATATGGTGGTGGAGTTATGGAGTGACTGAGGGAGGGTGTTTGGTCCTGTGATAGTAGAGAGAGGTGATGGAGTGATATGGTGGTGGAGGGAAGTGATGGAGTGATGGTCGTGAAGTTATGCTGTGGTGGAGGTAGGCAGTGCAGTCCTGTGGCAGTAAAGGGAAGTGATAGAGTGATATGGTGGTGGAGTGAGGTGATGGAGTGATATGGTGGTGGAGGGAGGTGACGGAGTGATATGGTGGTGGAGGGAGGTGATGGAGTGATATGGTGGTGGAGGGAGGTGATGGAGTGATATGGTGGTGGAGGGAGGTGATGGAGTGATATGGTGGTGGAGGGAAGTGATGGAGTGATATGGTGGTGGAGGGAGGTGATGGAGTGATATGGTGGTGGAGGGAGGTGATGGAGTGATATGGTGGTGGAGGGAGGTGATGGAGTGATATGGTGGTGGAGGGAGGTGATGGAGTGATATGGTGGTGGAGGGAGGTGATGGAGCGATATGGTGGTGGAGGGAGATGATGGAGCGATATGTTGGTGGAGGGATAGAAGGGTAGTATAAGGAGGGATAGTGGAGGGAATATAAAATACAATAACGAAAACGTATTTCGCAGGGAGCGTGAAGCTATGATGTTAAGAGAAGGAGTGCAGTGCTTTCGAGACTGAAGATGTCACCGTACTGATTTGATGATCCATTTTCTTTCTGGTTACCATCAAGCAACTGCATAACATTTTGTTGCAAACTCACGGTCCTTTAACTTAGCAAACGTTTCTCCCTTGAAATGCAGGTAAATCTCAAGTGAAGGATTGTAAATGTGGGTCTGAAAAATTAGCCAGTAAATTACAGGCAATGTTTTAATGACAGGTGGCAGCAGCAGCGTAATATTCACATACAAACTGCCGCCTCCAGCCCCAACACCCGCCCACCTTCGTCTCACACAGCTTGATTATGGGGTTGTAAAAGTGGATTAAATTGTTAGGGGTATGAGACTGGTAATGTACAGAGAGAGAGAGAGAGAGAGGGAAGGCAGATAGTCAGATACTCGTAGATAAAGTGACAGCGTCATAGAAAAACATATAGGCTACTAGAAATTACACACACACACACACACACACACACACACACACACACACACACACAATTCTCTCTCTCTCTCTCTTTCTTTCTCTCTCTCTCTCTCTCTCTCTCTCTCTCTAATAAAGGACAAGGAAGTGAAGAAATTCCAACTACACTCCATTTCATAAAGTTTGACACCATCAGCGATGTCCTCAACGCCTGTAGTGTTGATGTAAATCCTCTGCATCAGGTTACCTCTATTACCTTGAGAACATAATATAAAGGCTGTGTATATATATATATATATATATATATATATATA
This sequence comes from Coenobita brevimanus, assembly GCF_032717465.1. NCBI lineage: Eukaryota > Metazoa > Arthropoda > Malacostraca > Decapoda > Coenobitidae > Coenobita > Coenobita brevimanus. Next base: position 19,835,328 of record NC_137062.1, on the reverse strand, counting down.
TATATATATATATATGATCTAAATGTGGGACTGAAACAGAGTTGTGTAATATCTCCATGGCTGTTTAATGTATATAAGGATGGGGTTGTAAAGGAGGTGCAAGGTAGGGCAGTGGATGTGAGGGTGGCTATAATGAATGAGGGTAAGGTGTGGAAGATTCCGGTGTTGCTGTTTTCTGATGATACAGTATTGTTGAGTGAAGATGAATGGGAGTTGGAAGGTTTGGTGAATGAATTTGGGACAGTGTATATGGAAGAGGAATCTGAAAGTTAATGCAAACATGAATAAAGTAATGGTGTTTGAGAGGAATGAAGTCACAGAATGCACAGTGAGGTTGGATGGTGAGGATATGGAGAATGTAAGTGCATTCAAGTACTTGGGTAGTGTGATGAGTAAGGATAGAACTTTGGGGGATGCAGTGCATGAAAGGGTACAGCAGGGAAGGAAGGTTGTTGGTTCACTGAAAGCGGCGATGAGAAATAAGGAGGTGAGTATGGAAGTAAAGAAGTCATTGCATGATAGTACTGTGATCCCTACCCTGACGTATGGAAGCGAGGCGTGGACCTTGGTATAGGGGGAACAAGTCAAGAGTAAGAGCATTGGAATTGAGTTACCTGAGAGGAGCGTGTGGAGTGACATGGAGGGACAGGTAGACGAATGAAGAAATGAAAGAACGTTGTGTGGTGGTTGTGGATGTGACTGAGAATATTAGGAGAAATACACTGAGGCGGTTTGGACATGTAGAGTGAATGGAGAATGGAATACTGACTAAGAGGGTGTATGTAGGTGGAGTGGAGGGAGGGAGAGGGAGGGGTAGACCGAGGATGAGGTGGAGGGATGGAGTTGAGAGGTATATGAGGGAGGAGGGAATGAGCTGGGGGGAGGGCAGTCAAATGGTGGATGACAGCGACTTGGGGGCGTTTTATCTGCGGCCACCCTTTGCGGGATTAGGGCGTCGGGATAGAGATAGATAGATAAATCGAGTATTTCTTTCTTATTATCTTTCTTTCCACAGACGGTTTACGCCCCTTGCGATAGTTTTCAAACATCGTGTGGTTATATAACATACATACATATATATATATATATATAGAGAGAGAGAGAGAGAGAGAGAGAGAGAGAGAGAGAGAGAGAGAGAGAGAGAGAGAGAGAGAGAGAGAGAGAGAGAAATTCCTGCAATAGCCATATTATTATAATCTTTTCATTAGTAACTTTTCTACTGTAAAATCTAAAACATCTTCCTTTCACTCGTGGATAACAAAAATCAGGGTTACTCTATTCTGCTACCGCCAGAAGATTCTTTTCTTGTCTTGCAATGGCCTTTCGTCGTCCATATGTTAACGTTATATATATATATTTTTTTGCGTGGGTTACCAGCCAAATGTGTTTTAGCTCTTATAATTTTGTTTATAAACCTTCTTAACCACTGTGTCATCTGCTGTCGATACTGCTGCTGCTGCTAGCACTCGCACATGAGTTTTCGTGAACGTTCCAGCATTTACACAAGCACACCCAGATTTTAGCTCAAACGTGCTATCACACCCAGTCTGCCTCATCCATTTGTTGCTCCACACACTCACTAAGCTCTATAAAAATAACCTCATACTGCTTCTGACGGGAACACTCTTATTCCGAAAGCAGCATTTTGCAGTCAGAACAGAGTGCACCAATGAAATATCCTAGCTCTTAGTGTGAACTTTCAGTGAGGAAATCTGCATGCAGAAACTTATCGTCTTTTTTCGATATGCCTAAAAGTCTGAGAAACCTTTTTGTTAATTACGTAAAGCCTTCTATGTCTATCTTTGACGCTCAAGAACCGCTGTGCTTTAATATTTCTTTTATTAACAAGAAGTTTAACAACTCACATACATAAATTTCTTTTCCCGTATTATTATTCTCTCTTGACCCATCCTGGAGCCAAGATGGTTAAGTGGTTGCATGACCTTCTTGCATTCAAGTGGCCGGCATGTAATGACGGTAGGAATAGGATAGATCCTGTCCTAAAGTGAACCCAAAGACAGACTGGGAGAAGGAAGCAAAAACCAGGATGGGGAGATGAGATTTGCAGGCTGGCTGGCGCTGGATGAAACAGGCTATTACCCAGTTGGCAAGACGAGAAAATAATAAAAGATGGCTTGTCCTAAATGGAATATACTAAGCTGTTGTAGATGAATATTATGATAATGACCAATTTTGCTGTTTCTTTCGCATTCGGCTTCTTTCACTTCCCTTTCTGTACCTCTATTGCCACTATTTTCTTTCTCTACCCATGTCTTTTCGGCTTTAATATGTTCTCTTATCTTCTTCCTGCTCCCCAAAGCTTTTTGCCTTTCCGCTCCCTCTCCTATAACTATTCACCCATCCCATACATAACTCCAGAATTTCAGTGGTCTATACAAAGCTATACAAATGAAGCCATACAGTTTTCACACAACCAGTGTACACATTTAACACTTTGATCACTACACACATTTTCCATGCTCGTGTCCTCTTATTCCACGGGGCTCTGAGTTTTGTGCTGGGTCGTAATCTGTGGATGTGACATTTGAAGCAGGCGACATAAACTACCGACCATTTATGAACTAACACAGGATCACACTGACATGCACCAACACATCGCTAGCAATTCACCTTTCATTTTCATCATCATCGTCTACCTCTTCCTTAATTCACCAACATCACAGTACCTTTGATAACCTTAACAGTTTACTACCATCCAAATACTTTCATCCCACTTCAGCTTTCCAACTTTTATTTTCGCTCATCCTTTTAGCAACATCTTGAAGTCTTTTGGTCATTTTCTCTCCCAGTCATCATGAACTCTAAGTTCACCAATATCACAACTTTGCAAGTAATCCCAAGATCCTCATCCCAGTCTTGAAGTTCCACCCTTTTCTTTAGTATTTTTTAAAATTCCTCTAACCTTGTCTCTTTCCCGATATCCTGCATTCCCCGTTCTCCCTGATAGACAAGACCTGCTGCTTTACTGTAAACACAATAATGTGTTTCTCTGAATCTATAAATCAGATATCCCTTGTAATCGGGTAAAAGGAAATGGATTTTGATGTGATCAGTGCTGTCATCCTGTTATAGTTATGTTGGAGTTGATATTACGTTGATGTTGTGGAACGCTTCTCGTTTGGTGTTGGCAGAATCTATAGTGGCAAAGACTGGCTGATAAATTTCGCATTTCATGCCGTATTTCATGTCTGCTATAATACAACCACAACTACAAGACTGTTCAGCTTAGGGAAACTTCTGACCATTTGGGGAATTCATGTTGATCACTCATCACACTTTCAGCACATATCCATTTTCATTCCATATTCTTAATCTTGTATTCATCCCCCCCCCCCTCGTCTCTCCTTTCTCACCTCTTCTCTCCTCTCCTCCTGTCTACAAACTTCATTTTTCTCATGTCCCCTAAATTCTCTCTTCCTTTTTCCCAACTTCTCTTTTTCCTCCTGTCTCCACACTTCTCTCTACCTTTCTCCACGCTTCTCACTTCCTGCCTCCACTCCTCTTCTCTCTTTCTGCCTCCACTCTTCCCTTCTCTCCTTCTGTCTCCACACATCTCTCTCTCTCTCTCTCTCTCTCTCCTACTAGGTTCCACACATCTGTTTTCTCCTTGCGTCTCCATTCATCTCGTTTCTCTTCCTGTCTCCACACATCTCTTCTACCCACACATCTCTTCTATCCTCCCGTCTACATTCTTCCCCGTGTCTCTCATCACGTTACCACTACGGTGTTCCTGTACCACTAACTCTTGATACACTTACACCAGCTGCTGTCTAAATTATAATTCTAGAGGCTGTTGTTTCTTGTACTTCTCTCTGCACTCTGTCTTAATCAGTAATTTACTTAAATTTTGTACAAGGGTAATCCTTTTCCTCATAACTATATATATATATATATATATATATATATATATATATATATATATATATATATATATATATATATATATATATATATATATATATATATATATATATATATATATATATATATATATATATAATTAAATTGGTGATGAAAAAAACTAGAACTTCTATCACTAACTCCTTCCTGCTGATCTTGGGCCTCCTGTAGACCCACATCCAGCACCAAAAAGCCTCTCCGTTGCTGTTTGTCCTAACATCACTTCAGCTTACTCAAATTGAAGGGGTGGTGAAATGTGTGGTGAGATGGACTGGGGACTGTGGTGGAGGGAGGGATCCCGGTTGTTGCAGGGAACAGTCTATGGATTTGAGTTTCATAACATCACATTTACAGTACTCTTCTTTCAAATGGCCACCAAACCCGAATGTGGAATCCCAAGCATACCACAATAAAGGCAGTGGGAATTAATGGATTTTGTTTTTGTGTGCGTGTTTTTTTTTTTTTACTTGATTTTCCTTTCTCCATTCTGTTACTTAGTAAAAACTAGGGCGATGCTAGGTGTGAATGCTGCATGGACCAACCCACCGTTGGTCTGTCGTAGGTGTACGACTGAACCTTGGGAACATAATGTTTTAAAAAATCCTTAGTCATGTACATACCTGTACTCACTGGTCGTCACCCAGAACTCAGCTACATACAGATGTAGGCTTGGACAGCAGAGGGCAGCAGCTGCAACACGAGGCTGCGATGGATCACACAACAATAATTAAGGTCATCATTTTATTAATAAAGATGGATACTGTATAGTAGTCCCACAGACTATTATTTGTGGACAAGTACTGCTAAACGGCTATATAATTCATCATTTGTTTCAAATGAGTATTGCGTTACATGCACCATTGCATTCATTATAATAATATCAACCGACATAAACTTCCCATACTTAATACCTGCTGTTTAAAACAGATCTGGGATGGCATCTAGAACATGCTTCTTTTGAAAATTGTTTGGTTTTAGAGCAAAACTTGTTTTACATTTTTTGTCCGACTGCAATATATATGCTTCTGTAGAAGAGTAGTAATTATGTGTTGTTGATATATGTTTACGAACATTTTACGTATATTGTTCAATGCAAAAATAAAGCAATGAAATACTCAATGCTAATGAACAGCCTAGACAGGAATTACATAAGTATGAAGTTATTACGGTGCAAAACGCATCGTGCAGTTGCTTTCTGGAGACAACTGAAAAGGCCGATCAAGTAAATAACTGTCAAACTGAATGATGACAGTCAAGTGAAATTAAAGTGAAAAGCTGAACTGTGTAAATGGCTTACGGGTGAGTCGTTGACATAATCCATGGATGTGAGGCAGATAGTGTTCAATTCACCGTCCCCAGTTTATTGAGCTTCTTCATCCCACGTTCATTCGTTTGTCCCTTCTCTTTCCCCCACTCCGTATTTCTTCGCTGTTCCTCATCCCATCTAACAAGAAGTGAGTCTGCTGTCCATCAAATTAAGGTTCCGCGTCTCTCGTGGTTCGTGATACCTGAGTGGTCTGGGTGGTGATGTCACTTGGCTCGATATTTCAACCTTCGCTTCCATTATTTTAATTCATTCCACTTTCATCCACACTCTTGTAGTAATTTCTCAACGTTGTTCGCTATCAGTCACACAGCTCAGTTACTTATGTTTACAAAGCGCTCCAGTTCGTACACCCACTCCCAAATTTACACTCATTTACACATCTGTCTCTGGTAAAATGCATTCCCACAATTTATCCCATCCTAATGTTAATTCTGGTGAGTACAATTATTCATTATCAAATTCGTGGTCGGTCACTTTGTCATCATCATCATTAGATGTAACACCATCATAAATATGGCAACAACAGTACAAAAATTGCATTTGCATACCAACGGTCCGTTTTCCTGTTTTATTCAACCAAGCAATGTTTGGAATTTTCCCTCTCCATCTGGTTCTCTGCCTACCTCTTTGTCCCATTCTTCTATGACTTACCACATATTACCTGGGTTGTCCATTTTCTTGTAGCAAAGGCACACCCTTAGACAGGAGCCGTGTGGCATGGGCCAAACAATTTACTGGGCTTCATGACCTCTGCCCACATCCCAAATACGTACTCTGCCACACTCACCCCACACCCCAGGCGCCTCTGTACAATGTCAACAATGGGTACAGTATTTGCTGGACTAGCCAACGCTCCATGTGTGGCCATCCATACATAAAAAAAAAAAAAAAAAAAAAAAAAAAAATAGGAGGAAGTAAAACAAGGGGAGGAGATTAGTTATATATGATATAGTCGATGAGTGGGAAAGCGTTGAAAATAACTCAAGGTTTGTAATCCTCTATCGTTTCGGAATACACTATATTGAACCCATGCTTAAATAGGCGGTGAAAAATGGGAAGAATAGAAACTTTTTTTTTTTTTTTTTTTCACACAGGAACATGGATAAAGGTCTCAGACTCCTTCCTTTATTTTCCCAACCACCCATTTTATTCACCTGCTACTATGAGTCAGTATGGAACCAGCATAAGAGGAGGAAGTGTAAGGGAGGAGAAGGAAGTTGTGTAATGTATAACTAGCAGTATTACCATTGCACAATTATATGCGTACGTCTGTTGTACATGCACGTCTTACAAAGTGTTATACAACAACCATTGCATTTATTCAAATATGTATACAACTTGTTTAAAATGTAATATTACTAAATAATCACTATTTACTATGAATATTATATGTATACAATATTCATACAATTATGTTACTTTTACAATATTATGTATTTCACTTAATTAGCTTATAAGTTCATTATAATGTATATATAATATGTATTAATATGTTATGACTATTAACTGTTGATGGTACGCCATTTTCGCGCGGCCGAGCAGTGTGGTAGGACTACATATTATAATTGCAAATCATAATAGATAGATAGATAAATAGATAGATAGAGAGACAGATAGAAGCAGGGAGTCAGATGATGAGAAGGTGTTGTGTCTGCGAGAATCGAGCAGTGCTAAACATGCTTACACACTCTTAACGCAAGGAATGCTTGATAGGCACACGACAGCGCCTAGTGACCATATACACACATACACACATACTCACACACAGGCTGCTAGAACTTTCCATCCACGAGGAACACACGTGACACACCCCTGCTACACCAGAATTTAGGAAAGAGAGCTCAGACGGAGGTTAGCGACAGAACAGGCAGGAGGAGAAGGAGACAGGCCTCAGAGGAGACAGGTCACGGGGAGAAGGGCTTGGCAATTTGAGAGAGAGAGACAGATAGCTAGACAGGGAGGTAGCTACCCGGGACTTATACTGTACTTCGTTCCGTGTGAGAGACTTGTTAATATTTCCAAGACAAATAAAAATAGTCCCATACTATTCTTTACCTCTCCTGTCACTACATGACAAATGGGAAGCTACTCCAAGATATAAAAACCGCTCGTCCATAAATTCTAAAATATATATATAACTCAACCACAAAGGAACCTACACAGTCTTTTATGACACAAAGTCATTTATGACAGTTGGAGGCAGACAGACAGGCAGAGAGAGAGTGAGATGCGAGGATTAGACGGAAAGGGAGGAGGGGAATACATTGTATAGTATAGGGATGAGGAGGAGGGGGTGGAAGGATAGAGGATAGAGGGAAGAGGGTACTGAGGAGACATGCACAGATAAGAGAAGTGGACAGAAACAGAGGAAATATAGCGAAGAACTTGATACCGGGGGGGAAGAAAGATTTTATTATCGATGAAAAAGAAGATACACAATATTCAGGATAACATGGACAGGGTAACTTCTTCACCCACTGATGACATCCTTCTCACATGTTAAAGATGATAAAAGAATAAAAACTACTGGAAAACTTGGTATATTTATTGTTTTTCATATTTCCTTTATTTGTCAGAGATTATGTGCTCGATGTCTGTATTACCAAGCAACTTTCTTCCATCCTTGAGAGAAGTAGAAATTATATTACAGCTGGAGTTTCGGACACCCTTGGATCCGTCAGCACAGAGATGTCAGCTATTACTTACGAATGTTCTTTTAAATTGATCTGAAAAAGATATGCTGACCACGCTCTCTCTCTCTCTCTCTCTCTCTCTCTCTCTCTCTCTCTCTCTCTCATTTTCCCACACTGGGTATTGCATTAAACGAATCATTGGAAGCACAAAAAAAGAACGACTAAAGTTGGCTAAAAGTTGAATCTGGGATGTGGGAAATCGTTTTTTTTTTTTTTTTTTTCAGAAAAATGTAGATAAGTAGTTTATTTGGCAGTAAGTAGAAAAATAATTAGTACTTTAAGGACTACACTTGACGGAGAAGAAGTCGTCTGGTTAAAACAAAAACAAGATATCAAGGTGTAACCCATAGCAAAGAACTGATTACTCAGTATGTAAGTTTTAATTGTAAGCATTGCTCTCATCTGAACAAAATCTATAGTAAGCCTGATTATTATTCCCGATGTAAACAAACGCCTCACAAGATTTAATAGTATTCCCTTTAAAATAATCTGACTTCGTATAAAACCAAATACCTCTCGTATGGGAAGTTTCTGTGAATTTCTGAAAGTCAACAGTGTTTTCATCTTCGTGCAGTTGCAACCTTCAGCAAATTTTGGTGACGGTGCTGCCGCTACCTTGTACGATTCGTTGGTTGCCGCAGCCAGGGTGGAAAATTACGTGTGCTGGGTAGAGCGAGAGAGATGAGAGGATTATACACAGTGGAGGGGGTTAAGGGGGATAGGAAAAGGAGAGGGAAATATAATTACAGTTACATTTAGGAAGGGACAGGGGAGATAGGGAGGAGGAGAAGGAGGGGGGAAGGGATGGAAAGAGGCCGGTGGGAGAGAAATGAAGAATATAATGCACAGTGCAAGGAAAAAAGAAAGGGAGAAATATAGACAGTGGAGATGGGAAGATATATAGACTCAACAGAAGCAGGTAGAGGGCGGACCCCTTCCCACTATCCTGTTGTTTTCCTATATTTTTCCCATTTCCTCCTGAAGCATTTCCTGCCGCCTGCCTCTGGTTGTGACAACATGTCCAATAACTCTGCCTCCCTCACCTCACCTCACCTCAGTTTACCTCATCTCAACTTCATTTCACCTCACCTCAAACACTCCAACAATTTAAAAATGTATACGAGGACGATTGGCAACTGAGTGTGATAGTGTTGTGAATAGTGAGCATATTAACCCTTCGTTAGTCAGGTGGGGGATTCTGACACCCCAGATTTTTTAAAATGCTCATATTTCCTAGCCGGTAATTCGAATATTTCTCTCCGTTCCAGTACTCTGCTGATTCAGTAAGGGGAGGGAGCATGTGGATTGCTTTAGTCCTGCCTCTGCTGTAGTGAGAGGGAGGGGCACTTCCCCCCCCCAAGGTGTCCAGTTACCCCATCAAAGTAACCATTTAGATCATATTGTGATATAGATTGTTTTTTTTTTTAATCTTATTTTTGCATATTGTTTATCATTTTACTGATTTTAAGACTTACAAAATGTATTTTCCTGTGCGTGTTTACCTATCAAATGAGATATGAGTCCAATTGTTATTTTCTTACTGATATTATAATTTACTGTATTTATTATTTAAATTAATAAACACCACCTACAAGGCATTCAGTCTTTTCATTAGTGATTGCAGAGATATGCTGAAGCGGCAGTATGAATATATTTAACATGTTAGTAACACTACACGTATTTTTGTACTGGGGTGTTGTAACATTCCACCGGACTAACCACGTTTGAATACCCCACAGGACTAACGAAGGGTTAAGAGGCAGACGTTAGCAACATATTTTTTGACGTGTACATATTGTATGGAATGCACCAATTACATACTGTACAGACGACGCCCACTTACGATCACTCCGTACCCATTATTATACATCTGTATTTATTATATTACTGGTCACACAGACACACACACACACACACACACACACACACACACACACACACACACACACACACACACATGCACGCACGCACGCACGTACACACACACACACACACACACACACACACACACACACACACACACACACACACACACACAGTACTTGCCCCTCACCAGATATTCATCTTTTCTAGTTATATTATCACTTTGCTACTGATATTCAATGATCTTGAATGGCACATGTCAGAGTTTCTTTTCGTGACATGGAAATGGCCGCATAAAATTATCATGCTCTGTGCATGTACACAGTATTCAAGCCAGTGTAGGGGATTGAGAACGTGGAAACGTAGAATGGAAGCAAAGTGGGGGGGGGGAAGGTTGGAAGGAAGAATGAGAAAAAAGTGTATGTAGGACGCGAGATTAAATAAATACTGAACAAGGAAGAACGACGAACCACACAAGAAAGAGAGTGAGAAAGCAAGAACAAAGGATAGCTGGCATCAATATCCAGAATTCAAGTGCAAAAATGAAAAGGCTGACTAAAAGCAGAGTCACGTCACGGCAATAAAGATAACAGACAAAAATGCTAAATGGATATTGTTTTTGTCGTCATGAGAGTCCATAAAAACACGTGAGGATTGTGAAATGTGAGGTGAGTAGAGTGGCGGGGTTGAGTGGGTGACGAGGAGGTGAAGTGGGTAGGGAGAGAAAAGGGTGGTGAAGAGAGGTTCAAGGGTGATAAGGAAAGGCAGAGAGAAGGGGGAGGGAGAGAGATAGGATGGTTATGGTAGTGGGGGGTAGATGAAAGGAGAGGAAGGGATGGTGATGATAGTACTGGTGAATTGGAATGGGAGAAAGATTGAAAGATAATGGTAATGCGTGGAAGGTGTGGGGGAAAGTGAGATAGTATAGTCTCCACTCTTTCATATCAGCTTCTCTTCGTAGGCTTCCCTCATTCCCTCTCTCTTTCTTTCCCGTCATTAGTCTCACATTCTTCCTTCGTGTTTTTCATCTTGTATCACTCACAACAATTTTGCTCTTCGTTTGTGTACTTTCATGATATTTGTTTTCAAAACCATAATTTTTCTCCTTGCATTTTTTTACAGTTATTGTAAATTGTTTTATTGCGTAGCCAGTATTTTTTAGCTGTATCTGTTTTACCAGTTGTTTTTTGGGTATGCAGCGTACTTCCTCCTTCACCTTTTTCATTCTTTTTCTCTCTGTCATCCTCTTTTCCTATTTCTGTCATCTTTCCTGTCACCTTTCATTACCCTTCTTTCCTTTTCGGGTGGCATTACATTGAGCGACAAGCCTAATGGTTTCCTGTAAACTAGGAAACCATTGACAACGCTGGGTGGTAACCATATATCCAACCTATACGTGTTGCCTAGGTGTCAGCAAGTGGGTTGGCGGCGGCTTAGTGCCCCCCCCCCCCCGAGAAAATCACTAGCTCAAAAACAAGCGGCCACCCTCCCTTATGATATCTGGCTATAGAGAGAGTGTCTGGCATTTTTTTTAATATAGACATAATAGTTACTTCTCCATTATATTTTTTTTTACCTCGGACTTAGTCTGTTGTACATTCATGAGATGCATATTTTGTTGTTGTTGTTGTGGCAACTTTTGCTGTGGGTATAATTATCATTACCATTTTTTTTTTTTTTTTTTTTGCCGTTTCATTACTCTTCGAAACTCCCATTTATTTGATTTGTCTTCGCACAAGCTTTGAAGTATACAGCTACGTTCTGTATTTTTGCTATAATCTAATTTCCTATCTAAGCTTGTCTCACATTCCCATTGCACAAGCTTTTCGTCATAGGCACATATTTATTGTATACATGATTTTCACTGTCCTATTATACACTTTCTCCCCCATTTACTACTTCCTACAGACAAAGAACATATACTTATCAATGACTACTTTTTCCCACAATTGTCTTGAGTTGGCTACTTTTTGCTGATTTTTTTTTTTTTTGGGGGGGTGGGGGGTGGGGAAGGGGGGTTGATTAGGCAGTAGAGTATGCTTGTCATTCCATTTACACTGCTCTACAATCATAAGTTTCATTCCGTAAACTACTACTGCAGCTAAACGTGCCTACATTTGTTGAAAATCATTTCTTTCTTGTTGTACAACGTCCAGCTGATGCCATATCCTGCCTCGCTCCCTTTTAGCAATTACCCACCTATCGCCTGTTCACAATTACAGAAGCAGGCAGTCCTTTGACAGTTTTCCTCTTTGTATGGTTTCTATTCCCCCCCCCCCTTTTTTTTCCGGATCCTACCTCGTCTCATCTCTTCGGTGGGAATTAAGATTCGGGATCCACTAAGCAAACTCTAAAAGTACAGGAACAAAAGAAACAAACTCTAAAAGATACATCTTGCCACTGGAGGGCTTAAGACCATGGCTATGTTCTGAGAGTATCAAAATAATTTTAACATAAGGTTGCTAAAATAGTTAAGTTCCAGACAGTGCATTTGTAAAATGTGTTACATGAGCATCACATGAGTCTGTCACAACCAACACTCACACTCACTAACAGTGAATCTCTGACCTTGAACTAAAGACGTAGTATAATGTATGCACTCACACACATGCACCATTATAAATATGCATATTGTATTCTGAGCGTAACTATTTGCATCTGAACCCACACAGCACGGTTTAAATATCAGCCCTACTCTCTCTCTCTCTCTCTCTCTCTCTCTCTCTCTCACACACACACACACACACACACACACACACACACACACACACACACACACACACTACTTTAGGAGCCTCGTAATATATATTCTGCTTAATGCCAGGCTGTTTTATTTAGCCAGTAAAACTACCACAGTCAAAGGATTAAGTCCCTCTCACACCGTTTACGTCACCTTTCCAGTTTCTCGCCTTTATTAAACAAAAGCTTTTCATTTCTCCATAGCAATGGCGACGTGCCATTTGCTTTGGTGAGTTTTCATTTACAAGCTGTTATGTTTTGGCTTTGTTCGTTGATTCTCTGTCTGTCTGTCTGTCTGTCTCTCTCTCTCTCTCTCTCTCTCTCTCTCTCTCTCTCAAACACTCCTACCCGGCGTTAAAACAAAGGAATTCTCGATGCATGCAGTCTTGTTTTACCGGCAGTAACACAAAATGCAATATTAATATTATGACATCCTTCTTTCTCACTTCCCGTTTCCTCTTCGGTTTATTCTTAACTCCTTTCTTTCTCTTCTTCAACTGCTTCATCCCTACTTCCTCTCCCTTCCTGTGCCTCTGTCTTCTTCCTATTTTTCCTCCTTTCGCTGCCTACCATATAATCAGAATGTAGTACAAGACATAACAACACATTTCACATGTTAACAAGTGTATAGGCTGGGATGTCCTGCTGACTGGAATGAGGATTCGTGGGGCAAAACCATTTCTTGTTGTCAGGGGCAAATGTTTGTGTACCTCATGTAATGGAAGAAAACGAGCAGAGAGAGAGAGAGAGAGAGAGAGATCAATGAACAAAGCCAAAACATAACAGCTTGTACATGAAAACTCACCAAAGCAAATGGCACGTCGCCATTGCTATGGAGAAATGAAAAGCTTTTGTTTAATAAAGGCGAGAAACTGGAAAGGTGACGTAAACGGTGTGAGAGGGACTTAATCCTTTGACTGTGGTAGTTTTATTGGCTAAATAAAACAGCCTGGCACTAAGAAGAATGTATATTACGAGGCTCCTGAAGTTGAGAGAGAGAGAGAGAGATGATGGCGCTGATATTCAAACTGTGCTGTGTGCATTCATATGTATATATTTATGATTAGAACGCAATATACATATTTATAATGATGCATGTGTATGAGTGTATATATTATACTATTTTATTTGTCTAGGGTCAGAGATTCTTTGATGGTGTGTGAATGTTGGTTGTGACAGACTCTTGGGATGTTCACGTAACACTGTTTACAAGTACAGTAATAAATATATTTATCGTGATGCATGTGCATGAGTGCATATATTATACCATGTTATTTGTCCAAGGTCTGAGATTCTTTGCTGGTGTGTGTGTTGGCTGTGGCACACTCTTGTGATGTTCACGTAACACTGTTTACAAGTGCACAGTGAGAGACTTAACTTAGTAACCTTATGTTTAAATTAGTTTGATACTCTCGAAACATATTCATGGTCTTAAATCTTTCAGCGGTAGGAAGTATTTTTTAGTTTGTTTCTTTTGCTTCCTAACGTCGTAATACTCACCTCAAAGAAGGGACAAGGTGGGATCCGGGGAAAAAAAAAAAAAAAAAAAAGAGCAACCATACAAAGAGGAAAACTATCAAAGAAATTCCTGCTTCTGTAATTGTGAGCAGGTGATATGTGGGTAATTGCTAAAGCGAGAGAGGAAGGAGAGGGCATCTGCTGGACGTTGTACAACAAGAAAGGGATGATTCACAACAAATGTAGGCACGTTTAACTGCAGTAGTAGTCTATGGAATGAAACTTATGTTTGCAGAACAGAGTAAATGGAATGACAGGCATATTATATTGCCTAATCAAGCCCTCCCCCCCCCAAAAAAAAAAAAAAACAATAAAGAGTAGCCAACACAAACTACTGTGGGAAATAGTAAGGTCATTGGCAAGTATGATGTTCCCTGTCTGTAGGAAGCAGTAAATGAGAGAGAAAGTGTATAACAGGGCACTGAAAATTACGGATACAATAACTATATGCATATGACATAAAGCTCCTGCAATAGGATTGTAACAGAAGCGGAGATAGGAAATTAGATTACAGCAAAAGTACAGAACGGTGGCTGTATACTTCAAAGCTTGTGCGAAGGCAAAGAAAATAAATGGGAGTTTCGAATTATAATGAAACCGAAAATAATAATAAAAATAACTACAGTAAAAGTAGCCACAAAAACGACAACAAAATATGCATCTCATGACTGCAAAGTAGACTTAAGTCCGAGGTAAAGAATATATTGCAACAGTAACCATTATGGCTAAACAAAAATAAAGTAGCCAAAACTATCTCTATAGCAAGACGTCATAAGGGGATGACCGTTTGTCTTTTAGTGATTTTGCGGGCAGGGAAACTAACCTTCCGCCAACCCACTTGTTGACACGTAGGCAACATGTGTGCGTTGGTTATATGGTTACCACCAAGCTTCGTAAATGGTTTCCTGGCTTACAGGAAACCATTAGGCTTGTAGCTCAATGTAAAGCCACCTGAAAAGGAGAGAAGAGTAATAAAAAGTGACAAGAAAGATGAGAGAAATAAGAAAGGAGGAGGACAGACATAGGAAAAGAATGATAAAAGGTGAAGGAGGAAGTCTATACCATCTCTTTTTTCCCCCCACACTTTCCACACATTACCATTATCTTTCAACCCTCCCCTCCTCCCCCTCCATTCACCAATAACATCATCACCATCCCTTCCTCTCCTTTCCTCTACCCCCCATTACCATCACAACTCTACCTCTCTCCCTTCCCCCTCTCTCTCCCTTTCCTTATCATCCTTGCACCTCACTTCACTCATTTCTCTCCCTACCCACTTCACCTCCTCCTCGTCACTCACTCAAACACCGTCACTCAACTCACATATCACAACTCTCACGTATTTTTATGGACTCTCATGACGACATGTTTTCAAAACCAATATCCATTTAGCATTTTTGTCTGTTTTCTTTATTGCCGTGATGCGATTTTAGTTTAATTTTTGCATTTGAATTCCGGATGCTGACACGAGCTGTTTTTTGTTCTTTCTCTCTCTCTCTTGCTTGTGTGGTTCGTTGTTCTTCCTTGGTCGGTCTTTGTATAATCTCGCGTCCAACATGCACTTTTTCTCTTTCTTTCTTCCAACCCTTCCCGCCCCTCCTCGCTTCCACTTTACTTCCACTGTACTTTTCCAAGTTCTTTTTCCCCTAAACTGGCTTGAATACTGTGTACATACACATAGCATAATAACTTTATGCGGCCATCTCCATGTCACCAAAAGAAACTCTGACAAGTGCCATTCAAGATCACTGACTATCAGTAGCAAAGTGATAGTATAACTAGTAAATATGAATAGCAGGTCAGGTAAGGCAAGTACTGAGTCAAAAGGACAGTTGTGTGACAGCCTAGCGTAGAAACAGCGATCAGTAAAAGATGTTTTCTATGCTACGTTTACGCGATCGTGCTCGCGCGCGCGCGTGTGTGTGTGTGTGTGTGTGCGTGTGTGTGTGCGCGCGCGCGACCAAGTACAGATATGTAATAATGGTTACAAAGCGATCGTCAGTGGGATTTGTCTGTTATGTTATTCGTGCGTTCTATACAGTATCTACATGTTAAAAAATTGTTGCTAACGTCTGTCTGTTAATATATGGTACTCACTGTTCACAACACTATCACACTCAGTCGCCAATCGGCCTCGTATACAACATTTTTTAAATTGTTGGAGTGTTTGAGGTGAGGTGAGGTGAAGTAGAAATGAGGTAAACTGAGGTAAGGTGAGGGAGGCAGAGTTATTGGACGTTTGTCACAACCAGAGGAAGGCGGCAGGAAATGTTTCAGGAGGAAATGGCAAAAATATGGAAAGATAACAGGATAATGGGCAGGGGTCAGCTCTTTGCCTGCCTCTGTTGAGTCCATACATCTTGCTCCCTCCACTGTTTATATTCCCCCCTTCTTTTCCTTCTTCCATTGTGTACATATTCTTCCTTTCTCACTCACCAGCCTCACTCCATCCCTTTCTCCCTCCCTTCTCTCCCTTCCTACCTCCCTCTCTTCCTTCTTTTAATACGACTGTAATTATACACCCCTTCCCCTTCCTACCCTCCCTGACCCCCTCCTCTGTTAATATTACTTTCATCTCTTTCATGTCTGCCTGGCACACGTAATTTTCCACCCTGGCCTCAACCACCAACGAATCGTACAAGGTATGCAGAAGCAATGCCGCCAAAGTTTGCTGAATGTTCAGCTGCTCCAAGACGAAAACACTTTATTGACTTTCAGAAATCCACAGAAACTTCCCATACGAGAGGTGCTGGTTTCAAAGTCAAATTATTGTAAAGGGAATACTATTACGTCTTGTGAGGCGCTTCTTGACATCGGAAATAATATTTTGGCTTACAATGGAAGAGTTTGTTCAGGTGAGAGTAGTCCCTGCAATCAAAACTTACATAATAATTGAGTAATCAGTTCTCTGCTATGGGTACACCTTGATATCTTGTTGTTGCTCTAACCAGACAACTTTTTCTCCGTCGAGTATATCCTTATAATATTTTTTTTTTTTCTACTTCCTGCCAGATAAATTACTTACCTTCATTTTTCTGACAAGATTTTCGCTTTCCCACTTCCCATAATCAACTTTTAGCCAACTTTGGTCTTTGTTTTCGTGTGCTTCTCTTGATCCGTTTAATGCAACAGCCAGTGTGGGAAAATGCAAGAGAGAGAGGGAGAGAGAGAGAGAGAGAGAGTATGGCCAGCGTATCTTATTCAGAACAATTTAAACGATATTCGTAAGTAACAGGCGGCATCTCTATGCTGACGGATCCAAGGGTGTCCGAAACTCCATTTTCCAGCTGTATTATAACTTCTAGTCCGGCCAGAGATGGACGAAAATTGCTTGGTAATACAGACGTCGAGCACATATTCCGTGACAAAGAAAATATGAAAAGCAATAACTACACCAAGTAATCCAGTACTTCTGATTTTTTTTTTTATCGTGTTTAACAGCTGTTCAGGCTGTCATCAGTGGGTGGTGATGTTACCCAGCTCGCGTTACACTGTATATTGTACTGTATATCTTATTTTTCCATTGAGAATAAAGTCTTTCTTCCCCCCTGGTATCGGGTTTTCACCATATTTCACTATATTTCCTCTGTCCCTGTCCACTTCTCCTATCTATCCATGTCTCATCGGTATTCTCTTCGCTCTATCCTCTATCCCCTCACCCCCTTCTCCTCATTCCCGTAATGCATATCCCCTCCCTCCTCCCCCTCTCTCTCTCTCTCTCTCTCTCTCTCTCTCTCTCTCTCTCCAACTTTCGTCTCCTGCCTTCCACTCCCACCTCTCATTCTGGATTCATACTGATATTGATCCTGACAAGTGAGTCAAATGAGTGGAAACGAAAAGACAGGAAGGAGCCTGAGATCTTTATCCCTGGTCAATACGTAAAATAAAAATATCTCTGTTCTTTCCACTCTACACCGCCTAAGTATGGGTTCAGTATACTGGATTTCAAAGGAGTGGAGCATTACAAACCTTAAGTTATTACCTCGCCCCCACGGAGTCCGACAAAGTATTGTTTTTGGTCGAGTTTATTTGTTTGTTTGCTTGTTTTTTTCTTTGTTTGTTAGCAACATTACGGAGACCCGCTGAATGCAATGAAATGAAACTTTCAGGATATATGGGCACTGGTCCCCGAAAAATCTGATTAAAATTTTGGAGGTAATCGAGTGAACTTGGAAGGTCAAAATCAAGGTCACTGATTTTCAGAGGGCTATAACTTGAAAACGGTTGAAGATAGAAATATTTACTAATAGGAACGTACAGGAAAATCATAATATGGACTTTTATTTGGCACCAAGACCTTTGACCTTGAATGACCTTGAAAGGTCAAACTCAAGGTCACAGAATTCAGGGGCTATAACTCGAAACCCGTTGAAGATGTATTTATTATAAACAAGGATTAGGAAGTCTCATATGATCTTTCATTTGGCAGCATGACCTTTGACCTTGAGTGACTTTGAAAGGTCAAACTGAAGATCACGGATTTTCAGAAGGCGTAAACTGAAAACATTTGCGTCATGACCTTAGACTTTAACCCATTAACTCCCAGTGCTTCTGTGCGAGGGTTTTGGTGGAAGGGTACTACGCGTACTGCCCTCCGCCAGTTGGCTCATAGTTGCGAACTCATAGGTCCCTACACCAGCGTTTCTTCCTTTATTAACTTCTGGAAATGCCCAGTTCCGTCCTATATTTAGGACCCTGTGTGCAAATAGGTAAATTGTGCACTGACACTAAATGGCAGGAAGAGTCAGTATTTAACAGCAATAAAATAACTGCTGTCGGGCAAGGTTTGGTGTGCCTGGCACCACTTGTTTCCGATGCTTTCACACCCACCAATTTTATCGTTTATAATTCCTCTCCTCCCTTTGTTCTACTCTCTCCTATTTTTTTTTTTTTTTTTTTTTTAATGTATGGATGGCCACACATGAGGCGTTGGCCAGTCCAGTAATTACCCACTATTGACACTGCAGCGAGGCGCCTGGGGTGTGTGGTGTGGGATGAGAGTGGCAGAGTATTTGGAAGGTGGACAGAGGGCAGGATGGAAGTGTTTGGGGTGAACATGAGGGAAATAAAAGAGAAGTGGTCGTGAGAGAGAGAGAGAGAGAGAGAGAGAGAGAGAGAGAGAGAGAGAGAGAGAGAGAGAGAGAGAGAGAGAGAGAGTTTTGGAAACAGGAGAGAAAAGAAGGAATAGAGACGAGAAGTGTGGAAGCAAAGGGGGGAGAGAGAATTTTGGTACAAGAAGAGAGAATTGTGGAGAAAGGAGAAAAGATAAGTGTGTAGTCAGGAAGAAAGGAGAGGAGAAAGGAGAGAGGAGAGGGGAAGAAATTAATACGAGATGGAAGAGGAACAGTGGTAGTGGACATGTGTTGAATGTGTGATCAGAGATCGACATAACTTTCCCAAGTGGTCAGAGGTTTCCCCGATTTGAACAGTCTTGCAGTTGTAGGAGGCATGAAATACGACATGAATACAAAACTACTCGACATGCAGTAAGATTTTAACACCAAACGAGATGCAGTCACTTCTTATTGCTTTTTTTTCCTTTAAAGGTGGCTTTACATCGAGTGACAAGCCAAATGGTTTTCTGTAAGCCAAGAAACCATTCTCAACGCTGGGTGGTAACCATATAACCAAACCATACGTGATCCCTACGTGTCAACAAGTGGGTTGGTGAAGGGTTAGTGCCCCTCCCCGTAAAACAAATAATTCAAAGTCAAGTGGTCATCCCTTACGGGATTATGGCGTCTGGCAATAGATAGATAGACAGAGATGCAATCAACAACATCAACGTAACAATAACACCAACACAACTTTAAGAGGATGAACAACACTGATCACATCTAAATCCATTGCCTTTTATCGGATTACAAAGATTTTCGATTTCGTGTGTTCAGGGAAATGCATAATAGTATTTACAGTAAAGCTGCAGGTCTGGCCCATCAAGGAAAGCGGGGAGTGGAGGATATCAGGAAATTGCCAAGGATAGAGGAATAAATAAAGATATGGTAGAAATGGGTGGAAATGCAAGACTGGGGTGAGAATCTCAGAGTTGAATAAAATCGTTTGGTGGTGGCAAAAATAATTATTTTTCTTATTCTTATTGTCTTCCACATCTTAATGGTGACTGTTGTCAAATTTTATGCCACAAGAAACTACTACGAGATAAAAAAAAAAAAAAAAAACAGTTTGGCGTAACAGGAATATTATTATTAACTCTCTCTCTCTCTCTCTCTCTCTCTCTCTCTCTCTCTCTCTCTGTAGCGCAGGTACAATAACTTCAGAGAGAGAATCATTTTACCTTTGCATAATTATGTGTTCAACAATGAATATAAAGTAATCAGTCGTTCTCAGAAGCCCACCAGTCTTGTACAAAACACTGGCAGATAAACACACAAACCCTCACAGGCCACAAAGATGGCACTAATGATGAGCTTTCTGTGCATAAACATTACAGGACTGTCTAGGTCAGGACTGTGTTGTTATTAGCTGGGGTGTTTTGATGACATGATGGTTGAGCTTGTGTTAAGATATTTATAAAAATATACCACTCCATTCCAGTGGCGTAATGTACTTAATTTTTATTCCATCAGTAATTTTTATTCGGTTTTGAAGTAATGTTTTGAACTGGAGAGATTAGACTTAACCATCATTTTCACCTTCAGTACAAGAGGTTTCCCAAAGTTGAATGAAATCATCAGAAATAGATATAAATTAGTAAAACACGTCACTGAACCGCTGTTAATTAAAAAAAAAAAAATCTCAATCCGAGTGGTTATAGAGGTCATCGGTTGTTTTAGGTGACGCGAGTTCGCTCTACGGCTGGGGACAGTGGGTGTTACGGCCACAGGGACCGAGCTGTTAAGCCTATGCCCAGAGCCAGACACATTAGAAAAAAAAATCAGTCTGGTCATCTTGCAGTGAACAGTCCATTCTCACACACCAAGAGTCCCCAAACTCTTCAGCTCATCGACTCCTTCCTCCAATTTCGGACTGTTCATCGACCCCAATGCATTTATTATATGATGGAATTTGATAAACACTACTGTAATTAAATGTTAATAACAACAGCAATAATAATAATAATAATGATAATTATTATCATTATTATTATTATTATTTTAAATGACTTCATAAAAAATAGATGATATTTAACTTACAAAAAATAAAAGATTTAAAATACCTTTTTTACTGAAATTATTTATATCATCAGTGGGAAGGATGCGTCTGATGAACACTGATATTTGGTTTGAGATTCTTGTAACTGAGAGACAATGTCTGCATTTTCTGTTTACAAATCAAAATGTGTAAGAATCCAGTCAGGCACGTGCGTTTTCTCCAGGTCCTCAAGACGTACTTTAAAGCCTTGCTTTAAGTTATCAAGGTGCGTTGTGTAATCTCCAGGTCATTATCTGAAATGTTTTTATTTTCTTCCAGCTGCCGCAAGTCTGAAAAACACTGAACTTTTCTATGTGACAATGAAGCTTTGAATAGGCCTGTTATTGTTTGAACGCCTAATAGAGTTATCTTGGTCTGAATAATCATAACACCTTTACCCTGCAGACGTTTTTGTACTTCATTAAATTTTGATTATATTTCTGCCAAATAGAAGAGAGAATTTTTACACACTTTTAACTCTTCACATAGTGATGGGTTTACATCTGTTAGAAACTGAACAGTTGAGTTGTATAAGTCCACAAGTCAATGCAAGTTATCAACCCTTAGACAGCCACCTTACCTCTGTGTGCAAAAGTAACTGGTTTAGAGTTTCATCATTCTTTTAACAATGCATTGCAAACAAACGCGAGTTGAGTGGGTGTGCTCTGATTTTATCAGTTGCTCAGATACACACTTTCAAAACATTACACAGTTCACCACTGAGTTTCTTGACGACAAGATGGTGTCTGTGTAAGACACTGTGAACAGTACGTGCATCAGGTAAACTTTTCCTTGAGTAAAGTGGCAAATCCTCTGTAGCGGCCGACCATTGCTGGTTCACCATCAGTAGTCACTGCAGTAATACTGCTGATGGGTATACTGTCAATACTCCTCTAACGCCGAAAAATTGTCTCATCTTTTGCATCAGCTTTAAGATACTCCGCGATCAAAAATTTGTCAACAGTGCAACTTTGGCTTGGATTGTACCTTACATAGGCCAGAAGAATATCTGAACTGTCGAAATTTGACTAATCCAGATGGAAAGAAAACCTGTGGTGTTGAAGCTCAGATGACAGTTTTTTTTCCACATCATCAATTCGTCGTTGCACTGTACTGGCACTTAATGGCAGACATTTTAGGAGAGGTTGAGTGTCTTTCTTCATAACAGTTTCAATCACCACTTTCATTGCTAGAATTATGATCTCACCAACTGTATGCAATTTTCCTCTCTTTGCTATAGCCAGGGAGATACCGTACGATGCCTTCAGTCCTCCTACATTATAAACACTGGCAGGTGCCTTGAAAATGTCTTTATTTTTTTTTCCTTCAGTGCCTTGAAATAATCAAGATCTTTGTTCTTCTCATCAGAGTGAACTCAAGGTGGTCTTTCATTTTCGCAGGTTTCGTGACATCATTACTGAAAGTCTTTTCACATAATAGGCATACAGGCAATGTTTCATTGGTAGCCTCTACGAAGTTATGAAACCAAATTTCGAATATTCTCGCGAATATTGTTAGTACTTCCTCTTGATGTAAGCAGCTGCCATTATGTTAGGAAATGCACAGCAGTTTTTTCATTAACACCACTCCTATCACTATGAGTGTTGAAAATGGATTGGCTAGCCAGAGTCCAGTGTCTGCGTTCGTATGTGGTGGGAGGAGTATGTTCAGTTCGGGAAGTGAACAGGAATACCACACGTACGTATATCCTTCCTGGGACAGAGGGGATGAGAGACAAGGGGGAGGGTGGGAGGTACGAGGGTCTGAGTATAGATATACACGAAGTGGACGGGATAAAAGTGATGAAGGTCTCGTGTGCAGTAAAGAAAAATATGTGCACATGACTAAAGGAAATTAAGGTAACTCATCCATGTGAAAGACACAATATAATGGTATGGTCGTATCATGTGATTCTGGTTAATGATAGTGGAATTAAAATATCATTTGTCAGTAATATTAATCCATAATATATGATAAAACTTGATTATGCATAAATTATGTCGTAATTATTTTTAAAATATTGAATGGTATGATATGTACTTCATTTAAATTTCTTATATGCGTTTCAGCTTTCGACCCCAGTAGATTGTCTGATCCCCAATCGGCCTTCCATCATTCATCGACCACCTATTGACCCCCATTCAAATACCAACCCTTTTTTGACCCCCCAACCGTTTGTCGACCCCTTGGATAGTCCCATCGACCCCTAGGGGACGATATTGGCCACTCTAGGGACCTCTCTTCTATACCTACTTAAAAGAATTATTATTGATACCACTGCGTATGATTGATATGAACCTGACGAAAACTTGACTCATTCTGTGTCTGCTTGTTGCTGTTGTTCAGTAATTCCAATATATATATATATATATATATATATATATATATATATATATATATATATATATATGGTCGATGCCAGACATCATCAAATGTTAAAAATAAAATTTCGCCCTTGTCCCTAGACGAGCTCTTCCCTAAGCTAAGTAAACTATCAACTGTCAAGTAGTGGGAAGGGTCGGCTAAATGTCATCGTACTATCTATCTATTGCCAGACGCCTCAATCTCGTTTGGGGTGCCCACAAACAAATCACCTCCAAGTCTCCCTGTCCCCCGCCAAATCACTGCCCTGCTCCCAGCTCACACACCCCTCTCTCATATACCTCTCCACCCCATCCCTCCATCTCATCCTCGGCCTCTCCCTCCCTCTTCCCCCCTCCACCTCACTCACATACACTCTCTTCGTCAGTCTTTCACCCTCCATCCTCTCCACATGGCCAAACCACCTCAGTGTGTTCCTCATAACGCTTCCTATCACATCCACATCCACACCACAACGCTCCTTTATATCCTCATTCGTCAGCCTGTCTCTCCATGTGACTCCACAGGCTCCTCTTAAATAACTCATTTCCACTGCTCTCACTCTTGACTTGTGTTCTTCCAACAACGTCCAAGCTTCACTTCCGTACGTTAGAGTTGGTATCACAATACTGTCATGTAGTAACTTTTTCACTTCTGTAAAGGTTAAATCTCCGAAAATATCTGAATTCTTTGTTACATTCCTTGTCAAATTTCGGCCATTTTACTCCTAAGTAGTACATAACATTCTTGTCTTTGCTATTTTCGTAACGTCTTCACATCCGACTAAACTGTCCTTATATTATTGAGTGCGTGTAACAGAGAAATGAGTTTGTCAATAATAAATATGGCGTGTTAATGACTAAATTACATTTACCTTGCACACATCACTGGTCATGAATGCATTTATAGCATATAGCATATGTGTGTGTGTGTGTGTGTGTGTGTGTGTGTGTGTGTGTGTGTGTGTGTGTGTTGTTAATGTGTGCTACTATCCGCTTTGGGTGTCATTACCCAACCCGCCGTGCCTTGTACGAAGTGATCATTGATTACACTGATTAACAGCTTAATGGTCGTGTTTATGGTAAAACTGCGTGTGTGTGTGTGTGTGTGTGTGTGTGTGTGTGTGTGTGTGTGTGTGTAGGCTACTTACACATTGTGTACTCTCAGCAAAATATATGGTAACGCGGCCTGGGTTTATATTCTGAAAGATGCAGTAGTGTAAAGCATAACCTATTCCACTAACCCTCTCGCACTCTACTAGCGTCCAACCACTTCCAAGTACTGAGTGACAGTCTCTCGCCAGCCCAGACCTCACGCTTCCCAACACTCCTCACTCAGCGATTCGTGCAGTATTAGAAACTGATTTCAATCATTTCATTCCTATCTATCTATCTACTGCCAGACGCCTCAATCCCGTTTGGGGTGGCCACAAACAAATCGCCTCCAAGTCGCCCTGTCCCCCGCCATTTCACTGCCCTGCTCCCAACTCACACCCCCCTCTCTCATATACCTCTCCACCCCATCCCTCCATCTCATCCTCGGCTTCCACCTCCCTCTTCCCCCCTCCATCTCACTCACACACACTCTCTTCGTCAGTCTTTCACCCTCCATCCTCTCCACATGGCCAAACCACCTCAGTGTGTTCCTCATAACGCTTCCTATCACATCCACATCAACACCACAACGCTCCTTTATATCCTCATTCGTCTGCCTGTCTCTCCACGTGACTCCACAGGCTCCTCTTAAATAACTCATTTCCACTGCTCTCACTCTTGACTTGTGTCCTTCCAACAATGTCCAAGCTTCACTTCCGTACGTTTTTTTTTTTTTTTTTTTTTTTTTTTTCAATTACCATGTTCTTTGTGCGGTCCTTGGTCGTCGTCGTTTGGTCAGTCCTTGTCCGAGGCTTATTGTTTGTTTTTTTAGTTAGTTGTTTTCCGGGGAGGGGCACTAACCCTCCGCCAACCCTTTTAGTCGCCTTTTACGACAAGCAGAGATACTGGGGGAGTATTCTTGAAAACCCCCCTTACCCCCAGGGTGGAATTTCATTCCCCCGCCCTTATTATAATTGTCTTGTTTTGAAACTGGTTTATGTTATAAATTAATGAATGATTCGTATTCCTAATGAACGAAAACAAATCTAAGAAAAGGAATTACCATATTATATTATTCACTTATTTATTCAATGCTCATTTACCCACAGTGATATAAACATTTCGGGAGTGGTTATAGAATATAGTAGATCATTTATCTACGATCCATTTAGTAAAAAAATGATACTTCTAGCTATACTAGAAAATATTTTATGGTATACAGGATAACAATAGCAGTTCATCACGTCTGGCCGCTCTGAGCGAACTGTTTTCTATCATTTCATTCTCTCCCGCCCAGACCCCACGCTCCCCTCATTCCTCACTCATATACAGTACTCACACACTGTATTTTTTCACAACAGTTTGTTGTTGTGAAAAAAATACAGTGTGTGAGTACTGTATATATGTCAGTGAGTAAATGAATACATTACTGTCACTGAACGAGAAACTATGGTGTTTTATATCCTTTATTTTTTTTTTTCATTTGTTTTTTTCGTTCATTAGGAAGATCATTTACTCATTTGCAACATGTATCAATTTCATAACAATACAGTTAAAAACTAGGGCAGGGAAATGAAATGATTGTAATCATTTTTCAGTGCCGCACAAATCAGAGTGAGGAGTGAGGGGAGCGTGAGGTCTGGGCGGGGAAGATAGAAATGAGTTCACTCAGAGCGGTCAGGCGTGATGAACGACTATTGTTATTCCGTATCCCATAACAAACGAAATGGATCGGAGATAAATGCTCTACAATATTCTATAATCATTGCCGAAATGTTTATATGTCTGTGAGTAAATGGGCATTGAATATATAAGTGAATGATACAAAATGGTAATTCTTTTTTTTTAATAGATTTGTTTGTTCATTAGGAAGATCAAACAACAAATTGTTGTGAAAAAAATACACCAAATTATATGGTTGGACTCAACCTACGTCGAAAGAGTGTGAACGGTTGATTTCACTTGGACGAATCCTGAGTCAAAAGAGTGCCAGCGGTTGGATTTCACTTGGACGAATCCTGCGTCGAAAGTGTGAGCGGATGGATTCTTCACCGGTCCCCCGTGTAGGAAAGGGCTAACCATATACTGTGTT
This sequence comes from Coenobita brevimanus, assembly GCF_032717465.1. NCBI lineage: Eukaryota > Metazoa > Arthropoda > Malacostraca > Decapoda > Coenobitidae > Coenobita > Coenobita brevimanus. The sequence goes on along the minus strand of NC_137062.1, from coordinate 19,808,568 downwards.
ATGTTGTGTCCGGTGTTCTGGTGGTACAACTCTAGGGACGGAACTACACTACGTTTACACACTACGGTTCTAATGTTTGAGGTAGAAACAGGATTTCCTGTTATGTTTATGATTTCCAGTGACATTAGTTGGTCTTCTGTCCTTAAATGGCCTGGACCAAAGAAATAGTGTTGTGGTGACCTTAATTCATGGCGGGCTTAACAGTCGTGAAACGTCAAGAAAATGAAAATCACAAATGGCCTTCATACGGGTAAAGACCCGAAATTGTATATTTTAATAAACTGTCGGGCACCACGTCAAACCATGTAAGAGCAGTGCTGAAATACATGGCCGGGAAGCCCAAGTACGAAAGCATGAAAAGAATAAGCACTTTAATTTTTTTGTTTTAGTTTCCTTTTATTAAATACACTACAAGTATTGGCGAAAGATATAGGTCAGCGACGTTTACCTTACTGACTCGACGATTTTGTTCCTTTTTCCTCATGATAGTTATAACGTAACATCAACTAGAAACTATAACTACCCAGTTTTCACATTAACAGATATACCGAAGCATATGGACAAACATTACACAGGTTCACTTCCGTATGTGGAGAGGATAACGGTAATTATTTTGAAAATTGTGCACCGCCAGGATGCTTTTGTCTGAACTCGTTAGAGACTATACTTATATTCTGAATGGTACTCATATTTCACCACAAATTAATTACATGATGACATGGAGGGAGGGAGAGTTTTGGATTTATAATGAGGTGCAAAAAGTGTGTGTGGCAATATGAATACTGGTTTTCTATCACCTCAATTACACACACACACACACACACACACACACACACACACACACACACACGTTAGAATAACGTATCCTTCAATAACGTCTTCAGTTAAGAAAACCTCTCTTATTATGAAGAAAATTGTGTAGATACTGCGAAAAATGGAAGAAATAAATCGTCACCATAATGTTAGAAATTTTCGTATTATTTTTGTCCTCTACAATCTAAAAATTGGTTCAGGAGAACACTTTTCATTTTTCTCCTTTGTGTTTGATATGGTTCCATATTCTTAGTGTTTTGGTCTTCATTGTCGCGTCTCACATTCACTCTCATTTTTTACTTGCAAACAATTCCCGGCTTCCCTCGCTTCCACTGTACTATCATGTTCTTTTTTCCCCTACAATGAATACATTCCTGTGCCCGCAGTTAAAACAAAATGTTTATCCGGTCATGTCAATGTCCCGTGTAAAAACTCGGGAGGTGTGACGATTGAAAGTTACAGCTGTGATACATCATCAGTGAATATAAGTAATGAAATAATGGTATAACTAGTAAATACGAACATCGTGTAAGGTAATGCTAGAATTCCGTCTTAAAGGACAGGTGTGTGACACACGAGCAACCGTTGACACAGAAAGCCTCAACAGCTGTCGTCGATGCTTGCTGTACGATGTGTGTGTGTGTGTGTGTGTGTGTGTGTGTGTGTGTGTGTGTGTGTGTGTAATGCAGCCTTTGTTTTAATGTTTTAGTGAACGAGTGTAATTTGTGCAGCAGTACATGTGGAGTGTTTTTTAAATATCACCAGCCAAGCCAACCAGGTTATGAATCACTGTTGGGAATAGTTCTTGTAAATTAAACTTTTTAATTAACTATGACGGGCTTAACCCATATATCCTTAGGGTTATCCATGAACTTCATAAAAAAAAACAGTCTGGTGTTAAGTACCATAAAATACACAAAACGATTATGGGCTGAGAGGGTAAATGAAGTTCGTATTAACCTCTTCAGCCAGAAAGGTCTCTGCCAAGTCGAATAAAGCACTCTGGAGGCAGCCAGGATAAAATAGTGCAACGTCTTGTGGTTCATTCAGTGTATCTTGTCGGAGGTTTTGGTTCTGGTGCAGCCAATTTTCTGCAGCTCAGTAGCACAATAGCACAATAAAACACGTCTTAGGGTCTTCATCCTTTTCATGGTACTTTTCGTGACAAACAACATTTTACTTGCGTATATACATCTATCTATCTATCTATCTCTATCTATCTATCTATATCTATCTATCTATCTATCTATCTATCTATCTATATATATATATAATATATATATATATATATATATATATATATATATATATATGTATACCTGTATATATACCTGTATATATTTTTTTACAGCTCAGCATTAAAAATGAAGAGACGGCAATTTTATGCTAAGGTAAAGGAGCACAGTACAGTCTTCGTGCAGGCGTTACAGTAAAGTCTCACACATATACACGGTGTTTACAGTGCAACTCATTCACTCAGTGGTCACACATTCCCATAACTGTGTGAACATTTCCTACTAACTCAATGTTTTCTTGCCTTCATTTGTGACACCGAAGTTATGATTATCGAGTTCATTTCCTGGTACATGTATATATGTCTAACTATCTATCTGTTAGCCTATTTCTATATGTATTTCTCTCTCTCTCTCTCTCTCTCTCTCTCTCTCTCTGTATATACATATATATATATATATATATATATATATATATATATATATTGTTACATAGCCTATGATTTCATCATCCTTTGTGTAATTCTAACGTACAGTATGCTGCATGTTTGATCACGAGCGTGTTCTACCTCAGGCCCCCCTTCTACCGTTATAGTAGAGTAAGTTGTTCTTTCTGTTGTTCAGAGCAGGATTGTCAACTCTTTGTCCCCATGGCTTCATTTGCGCGTCCTTCTTACAAGTTGTATCAAGCTCTGCCGGCCCCTATATAATGAGCTCAGTCTCTGCATTTATTGCCACTTAGATCTACTCCTCATTTTGTTCACATCTCTGTCCTCCCCTGTACAGTTATTATTGTGAGTGCTCAGGAAGTCTCCAACCATCTAGCAGCTGCGTAATTTGAGTATAACTGTTATTGCATTTTTTCTTGTACTGTGTAGCGTAAGGTGTTAATTTGTAGGCCTAGTGAGGTTTTTGTAATTCATGTAAGGTTCTTATTGTCAGCCATCAATAATAATATTTTGTATCTGTAATAATATATCTTGCATTCACTGAGTATTATCTAGTATTGTCATTTTATCAGGGCTGACTTAGATAAATTTACTCTTGCTAATTTCGTGTTAATAGAGGCTATTGCAGTTAACCATATATTCAACCTGTTTTTGCCATTACATTATCCTTATGAGTCCTGAATGTTTTGTTGTTAGTTTGAGCATTAAACTTTAACTTGTAATTTTACCTAACTCTTTGTTTTGAACCTGGAACTTTGTGGGACAGTTTTCTCTGTTCCGTAACATAAATTTGACGACCTCGCCAAGATATTCAGGATATTATCATAAGGATATTGCTTGATATTTTGTGACTGATTTATTCATGATGTCTACTATTACTACGCTTGATGAAGCCAAAGATTTTTTGTCAAATGTGCAAACAGTGTGTGATGTAGAAAACAGAACAAAGAATGAACTTAAGCTTGTTGCTCAACAATTGGGAATTGTTGTTCGCTGTCATCATTCTAAAGATCAAATTGTTGACATGATTAATGAAAGCTTGTTTAATGTAACTCCTCGGAATGAGCAAACGCAGATTGAATTAGCTAAGTTACAGCTAGCCCTGCAGGTGGCCCGTGCTAAGGAAGCTGAGTTTCACGCACAAGTTGAACTTGCTAGGATTCAGGCAGACCATGAATATCGCATGAAACAATGTGGAACTGGATCATCTTGCTCTGATGATTTTGATGTGGCTAAAAATGTTAAACTTATCCCTCCTTTTAATGAATCTGATTTAACAAAGTATTTTCAGTTGTTTGAGAGGGTAGCTACAGGTTTTAATTGGCCAAAAAAGTATTGGCCAGTACTCCTTCAAACTGTTCTCACCGGTAAAGCTCAAGTAACTTATGCATCTTTGCCTCAGGATCAATCTGATAATTATGATGTAGTTAAGAGCTTGATTCTTAAGGCCTATGAGCTTGTTCCTGAAGCCTATAGAGTAAAATTTAGGACAACTTATAAGCAAGATAAGCTATCCCATGTTGAGTATGCAAAAATCAAAGAAGATCTGTTAGAGCAGTGGTTAAATTCTAAGAATGTGGATTCTATCTATCTATCTATCTATTGCCAGACGCCTCAATCCCGTTTGGGGTGGCCACAAACAAATCGCCTCCAAGTCGCCCTGTCCCCCACCATTTCACTACCCTGCTCCCAACTCACACACCCCTCTCTCATATACCTCTCCACCCCATCTCTCCATCTCATACTCGGCCTCCCCCTCCCTCTTTCCCCCTCCACCTCACTCACAAACAATCTCTTCGTCAGTCTTTGACCCTCCATCCTCTCCACATGGCCAAACCACCTCAGTGTGTTCCTCATAACGCTTCCTATCACATCCACATCAACACCACAACGCTCCTTTATATCCTCATTCGTCAGCCTGTCTCTCCATGTGACTCCACAGGCTCCTCTTAAATAACTCATTTCCACGGCTCTCACTCTTGACTTGTGTCCTTCCAACAACGTCCAAGCTTCACTTCCGTACGTTAGAGTTGGTATCACAATACTGTCATGTAGTAACTTTTTCACTTCCATGCTCACTTCCCTGTTTCTTGTCACTGCTTTCAAAGAACCAGCAACCTTTCTTCCCTGATGTACCCTTTCAAGCACTTCACCCTCCAAACCTCCATCCTTACTCATCACACTACCCAAGTACTTAAACGTACTCACATTTTCCAATTCCTCACCATCCAACCTCGCTGTACATTCACTGACTTCACCTCTCTCAAAGACCATCACTTTACTCTTCCCTACATTCACCTTTAGATTCCGTTTCTTACACACTCTCTCAAACTCATCCACCAAGCCTTGCAGCTCCCCTTCGTCTTCACTCAAGAACACGGTATCATCTGCAAACAACAGTACAGGGAGTTTCCAAACACTATCCTCTCTCACCAGGGCCACTCCAACATCCACTACCCTACCTTGTACCTCTTTTATTACCCCATCCATGTACAGATTGAACAACCATGGAGACATGACACATCCCTGTTTCAAACCAACTTTCAAAGAGAAAAATTCACTTAGTTCACCATCCACACGCACTACAGCCTTCGCACCATCGTACATACTCTTCACAGCATTCAACAACTTCCCATCTATTCCATATATTCTTAACACTTTCCACAATCCTAGTCTATCCACCCTGTCATATGCTTTCTCCAAATCCATGAAAGCCGCATACAACTTCTTTCCCTTCTCTAGAAACTTTTCCACTAAAGATCTGAGAATGAATATCTGATCTACACAACCTCTTCCCTTCCTAAAGCCTCCCTGTTCTTCTCCAACTAATTTCTCTGTTCTTTCTCTAACTCTGTCAATAAGTATCCTACCATATACTTTTCCTATTATACTAAGAAGACAAATGCCCCTATGATTACCACACACTTCTTTTTCCCCTCTTCCTTTGTACAAGGTAATAATTATACCTGACTTCCAATCCTCCGGGACTCTACCTTCCTCCCAGGCCAATCTGCACATCTTCCACATCCATTCTACTACTATCTCTCCCCCATGCTTCAGCATTTCACCACACACTCCATCAATTCCTGGGGCTTTCCCTGATTTAACTTTCTTCATTGCTTCCACAACTTCTCTCCTACTGATTTCTTCCTGTCTTCTCACCTCCCTCCTTCTTTCAGCCATTCCCCAGCCACTTATACTCGCATTACTTCCATCCTCCACGTTCAACAATTCCTTAAAGTGTTCTCTCCATCTGCTCACTTTTTCTCCCTTCTCCACTAGTAATCTACCATTTTTATCTTTCACTCCCCTGCTAACTTCACTTCCACCCTGTCTTACTCTTTTCACCTCTTTCCAGAACATTTTCTTACAGTCCCTCCACTTTACACTCAAATTCCTTCCAAATTCCTCATCCACTCTCTTCTTACTCTCTCTTACTAATCTTTTCACCTCTTTCTTTCTACATATAACTCTCTCTTCCGCCTCTCAACTTCTTCCACGCCCCTATTTCTCATCCATTCATTGTATGCTTTCTTCTTTTGTGCCACAGCCCGTTTCACCTCTTCAGTCCACCACCCTGTTCCTTGCACCCCCCTCCGTCTTCTCTTCCTTCCACACACCACATCACATGCTGCACATATTTCTTCTGTAAATATTCTACACACACCTTCCACGTCCCCCATCTGCTCCAACTCATATTTGCCCAATCGCTCTTCCACTTCTCTCTTATACTCTGCCTTTTTCTCATCCTCTTGTAACCTTTCCACTCTCCTTGCAACTACTTCTTCCTCTCGTCTTTCCCTTCTTCTATTCCTCCCTCTTACTTGAACTTTAACTCTGGCCACCACCAAGTAGTGGTCAGAAAGTCCACTCCCCCAACCTCTATAAACTCTTGCATCCAATATACATCTTCGCATCCTTTCATCCACACACACATAATCAATCATTGCCTTCCTTTCACTCAATTCACCACCCACCCTTCTCATCACTCGCCATGTATACCTGTGGATCATTTTATGCCTGAAGAGGGTATTGGCTATCACCAACCCCCTCCCAGCACAAATGTCCACTAACGCACTCCCATTCTCATCTATCTCAGCAGGCACACCCCACTCACCAACTATTCCATCCACCTTCACATTCCCAACTTTACCATTCATATCACCAATCAAAAACACTCTCATTCCTTCCAAACTTTTCCATGCACACTTCTACATTTGTCCAGAACTCTTCTCTCACTCTTCTAGCACGATCTTGCGTTGGCGCATACACACACACAATCGCCCACATTTGTATTCCAACTTTCAACTTAACCCACACAATCCTTGATCCAACTGATCCATACTGTCTTATGCTCTTCTTCCATCTTTTACTCACAACTATACATACTCCTTCCTTTGCCCTCTCATTCTCACCTACTCCTGCACATATACCCCATCCATACTCCCATTCTCTCACACTTTCTCCTCTCCATTTTGTTTCAGTTATTCCACATACAACCACTTTCGCATCCTCAAGCACCTGGACAATCTCTCTCTCTTCCACCTCATCATTTGCTCCCCTTACATTCCACGTTCCAATTGCAATGTCCTTTGTCCGGTCCTTGGTCGTCAACGTTTGGTCAGTCCTTGTCCGAGGCTTCTTGTTTGTTTTTTTAGTTAGTTGTTTTCCGGGGAGGGGCACTAACCCTCCGCCAACCCTTTTAGTCGCCTTTTACGACAAGCAGGGATACTGGGGGAGTATTCTTGACAAACCCCCCTACCCCTAGGGGGGATTCTGATTTTGGTAAATTTAAGCAGATGATTTTGCTGGAGGACTTCAAAAGGTGTATTAGTAAAGATGTAAGCCTATATCTTGATGAGAGAAGAATAGATAATTTGTCTGATGCTGCAGTTTTAGCTGATGAATATGTTCTCACTCACAAGAGATATTCTAAAGAAAAAAGGAAAGCTGAGAGTAAGTACGTTGCCTCTACTCAGAGTACAGGTAACAGGAAAGAGAATAAAGATGATGTTTCTCAGGAAGTAAATACCAGCTTCACCTCTAGATTTCAGAAAAGTAAATGTACTTATTGTAGTAAGCTTGGTCATACTACGGAGAAATGTTTCAGGAGACAGCGTGATGTGAACAAAAAGGAGTCTTTAAATATTCAGTCAATTGGTCTAGTGTCCACCCTTGAGAGTACCCAGAATTCTTTAACTGAGTTAACTGAACCTGCTTTGAGGGGTAACTTAAATTCTCATGATGGAGCTCCTCTTTTGAGCAGTAACGTGGGTGACACTCTCAAGAGTTCATGTGCTAATTTCCTGTCTGATGGTTTTGTCAGTCCTCTGGACAGTAATGACAGGAAATCAGTTAAAATATATCGTGATACAGGTGCTTGCCAATCCCTTATGCTGACCAGTGTTCTAGGCTCTAATGTTAATTCCTCTGATGAAACTGTAATCTTACAAGGTGTAGGGAATAATTACTTCTCTGTCCCTCTGTGCAGAGTGAATTTAGAGTCTGGTTTTGTTAATGGTTCCGTTATGGTTGGGTTGGTTGAGACACTCCCAATGTCAGGTGTAACTTTCTTACTTGGAAATGATATTGGTGGAAGTCAAGTGTGTCCAGCTCCTCAGTTGTCTAGTGAGCCAGTGGCTGCGACCCAGGATTGTGATGTCCCTGATGTGTTCCCTGCATGTGCTGTCACTAGGGCTAAGTCTAAAGTTACTGGTGACTTAGAGGTTAATGATGATGATGATGTTATCCTAGCTGACACTTTTCTTGCTAATTTGGACCACTCACCACATGAGGCAGTACCCCGTAGTGTTGATAATTTGTCTCGTCAAGAGTTGGTTGAGTTGCAGGTTGCTGACCCTGAGTTGAAAGGTCTAGCTAACTCTGCTTGCAGTGAGGAAGAGTCAGCTGGTGCTTCTACTTGTTATTATATAAAGTCAGGAGTACTTATGAGGAAGTGGAGACCCCTAACAGCATCAGCCGAATGTGAATGGGAGGTTGTACATCAAGTTGTCATCCCTCGTGTTTGTAGGCAGGATATCATTAGAGTGGCTCATGATTCCAGTTTGGTAGGACACCTTGGAGTGAGGAAGACTGTGGCACGCATTTTGAAACACTTCTACTGGCCAGGTATCTTCAGGGATGTTTCCTGGTATTGTAAGTCTTGTCACACCTGTCAAGTTGTGGGGAAGTGTAATCAGACCGAAAAGGTTGCACCTCTAGTTCCCATTCCTCCTTTTGAGGCACCTTTCACCCGTGTGTTGGTGGATATTGTGGGCCCTCTTCCTAAGACTTCTTCAGGATTTTCTTATGTGTTGACCCTGATTGATATGGCTACTCGTTATCCTGAAGCCATTTCACTTAGAAATATCTCGGCAAAGAACGTGGTTAAGGAAATGCTAGGGTTCTTCACAAAGTTTCGTCTGCCCAAGGAGGTACAGTCAGACCGGGCAAGTAATTTCATGTCAAATGTTTTCAAGCAGTCTCTGAAAGAGTTGGGCATCACCCAGATCACGTCTTCAGCTTACCATCCCCAGACCCAAGGAGCGTTGGAGAGATATCATCAAACACTCAAATCGATGCTCAGGAAATACTGTTTGGAACATCAGAAAGACTGGGATAAAGGTCTTCCATTCGTTGTGTTTGCTGCAAGAGAATCTCCAAATGAATCACTGGGCTGCTCACCTTTTGAACTACTGTTTGGCCATGAAGTAAGAGGACCCCTTAAGCTACTCAAGGAATGCTGGCTGTTGGAGGAAGATGACGTCAACCTGCTGGGGTATGTGATGAAGTTCAAAGAACGGCTGTCCACTGCTTTACAGCTGGCGAGAGAGAATTTAGGAGCTGCTCAGGAGAAGATGAAGACTTGGTATGATAAGAAGTCCAGGTTACGCCACTTTCAGCCAGGAGATCAGGTTTTGATTCTGCTACCGGTGCATGGGCAACCTCTTCAAGCCAAGTTTAGTGGTCCTTATTTCGTGGAGAAGAAACTCAGTGATGTCAACTATGTCATCGCCACACCAGATCGTAGAAAGAACAAGCAACTTTGTCACATCAACATGCTAAAGTTATATCACAGGCGGGACGAAAATAATCCAGTCTGCACTGTAGCTGTTCCACCTGAGTCTGCAAGTGAAGCTCTCCCATGCAGTATGAGCCTGAGTGATAGTTTGGGGAAGAATCCTGATATCATGAATGATCTCCAGACTAAGCTTTCTCATCTACCTCCCGAGGAAAGGCAGGAGTTTTCGGCATTACTGCAGGAGTACCCGCAAGTGTTCCATGCCACTCCAGGAAGAACCACTGTGTTGATGCATGATGTCGATGTTGGAGACGCAAAGCCAATTAAACTGCCTCCTTACCGTGTGAACCCAGTGAAAGTTCCTCTCATCCAGAAGGAGCTTGGCTACTTGTTGGACCACAAGATGATTGAGCCCTGTCAGAGCGAGTGGAGTTCTCCTGTCACTCTAGTCCCTAAGCCAGGTGGGTCACAGCGGCTTTGCATTGACTACAGACGTGTTAATCAGATAACCAAAACAGACGCTTACCCTCTCCCTCGCGTGGAAGATTGCATAGACAAGATCGGAAAGGCTAGGTACATAAGTAAGTTTGATTTGTTAAAGGGATACTGGCAAGTACCTATGACTGAACGTGCTAGGGAGATCTCATGTTTTGTAACACTAGGAAAGACTTTTGCATGTTCTGTAATGCCATATGGTATGAAGAATGCACCAGCCTCATTTCAGAAGCTCATGAATGTTGTAACAGAGGGTTTGGCAGGGTGTGTTGTTTATATTGATGATGTATTAATCTTCAGTGACAACTGGAAAGATCATCTATGCCATGTCAGTAAATTTCTTGAGCGTTTGGTTCAGGCTAATCTTGTAGCTAACTTATCAAAGTGTGAGTTTGGTCAAACTAAAGTTCAGTACCTTAGGTACGTAATTGGTGATGGACATGATGCACCACCAGGAGCTAAGGTTCAGGTTATAAGTGATCTTCCCAGACCTATAAGTAGGAAAGAGTTACAAAGATTTTTGGGAATGGTAGGTTATTACAGGAGATTTGTTCTTAACTTTTCAATTCTTGTATCACCACTTACAGACCTACTGAAAAAGGGAGTTAAATTTGTCTGGACCGATAACTGTGAATCCTCTTTCACCAAACTTAAAGCTATCCAATTAAGTCAGCCAGTGCTCGCTACTCCAAATTTTGCTAAGCCTTTTAAGATGGCTGTTGATGCAAGTGATACAGGAGCTGGGGCTGTTTTGCTGCAAGAGGATGATCAGGGTATTGAACATTCTGTATCTTATTACAGTAAGAAGTTCACTCCACCTCAAAAGAACTACTCAACTATTGAGAAAGAGCTTTTGGCCTTGATTTTGGGTTTACAGCATTTTTCATTTTATTCGTGTTCTGGTTTTGACCCCATAGTCATTTATACCGATCATAACCCACTGAAATTCCTTAGTAAGTTTAAAGATAAAAATCAGAGATTGACAAGATGGAGTCTACTTCTTCAGGAGTATTCATTAGACATACAACATGTCAAGGGGAAAGAAAATGTTATTGCAGATTGCTTATCTAGACTTTAGACAGATTGTTTTAGAGTAATAAGAAATTTCCTTTGTAAATTTCTTTTTCTTTGTGGGGAGGTGTTACATAGCCTATGATTTCATCATCCTTTGTGTAATTCTAACGTACAGTATGCTGCATGTTTGATCACGAGCGTGTTCTACCTCAGGCCCCCCTTCTACCGTTATAGTAGAGTAAGTCGTTCTTTCTGTTGTTCAGAGCAGGATTGTCAACTCTTTGTCCCCATGGCTTCATTTGCGCATCCTTCTTACAAGTTGTATCAAGCTCTGCCGGCCCCTATATAATGAGCTCAGTCTCTGCATTAATTGCCACTTAGATCTACTCCTCATTTTGTTCACATCTCTGTCCTCCCCTGTACAGTTATTATTGTGAGTGCTCAGGAAGTCTCCAACCATCTAGCAGCTGCGTAATTTGAGTATAACTGTTATTGCATTTTTTCTTGTACTGTGTAGCGTAAGGTGTTAATTTGTAGGCCTAGTGAGGTTTTTGTAATTCATGTAAGGTTCTTATTGTCAGCCATCATTAATAATATTTTGTATCTGTAATAATATATCTTGCATTCACTGAGTATTATCTAGTATTGTCATTTTATCAGGGCTGACTTAGATAAATTTACTCTTGCTAATTTCGTGTTAATAGAGGCTATTGCAGTTAACCATATATTCAACCTGTTTTTTGCCATTACATTATCCTTATGAGTCCTAAATGTTTTGTTGTTAGTTTGAGCATTAAACTTTAACTTGTAATTTTACCTAACTCTTTGTTTTGAACCTGGAACTTTGCGGGACAGTTTTCTCTGTTCCGTAACAATATATATATATATATATATATATATATATATATATATATATATATATATATATATATATATATATATATATATATATATATATATATATATATATACAAATACCTATGTCAGTTTTATCAAAAGTAACATATATATTGTGAGTCGGTCTTGCAAGAAGGGATTGGTCTGTGATGCGGACTTATTAAAGATGATGATTAGAAACAAGTGTGACTGTGTATCTGATTTGGACTAAACGTGGCACATACACTGTGTGGGTGTGGATGGGACGAAGTGATTCCATTTTGTTGCAGACGATCAATGGTCATAGTCATGGATCAAGTTCGTCTCTGTGCCCTGGCAGCACTTTTGACCTGGTTGTATGTAATGAAGCTTCCTTATATCGTTTGTCATTTTATTCACATTTACTGTTACTATATGCCTTTTTCACTTCCATGGTGGTTCCTGACTCCTATTTCTTTCATCCTGCCGTTATCTCGAGTTTTCTTACATATTTTTCTTCATATTCGCTGTCTTGCATGCGTAGGACTGTCCCTCTCATAATACTTTAATATTAATCTCTCTATGAATCTCCAAACATTTTTTTCTCACTATCTTTCATATGTGTTCTTCTTTCCTCTCTTGCTGCCTCACTTTCTCTTATTCGCTTACTTAGCCTATATCATTTTTCTCGTCTCTTCCTCCCCCTCCCTACCCACAATCTGTCCCACCACCTTCCTCCTTTGTCACGCCAACTTCCTCCCACCGCCTCTCTCCTTTTCTTTCCTTTGGCAAACTTTTTCCATTCACTTTGGCCTTCAGTATTCAACTGCTCTCTCTCTCTCTCTCTCTCTCTCTCTCTCTCTCTCTCTCTCTCTGCTTGTTTTCTTCCACTACATGAGGTACCCAGACATTTTTCCCCTCGTACCTAAGAAACAGTTTTGCCTCATGAACCCTGTTTAGTGTCACCAGGTCATGCCATCCCAAACACTCGTCAGCCTGTGTGCATGGTGCTGTTAGATCAGTTGTGTAGTTAGCAGGTGATGGCAAGAAGCGAGATGATGAAAAATGGAAAGAAGGAAAAGAGATAATAACAGAAGAAGGGCGAAGGATTGGGAATGGAGCAGGAGAAAAAAGGGAAGTAAAGGGTAGAGAGTCAAGAGAAGTGGAGGAAAAGGGAAGTGAGAGAGAAGGGTGACATAAAATTTAGACTCCTGTCATTTTTCACTTCCACATAAACACCATAAAGGGATTCATGCATCTGAAATAGCTTTATTATACCGCTGAAATTTAGTGTCAGAGAGAGAGAGAGAGAGAGAGAGAGACAGACAGACAGACAGACAGAGAGAGAGACAGAGAGAGACAGAGAGAGGGGGGGGGGAATCGGAACCAGTTAACTGAATGCCTGACTGCATGCAAATGATAACTTATATGCAAATGTAGATTCATTTCAATGTAGGAAGCAATTAAAATGTTTTATCAAAATGAAAGTGAGAAACTGAAAAAGGGAACTAAAGCTGAGGGAATGAGTTAGCCCTCTTACAGTGGTGTTTGTGTGTAATTTCACCGGGTCGGTCAGGATCACTTGACGGTCGTGATCGTCAGCTTTTACCCTCCCGGAAGGGAGCTGAGAGCTCATATAGTCCGATCTAAGGGCAAGGCTGTGACCTTCACACACGCACACACCCGTCCCCTTGCTCAAGGGGGACAGTAACCACCCACTTCGTCAGTGAAACTTTTTCGCAACCTGAGCGAGACGCGAACTCCCGTCCACCAGTTGGCAAGCGAGAACGTTACCACTGCACCAGCGAGCAGTGTGTGTGTGTGTGTGTGTGTGTGTGTGTGTGTGTGTGTGTGTGTGTGTGTGTGTGTGTGTGTGTGTGTGTGTGTGTGTGTGTGTGTGTGTGTGTGTGTGTGTGTGTGTGTGTGTAATGAATAAAACCGTCTGTTTTAAGATATGATACGATGTTCTCAAATTCTTGGCCAGAACAGTGTTCACGACAGTTTCTGTAGTGTGTTTCTTTTGCTTCCTGACGGCTTCCTTTAGCATGTTAGCCTAAATAACAAGGCGTTGTTGAATCCAGAAACAATGGAAGAGAAAACACAGATTCGGTAGAACTATCAAACGGCTTGTTCATGACATGAGCCACACAGTCATCTATACTTCAACCCTTGAAAATCTTGATTCCACCTCTCAAGGAAAACTATCTACGCATCCTTTGTTTTAATTTTCAGCCACAGAGTCATTCCATTTACTGCCAAGATAAAGAAGAGGTGTCAGATCCTTCCCATGTGCATCTCTGGACACAGTTCTTTCTTGCATATTAATCCCGTATCAGTTGCAAATATAAAAAGAAATAAAACCGAATCTGCTTAGAAATGCTGTCCCGAATTGCTTCCTCATGTAACTGTGATGATGTAATAAGTGGACTGTTACTAAATGGATTAGTGGCAGGAGGGGTACAGTGCTGGCTGCTGCATAACGGGAAACGACAGGACAGGTAGAAAGAATTACGGCAGATAAACAAGTGTAGCTGTGGTAGTAGTACATGAAGTTTGCTTTTAGAATAAATAATTGGGATGGTAAACATACTGTATACCTTAATTATGCAGCACAAAGTACGGGTATAGAAAGAAAAAGCTGTTAAGATAAAGCTGATGTTTGCAAGACTGGCTGGGAAATATAAAGCTTTTGACTTTAGGAAAGATTAAATGGGAGGGAAGAGACGTAGGAAAGAAAAACTTTGTGGAACAGAAGTATGGAAGGAGTGGAGGTGGTGGAAATAAATTACAGGAAGTGTAGAGAAAGTTAGTTGCAGAGATGTGAAGCTTTGTGTACAGGGAAAGTAAATGAGACGTTGAGGATAAAATGAATCAGTAACGATTTTGGCTACAGTTAAAATACTCGTAACTTCATTATCTGGAAGAAAAAAATACATTCCATGACAGTGAAACAGGGTAAGATGAGAGCGAAGGATAGACTGGAGCAGAAAAAATCATGGCACTATAAAAAAAAAAAGAAATCGCTAGGAGAAAGCTGGTAAAATAAGTCGCTCAGAAATACAGACTATATCTTTGGAAGTAACAATAACAAGAGGAAAATCTGCAGGAAGAAAACTGTCATGTGTTGGAAGAATGTGACATGACAGTGAACAAAAATGGAGAGCAATATTGTTGCAAGTGACTCAAGAGAAAACACATAGGAAAAAAAAAATGTAAGACTGATGGTGTAGAAGGAATGAGGAAGGGATGAGGTGATGCTGACCAAGAGAAGAATATGTATGAGATTGAGTGAGATGAATAATACTCTTACTTCTTTCTCCCTTCTTCCTCTCCCGTCAAGACCATCAGCTCCTAGTTTTTTTCCCCTTCCCACTCACACATGGTATCAACACCACCCCTTCCTCTACCTCCCTCGTCCCCTTACTACCATTGTCACCATTTTTTTTTTTCCTGTCTCCCTCTCTTTCCTTTCTATTAAACCTGCACTTCCCATCCCCTACCTTTCCTATCACTATCTACCTCACCTCCTCGTCCTCCTCCTCCTCCTACCCACCTACGCAATCCCGCCATTCTACTTCCCTATCTTTCACAACTCTCTTGTGTTATATGCTCTCTCCTTTCTCTTTATCTTCAAAAATAGTTATACGTGTGCGCTGTTTTACATCTTTGTTTCAGTTTTGTCTGTATTTCGTTTTATTTCCGTGATAATTTTGGTTTGGGTCAGCCATTCGCCTGTCCTTTTGGTTATTTACATTTGAATATTGGTGGGAATTATTTTTTTCTTCGCTCTTTTCTGTCTGTAGTTTTGTTTAGTTGGTTGTTTTTCTTGTTCGGTATATATTTATGTTCTTGAATAGGAACATTCGGGTTACTTGTGAACAGTGGAGCTTGGAATATGGCATCCTTCACTAACACCTTCAATGAAAGAGATTTCTCTTAATCTGAAACGAAGTATGTGGATGTTAAGAGAATACAGTAAGTCTTCACTGTGATGTTAGAAAATTTTCGTAGTATTCTTTTCTCCTGTAAAATCTAAAAATGGGCACCAGACAAAATTTAGCTTTTTCCATTGATGTTTGGTTTGGTTCGCTTACTCTCCTTATTCGGTCTTTTATTTCACCTCGCACCCCACATTCACCCTCTCTCTCATATTTTTTCTCTTCCAACCTTTGCCGGGTTCCTGATCTTCCATTGTAACATGTTTTTAATTTTTCAAATTATATTAATCCCCGTACCCAAAGTCAAAGCAATAATTAGGCAACCATGTCCAAACCTTGCCTGCCTCAGTAACCTGTAACTCAACACCACCACCACACACCATAACCAAACCAAACCTTGCCTGCCTCAGTAACCTGTAACTCAACACCATCACCACACACCATAACCAAACCAAACCTTGCCTGCCTCAGTAACCTGTAACTCAACACCACCACCACACACCATGACCAAACCAAACCTTGCCTGCCTCAGTAACCTGTAACTCAACACCACCACCACACACCATAACCAAACCAAACCTTGCCTGCCTCAGTAACCTGTAACTCAACACCACCACCACACACCATAACCAAACCAAACCTTGCCTGCCTCAGTAACCTGTAACTCAACACCACCACCACACACCATAACCAAACCAAACCTTGCCTGCCTCAGTAACCTGTAACTCAACACCACCACCACACACCATAACCAAACCAAACCTTGCCTGCCTCAGTAACCTGTAACTCAACACCACCACCACACACCATAACCAAACCAAACCTCGCCTGCCTCAGTAACCTGTAACTCAACACCACCACCACACACCATAACCAACCTCGCCTGCCTCAGTAACCTGTAACTCAACACCACCACCACACACCATAACCAACCTTGCCTGCCTCAGTAACCTGTAACTCAACACCACCACCACACACCATAACCAAACCAAACCTTGCCTGCCTCAGTAACCTGTAATTCTGCACACGCACAGCGCACAGGTATAACTTAACATGCTGAAGAAATTCGTGACTCTTGTTCATACGCCCAACAGATAAAGAAACTGCGGTAAATATTCGAAGCACAAGATACTGTCAAAGAATGCTAAATACAAGTATGTCTTGCTGAATTGAGAAGTTTGAATAATAATACACCATCTTACTCATTCATTTCATTCCATTTCTTCTCGGGAGAAAAAGAAAATGTAGGGGAGATGACTGTTAAGTGACGGAGTGTTGGACTATCGTTGTAATGGAAGGAAGACCTGTCCCAGTTGGGTACATAAAGCAAAACTTAATACTTTAATTACACTCTATAATTCTTACTTCATTTGTAATTTGTTTTCGCTTTCCTTTCCTTCGTTTTTCACTGCTGCTTCGATCTTTCTAATGTGTTGCTTTTCATCTGTCCACTTTTACACGCTTCCCTCTGGCTGTCTTCCCACCCACGGGTTCGTGTGGTAGGGCTGTGTCCAAAGAGCAATTACCCCTTTCACCTCGAGGGAACGCTCCTGTGTAGAGTAACATCCTCAAAAGGAAGAATAAAGAAATATTTAGGATGCAGCGAGAACGAGCAAAAAACACGACACCGTCTTGAAAGGGTTGTGGAAGGTAAAACAGTATCTGTGAACAGTTACTCTTTGTCCCTTGTACCTTCCTTCGAGAGAATTAAATTATCCGGGATTAGCTGCAATACAGTGCTAGAGGTGCCCCGACTAAGAGACCGTTACTGTTGCATCGTTGCCTGGAAATGATCTGTATTACCGATAATATGTGGACGTCGTGAAGCTTCATTATGTGGTTGTTAGTGCAGGCATCAGAGCGTGTCATTACAATTTACTAACATAGCAGAATGATGGTTAATTGGGTTATTTGTGTGTGGAAATAAGACTAGTAAATGGACTCATACACATAGTAGCACCTCACACACACACACACACACACACACACACACACCACTCGCCGGCTCAGTGGTATCGCTCTCGCTTAGCATCTGCTAAGACGGGGGTTCGCGCCTTGCTCGGGATGCGAAAAGTTTCATAAGCGGGTGGGTACTGTCCCCTTGAGCAAGAGGTGTGTGCGTGTGTTAAGGTCAAGGCTTTGTCCTTAGAACGGACTATATGACTGAGAGCCCAGCCAAAAACTTTATTTTAAGGCATATCCAAACTCGTGCAACACTGGACCAAGTGCACTGCAGAGTAGGGGGCTCTGTTGAAAAATGATGTACATGTAAGTTCCCTACTGTTGTTCTAATGAACAGTTATACGAAAAGTGCGCATTATTACTGACTCACCCTCGTGTGTGTGTGTGTGTGTGTGTGTGTGTATATCTATCTATCTATCTATCTATCTATACACACACACACACTGAGTGAGAGAGAGAGAGAGAGAGAGGGGTTTGTGTGTGTGTGTGTGTGTGTGTGTGTGTGTGTGTGTGTGTGTGTGTGTGTGTGTGTGTGTGTGTGTGTGTGTGTGTGTTTGCAGTTTACACAACATATACTGTAAGCAGTGTTGAACGTACTACGGTACCTGCTGATAGTAGTGCCGCTACTGCTACTCCTGCTTGGATTAAAATATGACACCATAGTAGCTGTGCACGACACTGAGGTTGTCATCATTTTTCCCTGGCAACCCACCATTCAAAAGTGCTTCTGATTTCGTATCATACACGAATCATTATTCACGAATATACAGTATTATACATAAATATTATTATACACGCACATATTATACACGAATCACATGCGTCTTATACACGAAATCGGACGCACTGTTGAGTGGTAGGTTGCCAGGGCACGATAATAATAACCTCAGTCACTCGCCTCCACTATAGGCCTACAGTACAGCTACTTTATCGGACCAGTAGAACACTAGGGCTACTCTCGCCTTTGCCTCTGCTTGAAATAGGCCTACATAGAGATTTTGTCTGGCATTACTTTTGCATAAATTATATGCCGTCACGTCGCATTGATGTTGATTTCAGTAAAGAACATCATGGAGGGAAATGGCTTTCATTATTGAAACTCAAATTGTGACCAGCCATCGGCTGAGCAACGACAGTTAAATTTGCCATGCCTTGTTAATTTATAAATAATCTCAGATTTATTCCCAAATTTGTTACTTCACAAACTCCACTGCTCAAATGGGAGCCGTTACTGGACCGCACATCTCTTTGCTTGGAACGAATGATTTGTTTCGATGTAGGACAGTGCTTCGCCCTCATTACCTCCTTCACTACCAGAATAAATGTCTAAACTGAAAGGAATCGTCTGTGGGGAGCAAGAATGAAACATAGTTATCTGAGTGACTATAGAGATAGATTCCTTATGTAGTGAATGGTTAATGGAAGCTTTATCAAACCCTCTTTGCTATTTGTAGCCTACTCGAACTTGGCCTAAAATTGCCATCTGTCCATCCTGAATGCTACGATTTATCAAGAGATGAACCATAGGGTGCTAGACATGAAGGAAGGCTGTGGGAAGGGTGCAGAGCTGTAGCATTGTCTTTTTTCTTATTCTGAACTATATCAAGCAAGCTGGGAAAGAACAAAGATCTGCGTCAAGTTAACGTGATAAGAGTACAGTTCGTAAAAATTTCACCTGATCTGAATAAAATCAAAATGGAGGAGGCATTAGTAAAAATAAAATATATCGCATGGGAGATAACGGGCTAAGAGAATAAATTCTCTCGGTAAATCGCGTTAGTAATGATAAAACTGATTTAAAGATATTTTAACAAGGTATTGATGAGTGTGTTGCAGCAAGAATAATACATAGTACAATAAACTGAAGGTGTTAATGGAGGATACATATAATACATAGTACAATAAACTGAAGGTGTTAATGGAGGATACATATACAGTAATAAGCTCTTCAATACGAGAGGTCATCACACTGATTGGGTGAGAGAAATACTCTCTCCTTTGATTTATGTGCATGTAGCGTTCAGTGCAACCACTGTGTTAAAGTTTACCTGGCGATTACTTTTATGCCATGGTAGAGAACACATCTTTTATTTTAATCATGGTGCATCCCAGCAAGGTTGGATCTCTAGTGGTACAAGGGGTTAATTATTGTCGTGCCTAACCCTTCAGCTGGAAAATCCAACTTCAGCTAAATAAATCATATATGGTAGCAGGAAAATGATAAGGACGTCCTGGTATTTGAAGGGTTAAAGCATTTATTCCAGGAGGGTTGTAGTACAACCAGTGTGTGGGTATTTATGAGGCTGTGCTGTTAGTCCATTGTCGTGTGGCCTGGTGTTATGATGTCTGCTGCTCATTGACTGGATGGGGTTGCAGCTTCTGGTTCTTTACAGTAACTCTTCCAGCTTTAGTTTTGTATCTCCTGGCGACTAATCGTGATATGGAGATACTACTGAACTGAAGGCGTCAGATACAGACTTAATGAACCCCGTCAAGAGGCTTCCCCCATGTTGAACAAAACTGTTTAGCAGAAGCAGGAACAGTAGGAGAGAGAGAGAGAGAGAGAGAGAGAGAGAGAGAGACTAAATCCCACTCATTTAAGCACAGCATCAGATTCTGTTAAACTGCGCGGAATAGTCTGACGAAAGCAAGAATAAAAGTAGCTAATTTTATGAATGGGAAAAAAAGTACAACAGCAAAAAAAATAAATATATGAAGTCATGACACCGAAGATGTTTAGTAGGATAATAAAGGAGGGAAGGAAAAGTATGAAGAAGGGAGAAACGCCAGGAAGACGAATTAAGCCCAAGACGTTTATTAGCACAGCGTTATGTCCACCAAGATAATGTCACCCAGCAGATTAACTGTTTCATTCTTGCCATCTGCGGATGATTTCATTCAATATATGCAGGATACTAGGAAGTAATGAAGTAATTAAAAGTTGTCTTTCCTCTTTCTATGCTTTTTTGAGATGAATAAAGTTGTTGTAAATGACAAGACATGCAGAAGTCATTGTACCGAAAACATTTAACAATGCAGAGAAAGCTAAGTGATATGATGACACGAGGTCACAACACCCAGCCCGCACCCCAAAATTTGTGGCCCCCCATTCCCCCACCCTTACCCCTGGTGGATTCCCACTCCCACCCTTACCCCTGGTGGATTCCCACTCCCACCCTTATCCCTGGTGGATTCCCACTCCCACCCTTACCCCTGGTGGATTCCCACACCCACCCATACCCCAGGTGGATTCCCACTCCCACCCTTACCCCTGGTGGATTCCCACACCCACCCTTACCCCTGGTGATTCCCATCCCACCCCTACCCCTGGTGGATTCCCACTCCCACCCCAACCCCCTGGTGGATTCCCACTCCCCACCCTTACCCTGGTGGATTCCCACTCCCACCCCTACCCCTGGTGGATTCCCACTCCCACCCTTACCCCTGGTGGATTCCCACTCCCACCCTTACCCCTGGTGGATTCCCATTCCCACCCCTACCCCTGGTGGATTCCCACTCCCACCCCTACCCCTGGTGGATTCCCACTCCCACCCTTACCCCTGGTGGATTCCCACTCCCACCCTTACCCCTGGTGGATTCCCACTCCCACCCTTACCCCTGGTGGATTCCCACTCCCACCCTTACCCCTGGTGGATTCCCACTCCCACCCTTACCCCTGGTGGATTCCCACTCCCACCCTTACCCCTGGTGGATTCCCACTCCCACCCTTACCCCTGGTGGATTCCCACCCCCACCCTTACCCCTGGTGGATTCCCACTCCCACCCTTACCCCTGGTGGATTCCCACTCCCACCCTTACCCCTGGTGGATTCCCACTCCCACCCTTACCCCTGGTGGATTCCCACTCCCACCCTTATCCCTGGTGGATATCCACAAAAATCGAACCACTACCTCAGTTCCAGTTCCACATACCCAACACCTGTGCAAAGTTTGAATATGATCCGTTCATTGGTTCATGAGTTAATCGAAGCACAGACTCACAAATAAATAAACGCCGACGTTCACATACACCCTCTCTGGAATGAACTGCGGCCCGGGTGAATATGAATGAATATGAAGTTAATGGAGAGAGAGAGAGAGAGAGAGAGAGAGAGAGAGAGAGAGAGAGAGAGAGAGAGAACAGGAAAAATAAATTTTTAGGACGTCATTATACAGAAGGGGTAAGGGAAGGAAAACTAATATTAATGGACAAAAAATGAAAATGCGGAGTCTGGGACGATCATCAGCCCATCGTCGTATCCACCACGATAATGTCACGCCGCAGATTAATTACAGGACTTAACCTCGCTTTTCGGCAGTAAATTTCGGTGATACCTTCCTGATATTCATGATTAGTGTGACTAATGACTCTTCTTCAATGGCCTGCTTATACTAACTACCATTATACCGTGGAAGGACACCCACGTATAATAGAATTACTCATTAATTATTTCCAACAAACATACTTTCCACAAGGGTTCACTGGCGCTGACGCTGCTTGATTATCGCCTGCATGCATTTTATAAACGTCTGTTTTACCGGACATGAGAAAAACTAATTAGAACGAGACGGCTAAATTTCTCCCCATTAAAGGAAACACAGAGAGAGAGAGAGAGAATTAAAAGGAGGGGGATTCCTTTTTTCTCTCCACATCTAACATACTACAGCCCCATGTGTGTGTATTCAGTCAGATCCTTTGATGCACATGCCGGCCATAGACCTCACTGTGAACTAGACATATTTTTATCGTATATTTTTTTAATTTCTACCCACTTCCCTAACCATTTCTCTGCTGCTTTTTTCATCTCATTCATTAAAGTTTGCCCTCCTTTTTCCACCGCTGTTTCTCACCCACTTTTGTATGACTAGTTTCATATTTCACCCACTTGCTCTCGCTGGACTTTTTTTTTCTCCACGATTTGTTTTGCTTTGTTGAAGTTTTGAAAGAGAGAGAGAGAGAGAGAGAGAGAGAGAACAACAATAATAGCAGTAGCAAGTCGTTATAAAAATGTTAGCAGCAGCAACAGCAGTAGTAGTAGTAGTAGTAGAAGTAGTAGTAGCAGTAGTCTCCCGTTGCCAGACAAATCTTCACCTAGAGATATCTTATTCAGAACCAGTTTGATTATAGTAACGGGTTTATCAGTTACATGGCAGTGGGCCTTGTGGAACATCAGTTGAGACTGAACTGACAAAAATCAGAGTAAAAAATATTCTGTGTCAAAGCATAAAATCAATTTCACATCCTCCTACAGAGCAGTTCACGCCAGTGTTGCCGCGTCAACAGATTTATCTGTAGATCTGCAGATTCTGTGGGTATTTTCAGACTGTCAGATTTTGTGTCAAGAAGAGACCTAATCTACAGAGTTTTGTATCGGTAGACATTTTCATATTAAAATTCTGAATTCACTTTCATGTAAAAAAAAAAAAAAAAAAAAATTGATATTATATCAATATTTCGAGAATTTCTTTAAAAGAACCGGAATAGGAATTCGATGAGTGACATTACGTTACAATGGCATTAATGCCCTGGTTCTAAACAAATACAGTAGACAACGCCGTTTGTCCGATAACAACAAAGTAAACGGAGTTACTACACATTTTAAATTGTTCACAGATATGCTACAGGCGATAATAACCAGTTAGAAGCTTTGAAGCGAGTTTCTTTCTCTTCCAAGGGGATGAAAAGAAAAGAAAACGTGGGAAAAACTGGTAAGTAGAAGCCACAAATCGCCTACTTCTTCGTGGCCAATATATGGCTCTCATTTTAGTTATTATAAGAACGTAAACAGACCCACTATTTGAATGAAATACTCATGAAATTTTTCATGTTGATGAAAATTTAAAAAGAACAGAAAAGCTGTACAGGATGAGGAAAAATGCATCATCTATGCATCCTAAACCAGATCACTGCAGTGTCCAACCTTTCAACTCTGCCTTGAGTCAGAAAATATTATCTTGCAGACACTTAAGGAAAGCTGAAAGGGAACTTAAGCTTTACAAAACTGGAATGAAATATGAAGGAATATGGTAATATGACAAACCAGGTGTGATATGATGGTATACAGATGTCGTCTATGGGAACTTTACATCCACGTTTTGTGTGGCTGCCAAATATGTGCAGATATTTTCTGGTACAGTAAACAACTTTGTGTGCTGAAAGCTGAACCAGTCACTTCAGGGGACCTAATTTCTGCAACATTCATGAAAATCCATCAAAATTAAATTTACCTTCACTTGGCCAAATTATTTTACTGTGGTATAGTACATGTGAGAAGTGTCATTACTGTAAAATACAGTTACTGATATTTTCCGCGAAAATGCATTGCGTCACTATTCACTCACAGTGTCGTCAGGTCCTGTCTCCCTTACGGCTTGAATCGCTGATCATGCAGCAGATTTTAGTTGTTGTTAGCCCAAGGAAACCCATGAAATTTCTCACATAGTTTGTGGAACACCGTATATACAGAAGTCGACATCCAATTGAGTAACTAGCATAATAGCTTCAGCCCAAGTATTTTTAATCTTGCTCCCCCCAACCATAAATATTTTTGCATTAGAGGATAAAACAAGTAGTGAAGCAGTAAATAAACACTTCTATCCTCTCCCGATTGAAAATGGGTCACCGCAGTAACCAGGATAATATTTAATCATGAACCCTTCCTATTCCTTCCAGTAATCCCCGACAACTTTTACTCTTTTTTTTTTTTGCTCAAGTTTTCTGCTTTGAAGAAACAAATGTTGTCTCTTCCTCCGATAGGACGAATTATGCTCCGACGTTTGCATCAGACTATGCCCTGGCTTCACAGCGACGTGAAATATACATATCGGAGACTGTATACGTCTCTCTCTCTCTCCCTCTCTCTCTCTCTCTCTCTCTCTCCGTAAGATAAAAGTCAGTACTATGTAAAATAAAAAAGAAAAAAAAAAGTTTCTTTAATAACCACAGTCCTATAACATATAGTCAGCACGGGTTTCGTTTTAATAGGTCATATCTCACAAATTTCATTGAAATTCTTACAAACATATACGATAACTGGGACGCAAAAATACCTTCCCATGTCATCAGCCTAGACATCCAGAAAACGTTTGATAAGATCCTAGAATAATTAAAAGCCCACGGTGTCTCTAACAAATAATGTTCATGGATTGGTGATTGGTTATCGAATAGCAAGCAGAGTGCAGCAGTAAACTGCGAATCATCAGACTGACGAGAAGTAACAAGCAGAGTTCCTCAAAGGTCCTATCTAGGACCAGTTCTTTTCACTAGAAACTGGAGTCATTTCTAAGGTAGCGAAATTTGCAAATGCCACAATGATTGGAGGCAAAGTAATTACGAATGCATACTGTGGATTTATACAAAACTACCTGGATAAGTTAAAAGTTGGAGTGAAAAATGGCAGATGAAATTTATTTTTGATATATGTTAGGCAATGTCATTGATGACAATAACATCAAATACCGCATGTTATTGTTCAATTCCTCATTGCCTGGAGTAAAAGACGAGAAGGATTTAGGAGTTATAGTCAGTAACGACCTCGAATACTCCAATGTATAGCAGCCAGTAACATCCTGTCGAATTCGCAATGCTCTCCTTAGCTAAAAAAAAAAAAGCTCAAACGACGGCCAGAATGAACTAAAA
The DNA here is from genome assembly GCF_032717465.1 of Coenobita brevimanus. Lineage (NCBI taxonomy): Eukaryota > Metazoa > Arthropoda > Malacostraca > Decapoda > Coenobitidae > Coenobita > Coenobita brevimanus. The sequence continues at coordinate 19,783,151 of NC_137062.1, read as the reverse complement.
AAATACTGTCATTGGATTCAGTAGGTTGAATACCAAAGCTGCTTCTCAGTCTTGCCATGAGCTGTGTACAGTAAAGTGGTTCATCATCATCATCATCATCATCATTAATCTTACGACTAACAATTTAGTTCGGATTCAAGAACAGAAAAGGCAAAACACAAAATTACGAGATGCTGAAATTAGTATTCGGTGAAATGGACCACATTTCTACCGCTCTTGGCGCTTTCTCACTGAAGCGTTCAGTATTGTCCTCATAAAACTGGTTTTTTTACAGTTCTATTAGAAAAACATTAAGTAATTCAACACTGGTTTGGTCGGCTTAGGAGGCTGACTGGCACGTATAGTGATTTATTGCATATATTAAGCCTATCATCCTCTCGTGCCATATATACGAAAACTTGCCCATTAGTGATAAAGTTGGTGTAAATGCCATAAAAGGTGGTATTATCATGCCATGTGTAGGAATATCCTGGTAAAGAAGAGGTGCTTGGAAACCTTCTTAGCCACGATTATTATCTCTGAGGTAATACTTCTGAACCTGCTGCACCACTATGTACCAATGTGTCCTGAGCTGATCTTCACCATTCATTCAACATCTATCCACATGTCATCCACTGTCATACTATTGTCTTCTGTTTCAGTGTTGTCGCCTCATTTACATCCCTCCGCATCTTCCTACTCCTTACCTCCATCTTTCCGCTCTTTCTTTACTCCTTTACCACTCTTTCTGCTACGACTCCACCGCTCTTCTTATGCCCCCTCTTCCGCGGCCTCTTGATATATTTACATGTTACCATTAGCTGTAAGTGGTGGCGACCATCATCAACTCACTTTATGTAGTGCGTCCTACTTCTTCTTTCACCCTTACCATTGTATTTCTGCGTCTGTCCTCCTTTCTTCCTACTTCTCCCTTTCCATCCTGTTACAGCACTTTTTATTACCCTTCTCTCCACATCAGGTGGCTCTACAATGAGTGGTAACCATATGATCACGGGGTGAAGTGGACCCTACTGTGGTGTTCCTGTTCACTGGGTGGAGACACAAAAGCGGCATCCACCAAGGAACCGAACCTCCACAATTTTCCCCGTGCCTCACTCTGGAGAGGCGCTGTCAGCCGCAAGGGAATGGCCCGGCAAGGGTGATTACCTACTTGTGGTATATGTCTTTGCTCGGATAGACAAACTGGACTTGTTCAACAGCAACAATGTATTGTCATTCTATTTCCTCCTCACAAACCGCCTCGCTTCCCTACAAGCATTCATTCACAGATTTTCCCACATCACTCTATCGCTTCTTCCATTATATCTCTTTTCTACCACTACCAACACCAACATTTCTCCACCACACCACCTCATCCTCTTCCACCTCACCACCACACTCCCTGCATCATCCCCACAGGGCCATTACTCTGCCCTGCACCCAACGGAACCATTCTCATAGCTTTATGGCCCATTATAACCCAGTGTGCATAACTGGGCTAGTGCAACCTCCCACACCTTTATAAATGTGTGTGTGTGTGTGTGTGTGTGTGTGTGTCCTTATCACGTACTGAAATAGTTACTGGATGCTGTTTTTAGTGTTTAACCCGTCACGTCCCGAGGTTTTCCGCACCAATGACATCCCCCAGTCCCGAGCCTTTTTGGAATTTTTTTTTTTTTTTTTTGCTAAAACTTCCGCTTAGGTCGAGAAACGAAGGAAAATCACAAAGAAAGTGGTTCCCGCGGTCTATAAGTGGTCCGTACAGGTGCGGTTTCCCTCGGTAGGTATGGTGTTCTGTAATGGGCTGGATATGCGTTTACGTTTTCTATGGTAAGGAATAATGGGAGAAACAACACACAGCACCTCTATATTTATTGAATTTGAACTAATAAACAATAACAGTAACAATATAATGGATTTCAGACACATATACATGAAAAATAAGCATTGTACCATCGCGCGAGCATAGCGAGTTAGGTCCGAGTCGTAACATGCTATATGCTAAGTTTCTGGTATGAGTCAACCTATCATTTTTTCTACTTGTATACTTCTGTTTCAATGACAATTTACCAATTACAACTGTTTGTAAGTGTTTTCAGATGTTTTCATTCATTATGATGACATGCAGCATAAGTATAGCGCACATCAGCTTAGTAAGCGCACTCGCTATGACTCATATTTCAACATACCAAATTGTTTTATCACTTTCCAATTATTTTCCCCTTTACATAGAACCTTTCCTCCACCACTGTAAAGGTTTTCAATTATTTTCATTCATTACGAGGGCATTTAGCGATATGCTAGCGCATATTCACGTAGCAACCACGATCTCAAACACTCGTGTTTCATCATCCACTTTATTTATTCACTCCACTTACAATTTCCCACTTACATTACACACGTTTACACCCCTATAATGCACTGTACATACTTACTACCATTATTTATTCAAGTGAGCGTGAGAATATCGCATGAAAATACCCTCGCAAGGAATGTTTCGACAAACATAATACTCACACACTTATATACTAATTCACTCACACATTTATATACTAATTATTCACTTTATCACTTGCTGACTTTTATTTTGACTAATACGTGCCTTATTCATTCAACTGAGCGTCAGGAAATCGCATCTCTATACACACGCTATGAATATTTGACTTAGAATATATATCAGCACTTACAATAATTTGAACTTATACCCGTAAGAATTTCCAATAATAATAATTATATAATTACGGGCCGTATTTATTGCACTGAGCGACAGAATATCGCATCATAAAACCCTCGTTATGTAAGTTTCCACTTAGGGCAGATTTATACACTTACATACAATGTTTTTACTTATGTTCTACCCGTAGGCACTTTATACTAATATTTGGTGATCCACATGACTGATATTTTCACTGAGCGTCTGTCTGTCGCATTTACCTCATAATTTTAGCGTCCTTTCGCATTCACACCATACTAAAATTGCATCAACGTGTGATATTCACTAAAACATGGGTGAATACAGAGGCCCACGTCACACTGCACGCACTCATAGCGGGTGTCCTTCCTCTGTGTCGTGAGTCTCACCTGGGAATTACTGCACACGTGACACCTGCGTTGGGGCCTAGGTCTGTTTGGCTGGGGAGGGATAGGAGTGGGGAAATGGCGGCCGGATATTCTCTGGGGAGTTTGGGCAACAGAGGCAGTGCGGGTGCAATGTTGGGGCCTTTCAACAGCATACTTTGCAAAGAGTTCTCTTGTGAGCTCCCTCACAAACCCTTCAAATGTTTCCTGAACTCCTGTTGTCATGGCGTGAAGGTGGTGGCAATTCAGAGCAGTGATATCTAGCAAGTGAAAGAACAGTTTTTTATACCACTTCATCGTGGTCCTGGCACACTCTACCGTCGATATCATGGAGTCTGACTGGTCCACGAGGCGCATGTTTATATTGTAATCCATTACACACTCAGGTTTCCAAACACGACGCCTGTTCTCGCTACGGTAATCTACGGAATCAGTATGGTGCATCAAGGGGCGGTGAACCGTGGACAAGAGGTTTACTTCTCTGTTGTGGTTCCACATTGTTGCAAGGATGTTGTTGGCTTTGAAGAAGACAACCTCATTCCTTGCAAGTTTCCGCCCTACCTTGGCCATGTGACGCCGGTTCACCTTTACGGTTCCACAGACTCCCGTTTCATGTGTGTGAAGATAACGAGCGAGAAGAGGGCTAGTGTACCAATTGTCGAGGTAGAGAACGTGACCACGATGAAGGTAGTCTTCTATCATCGTCTTTACCACTGCTCCCGACAGTCCAATACTTCGATCATCTATTATGTCTGTCTGTGCACCGGTGTACAAGACTATGTCTTGCACGTATCCAGTCCTACAGTCGCACATAACAAAGATCTTGAACCCAAAACGGTGCCTTTTGCTGGGTATATACTATCTGAATGAAATATTGCCTCTCCACAACACGAGACTCTCGTCTATGACGAGGTCTCTATAGGGATAGAATGAGGATCGAAAGGTTTGCCTGAGGTGATCAAAGACCAACCTAATTCGCCTCATTTTATCAGTGTTGTTTGCATTTGCAGGATCATGAGCATCATAGAAATGGAGGCGACTTAGAATTTGTTGAAACCGATTACGGCTCATCACTTGACCAAATATTGGGGTAAACATAACAGGGTCCCTAGTCCAGTAAGCAGGAATTCTATTCTTTCTTATAATACCCATCAAAAGGACCAGGGCAAAAAATAAGAACATTTCTGGAAGGGAGACAGGGTAATCATAGATGATAGAATGCCTACTCCTTGTTCCCAATCTTTCACTCTCTAGGCGCTGGGCGCTTGCAAACAGGTTTGTTTGGTATACAATCTGATCAACAAATGCCTCACTGAAAAACAGGTGGAAAAAATCCAACCTGGTGGAATTACATTGAATTCCTGGAGCAATGCAGCCAGATCGCCCCTGCTCAGTGAAGGGGTGAATGAGGGGAGAAAAATCACTCCCATCCTCCCAATCCCACGACACAAATCCCTCGTCCCCATCAGCCCCATCACCGCCTTCGTCTGGGTGGGGAGGAGATCCTGGCTGGGGAGGTGGGGGAGAAGGAGTGCGGAGGGCTTCCCCACTGTCACTCCTCTTCCCTCTGCCTTTACCCTTTCCCTTTCCCTTACCCTTACGGCCTTGAGGAACATTAGGGGGCTGTGGGGATGAAATAGGGGAATATTGGGGAGCAGAAGACGTGCTGGGGAGTGGTTCCTCCCCACCTTCCCCCTCCATGACAACACCACGTGCTTTCTCACGCACCCTAGCTCGACCACGTGTTAGGGGATATTGGGGAGCATAAGACATGCTGGGGAGTGGTTCCTCCCCACCTTCCCCCTCCGTTACAACACCACGTGCTCTCTCAAGCACCCTAGCTCGACCACGTGTTAGGGGATATTGGGGAGCATAAGACGTGCTTTGGAGTGGTTCCTCCCCACCTTCCCCCTCCCTCACAACCCCTCGTGATAAGGAATGCACCCGCACTGGCCCACGTGATCCACTACGCTGCCTCACACTACGTAGAGAGAGCAATGACTCACTCACGTCACTCTCACTTTCCCTAATCCTCCCTGGACTTTCCCTTTCACTCCCCACTCCCTCCACTTGACTTCCTAGCTCCCCAAACAAAATGCTAGGCCCATACCTGCTCATACGACGTGGTGTGCACTCTGGGCCACGATGAGTTATCACCTCACGTCCATACCACTTGGCAGCACGTCCCATGGCTCCGTTCTCGTCCTCGTCCTCGTCCTCGAATTCTGGTTTCAAATCACGTTGGGGATAGGGATAGGATGTTGCACGTGCCTTCTTTGCCTGCTGCCCCTCTCTAGCAGCACAGTAAGTCACGTACTGCCGCTTCCTGGGAGACGGAACTTCCTCGTCACTGCTGGTGGTTTCTTCCTCGTCTGGCTGCACATAATCCTTGTCCATATCCTCGTTGTCCAGTGGGGAATCACTGTCGCCAGTAAAGGTGTCCAGGGCAACTTGAATTTCGCTGTCTGAGAGACCTCTCTTAGCCATGTCTGAGCAGGACCGTGGCTACCAGGTGAGTGGATGAGTGGTGGGCTAGCACGGGCCACGCGGGGTCGCCGAGTGTCCCTGCCTGGTGGCAGGTAGGGGAAGGTCATGCGAGGGTACGTACCGCAAATCAAGCGCGAATTTTGAAAATTGTCGAAATTATGCACATTGCAATTGCACGATGTACCGGTACGTCGCCGGGACTGGCAAATGCAAATCGTTGTAACATACCCATACGTCGACGGGACGGGGTGGGTTAAACGGTGAGATACCTCCCAAAGCTGAATTTATTTGCCAGGCGGCAGCAACAGTGCAATAGTTTAGGCTCACCATATGCTGAATGGGATATTGGAGAAGCTTTTGTACCAAACGAGTGGAGGCCACTCCTAAGAAAAAGCTAACCATCTGGTGCTAAGAAGAACAAAAGAATTAAGTCACATCACTTTACTGAAGACTCTACTTAAGAAATATATATATATATATATATATATATATATATATATATATATATATATATATATATATACGGTATATATATATATATATATATATATATATATATATATATATATACAGTATATATATACAGTATATATATATATATATATATATATATATATATATATGGAGCCTCTGTGGCACAGTGGTAAAGTGTGCATTTTCGTACACTGAAGAACGAGGGTTCGCGCCCCGCCAGGGTAAGAAACTTAGGAGCATTCTTCAGGCCACGTGCTGCCATTAATGGACACAAGGGGTGCTGTGGTTGAACCAGTGTCGCATACTATAAAGTATGCTTGCATCCAGTCGGCTACGCGGGCCGATTACACTTGGTTCACAGATTACATACACATCCAAAGCCACTCCAACACTACAATACACTTCCAAGCACTTCTCACGCTACATACAATCTCTACCAGACAGCCTAAGCCACTTGGTAGAGATACATTGGCTGTTTCTTCCCGACTTCGGTCGGGATAGGCCGGTCCTGCAGTGGATATATATATATATATATATATAAAATTTTTTGAAATAAAACCACTTCATTTTTAGTAAGGTTCTTCCCTCTCATTTACATTATCATTTTCTTGCACCTTGTTAGTTTTCATTTGCCTCTTTCTTTAACATGTCTCAGTACAAATGTATAATTTAACTGGTTATAGAGCTGGGCATGCCCACCTCTTCACCAGGTGAGCCTTCATCCATGACTGGACAGCCACACATTATTGCAGCTGGGACATACTCGTACGGTAGTACACATTAACTTTTGTCGTAGTGGAATCAAGCTTGGTATTACTGTTGGTTTCATTGAAATATTACCAAACACATATGGCCTTTTCATATTTTCTGTTAAAATGAGTGTTTCATTGCTTGCTTGCAATTTTTCCAGGATTTCCATAGCTATATTGTGGTAGGTGGTGGCGACCACCATCCACTCACTTGATGCATCGCTGCCTACTTCTTCCTTCACCTTTATCATGCTTTTTCTGTGTCTTCCCTCCTCTCTTCCTATTTCTTCCATCTTTCGTGCAACTTTTTATTAATATTTTTTCCTTTTCAGGTGGCTTTATATTGAATGACAAGCTTAATGGTTCCCTGGAAGCCAGGTAACCATTATCAACGCTGGATGGTAACCATAAAATCATCCCAGATGTGCTCCCTACGTATTAACAAGCGTGTTGGTAGAGGGTGAGTGTCCTTCCCCGTAAAACAATTAATTCAAAGATAAATGGCCACCCCTAATTGGATCATGGGGTCTGGATATATGTAGAACAGAAGATTTTGCTTAATCGATTCGGTAAATCAGATGAGTGGCAATATATTCCTGAAGACAAAGTCAAGAAACTTAGTGTGCTTGAGCTGGAATGAGTGTTTTCTGTTAGTGCGTGTGTGTGCTCTACTGGCTGCAATTATTAACCGACTTTGACGTTTAAGGTGTCAGTTGAATCATTTACACCTGACAGTGTGCCCCGTCCGAGTGGCCAACACGCTCAGAGCAACCCAAAGATCACAAGACCCAAAATGTCTTTATTTACAATATATTTGGCATAGCATTGGGAACAATGGGTAGGGAGTTCAAAATGCAATAATTTACACCCTCATCACAATTTTAATACAACTTGCTCTTAACAGGTGCATTGGAAAATATAAATATCTGATTGTGTCGGCATTTTATTGGCTGGTGGAGACAGGAAGTAAGGTGGGTAGATAGGGAGGTAAAAAGGAAGGTAGGTAGGTAAACAAAGATACTGGTATGGAGCTAGGTAGGCAGATAGATAAGTAGCCCGTGAGGGAGATTGACAGGATGACAAACAGGGATTTAGCTGAACAGATAGGTTGGTAGGTAAGTAGGTAGACAGAAAGGAAGGCCGGGAGAGAGACAAACAAATAAGTATGGAAGTAGTCACAGAGGTAGGTTGAAAGGTGAACCTGTGGATGGCCAGGCAGGTAGATAGGTAGGGACTGAGGAAAGGAAGAAGACAGATAGGGAAGGAGATAAGCAGGGAGGTAAATAGGTGGCCAAGCAGACAGACAGCGTGGTAGGTAAGAAGGCATGTAGGCAAGCAGGTATGTAGAAAGGGCGGGAGGTAGGAAGAGAAGTAAGTAGAGATGTAAGTAGGCAGAAAGGGAGTCGGGTAGGTCAAAGGTAGGTAGGCAAAGGGCAAGGCAAGGAAGTATGTAGAAAAGTAGCGTTGGAGGTAGACTGGTAGATATGGAAGCTGGTAGGGAGGTGCAGTAGGTAGTAATGTAGGCTGGTACAGAGGGTAGGGAAGTAATGAAAAGCGACAGAAAGTGCAAGTTAATTATTTATATGCTAAAGGAAACCTCAGCAGTTTAAAGCCTGCCGGTTAAATATTGCATTGTCTAATTGAGTGGTTGCAGAACCTAAGATCATGGCATAACATGCCGCTGTACAGGCAAGGATTATACAAAGCTTTGTCTCTGAGACCCTAGCTTAGCAACATGCAACTTTATACATTTTTGGCCGACCAAATATGATGTGTATTTCAATCGGCTGGGTACATATTTCACTTAGATACTCGTATATATTTTTTCCTTTGTAAATGAACGTAACACACTGTCACTCATGCACTTCGTTATGTATATGTTTCAGTCAATCGAATACGTTGCCTACTTTATAAACTGCTTCTATACCTTACAATATATATATATATATATATATATATATATATATATATATATATATATATATATATATATATATATATATATATATATTGTCCTAAACAATATATATACCACATGGGCACTGGGTAGGCTGGAGGGCAATATCACACAGCCAGGGCGAGATGAGAACGTCTATGAGCATCCCCGGGTCGGAGTCTGTCAGTCGTGAAGGTAAACAAACTGAAGAGCACCAATACTGACTGGCGATGGCGCAGATGTGGGACCAGAGAGAGAGAGAGAGAGAGAGAGAAAGAGAGAGAGGAATTGCTGCAAGAATATAAAACTAGAAAATATTGAAAGATAATGTTTTTGGACCATAGCTGTATTCGAAGAAAGAAATACTGGGTGATAATTTTGGTGGAATAGTGGAACTTGGGGAATCATGAAGACAACAGAAAAATACAACTAATGACTGGAAGCTCTAGGAATCTGGGAGATTGTTAAAGACAGAGGTCTTGGAAGACTTTCTGTCAGACTAAGACGCTGAAGGAGAAAACATTAATACTGACTGTAAATGGAGAAGGTTGGGTCCACCGTGACAGTGGGAATGGGGGAAAAGGAGTGTCTGTAAGAAAGAGACTTTAGAAGACCAAGATATTCGTGAATATAAAACATACTGGAGACAGGAAATTAGTTAAGAAGACTGATCTTTTGCAAGTGGAATATTTCGTATTATCTAGGCTGAAAACAGATATTTTGACCCAAGGACACGAGGAAATTAAAGAAGGGGAGCCTGAAAGATTGAAAAATTTAAAGATACTTGAGAAGAGAGATTGAACGAGTGCGGTTTTGTAAGACATATTCTGTTCTGTGTTACAGATGACAAAAACTAGTGAATTAAGACTCCGGAAGATAAAGACCCTAGGATACAGAAAGACAGTGGAAGGTTGAGAAGCTGAAATACACATACTAGACAGAGGCCCTGGAAGACATACAAGATCATTTAGGAAGGGAGAGATAATACTGACCGTAGCTGCCGACAACCTGAGTCCACTGCGACAAAGGAAACGACGGAGAGTCACTGCATGATTGCAAGATTGGGAGGTTGGATGATCCAGAATGCCATTGATGGACTGAGAGCCTGTAACGATAAGGTTTCTGAAAAACAAGTGAGTGAATGCTGTGTCGGAACATAGAAAGCTTTCGAGGCCATTGCATCATAGGAAGCAGGAAAGAGAGACTGGCTGTAAGACGGAGAAACTGGAAAAAGACAAATGAATGATGGTGTACAAAATGTTAAACGCATCTTCCTCTGCAAGTACTGCCCTTACAAATGGTAATAATACATTCTCCAAGTTGTCAATATACTCTGCAGGTGTGAGGCGACCTTTTAGCCCAACCAGCTCACAACTTCACGTGATCCAGCCCCAGACTCCAGTCATGATGCGACCACTCCTCCTTGAAACAAAAGCATTTCCTTTGTCATATCTGTTTACGAAAATGGATGTTGAGGTCAATATTACAGACTGCTTGAGGTGTACGTATTTGGGGGTCGGGGCGGAGTAAAAGAACGCAATGCAGTTTATGTGCCTAGTAATAACAATACAACCTCCCAACATCTTCTGTGAGCAACTTCTGTGAGGAATATGATGTAATGAATGTATCAGGAAAACCATATGAAAATCGAAAATTGTAACCAGTGTATCATGCATGAGCTATAATCATGCACGTGATTGGTCTAGCCTACCTGATGTTAACTCTGGGCCATACATATTGTGGACGAAGACCCTCTGACGAAAACACCTTTTCATCACAAAACAGGACACTTCGCATTCCAGTGGCATCTCGGCAAACCAACTTGATAATGCTGGTCGATTATTCTTGTGT
>NC_137062.1:19740097-19767597 GCF_032717465.1 Coenobita brevimanus | reverse complement strand
GTGACATGATTTTCAGTGACCCTTAGTTATAATATAGGAATAATTTTCCTTCGCTACTAGTCAAATCCACCTTCCAGTCTGTCTACGCCCAGTCATCAACTGAACCAGTTGGGTTATGGATCTTTGTCACATTACAACAACTGTGATGTAACAGAGGCAGAGAAGAAGAGACATCCGAGAGAATGACCCCATTAATACCCGTGTCTCCATCTTGCCTTTGATCTTCATATACTTGGTAAGAATCTGTGTTTCTTTTGTCTATACATAAAAGAAAAAAAAAAAAAGTTCTTGGCTGTTCTGAATATACTAGATATTCTGGGGATGAGAACATAAGGTAAATTCTGTTCACGACTGGCATATCAGTTAGGGAATATAAGCTGGACAGAAGAATGAAGGAATATAAAGTAATATTATAACAACTGTCTGTCTGTAGAGCTCACCACTGTGTACTATTGTTGCAAACCCTCGCCCACTTCTCATGTTCGCTGCTTCCTGCCATACTCTCATCCGTTTCTCCCTCGCTCCGCACCTGTGCTTCTCATTCATCATTCTCCGCGGTTGTGGGGAATATATTCATTAAATCAACTCAGATCACAAGCCGTGGGCGATGCAGCGCCCTGGTTATAAAAAAAAAAAAAAAAAAAAAAAAAAGTTTTTTTCTCTCTCTGTCTCTACAGACACACACACACACACACACACACATATATATATATATATATATATATATATATATATATATATATATATATATATATATATATATATATGTGTGTGTGTGTGTCTTTGTGTGTGTGAATGTTGGGAGCAGAAAAGACAGCCTCTCTCTCTCTCTGTCTCTACAGACACACACACACACACACACACACACACACATACACACACATTCACATATATATATATATATATATATATATATATATATATATATATATATATATATATATATATATATATATATATATATATATATATATATATATTGTTACATAGCCTATGATTTCATCATCCTTTGTGTAATTTTAATGCACAGTATGCTGCATGTTTGATCACGAGCGTGTTCTGCCTCAGTCCCCCCCTTCTACCGTTATAGTAGAGTAAGTCGTCCTTTCTGTTATTCAGTGCGGGATTGTCAACTCTTTGTCCCTATGGCTTCATTTGCGCGTCCTTCTTACAAGTTGTATCAAGCTCTGCTGGCCCCTATATAATGAGCTCAGTCTCTGCATCATTGCCACTTAGCTCTGCTCCTCATTTTGTTCACATCTCTGTCCTCCCCTGTACAGTTATTATTATTGTGAGTTTCTCAGGAAGTCTCCAACCATCTAGCAGCTGTGTGATTTGAGTATAAGTGTTATTGCATTTTGTTCTTGAACTGTATAGCATAAGGTGTTGATTTGTAGGCCTAGTAAAGTTTTTGTAATTCATTTTGTCAGCCAGTGGTAATAATAATTTGTATCTGTAATTATTTATCTTGCATTAACTGAGCATTACCCAGTGTATTTTCATTTTATCAGGGCTGACTTAGATAAATTTACTCATGCTAATTTCGTGTTAATAGAGGCTATTGCAGTTAACCATATATTTAACCTGTTTTTTGCCATTACATTATCCTTATGAGTCCTGAATGTTTTGTTGTTAGTTTGAGCATTAAACTTTAACTTGTAATTTTACCTAACTCTTTTGTTTTGAACCTAGAACTTTACGGGACAGTAGTGATTTTTAGTATTCTCACTTAAAGTGTACATTATCTTTCTCTGTTCCGTAACATAAATTTGGCGACCTCTTATCAGGATATTCAGGATATTATCATAAGGATATTGCTTGATATTTTGTGACTGTTACTTATTCATGATGTCTACTATTACTACACTTGATGAAGCCAAAGATTTTTTGTCAAATGTGCAAACAGTGTGTGATGTAGAAAACAGAACAAAGAATGAACTTAAGCTTGTTGCTCAACAATTGGGAATTGCAGTTCACTCTCATCATTCTAAAGATCAAATTGTTGGCATGATTAATAAGAGCTTGTTTAATGTAACTCCTCCAAATGAGCAAACGCAGATTGAATTAGCTAAGTTCCAGCTAGCCCTGCAGGAGGCTCGTGCTAAGGAGGCGGAGTCTCGTGTGAAGGAAGCTGAATTTCAAGCACGTGCTAAGGAGGCTAAGTCTCAGGCTAAGGAGGCTTGTTTTAAGGAGGCTGAATTTCAGGCAAATGCTCGTATTCAAGAGGCACAGGTACAGGCTCAGGCACAAATTGAACTTGCCAGGATTCAGGCAGACCATGAGTATTGCATGAAACAAGGTGGAACTGGATCATCTAGCTCTGATGATTTTGATGTGGCTAAAAATGTTAAACTTGTCCCTCCTTTTAATGAATCTGATTTAACAAAGTATTTTCAGTTGTTTGAGAGGGTAGCTACAGGTTTTAATTGGCCCAAGGAGTATTGGCCAGTACTCCTTCAAACTGTTCTCACCGGTAAAGCTCAAGTAACTTATGCATCTTTGCCTCAGGATCAATCTGATAATTATGATGTAGTTAAGAGCTTGATTCTTAAGGCCTATGAGCTTGTTCCTGAAGCCTATAGAGTAAAATTTAGGACAACTTACAAGCAAGATAAGCAATCCCATGTTGAGTATGCAAAAATCAAAGAAGATCTGTTAGAGCAGTGGTTAAATTCTAAGAATGTGGATTCTGATTTTGGTAAATTTAAGCAGATGATTTTGCTGGAGGACTTCAAGAGGTGTATTTATAAAGATGTAAGCCTATATCTTGATGGGAAAAGAAAAGATAATTTGTCTGATGCTGCAGTTTTAGCTGATGAATATGTTCTCACTCACAAGAGATATTCTAGAGAAAAAGGGAAAGCTGAGAGTAAGTACGTTGCCTCTACTCAGAGTACAGGTAACAGGAAAGAGAATAAAGATGATGTTTCTCAGGAAGTAAATACCAGCTTCACCTCTAGATTTCAGAAAAGTAAATGTACTTATTGTAGTAAGCTTGGTCATACTACGGAGAAATGTTTCAGGAGACAGTGTGATGTGAACAAAAAGGAGTCTTTAAATATTCAGTCAATTGGTCTAGTGTCCACCCTTGAGAGTTCCCAGAATTCTTTAGCTGAGTTAACTGACCCTGCTTTGAGGGGTAACTTAAATTCTCATGATGGAGCTCCTCTTTTGAGCAGTAACGTGGGTGACACTCTCAAGAGTTCATGTGCTAATTTCCTGTCTGATGGTTTTGTCAGTCCTTTGGACAGTAATGACAGGAAATCAGTTAAAATATATCGTGATACAGGTGCTTGCCAATCCCTTATGCTGACCAGTGTTCTAGGCTCTAATGTTAATTCCTCTGATGAAACTGTAATCTTACAAGGTGTAGGGAATAATTACTTCTCTGTCCCTCTGTGCAGAGTGAATTTAGAGTCTGGTTTTGTTAATGGTTCCGTTATGGTTGGGTTGGTTGAGACACTCCCAATGTCAGGTGTAACTTTCTTACTTGGAAATGATATTGGTGGAAGTCAAGTGTGTCCAGCTCCTCAGTTGTCTAGTGAGCCAGTGGCTGCGTCCCAGGATTGTGGTGTCCCTGATGTGTTCCCTGCATGTGCTGTCACTAGGGCTAAGACTAAAGTTACTGGTGATTTAGAGGATAATGATGATGATGATGTTATCCTAGCTGACACTTTTCTTGCTAATTTGGACCACTCACCAGATGGGGCAGTACCCCGTAGTGTTGATAATTTGTCTCGTCAAGAGTTGGTTGAGTTGCAGGTCGCTGACCCTGAGTTGAAAGGTCTAGCTAACTCTGTTTACAGTGAAGAAGAGTCAGCCGGTGCTTCTACTTGTTATTATGTAAAGTCAGGAGTACTTATGAGGAAGTGGAGACCCCCAACAGCATCAGCCGACTGTGAATGGGAGGTTGTACATCAAGTTGTCATCCCTCGTGTTTGTAGGCAGGATATCATTAGAGTGGCTCATGATTCCAGTTTGGCAGGACACCTTGGAGTGAGGAAGACTGTGGCACGCATTTTGAAACACTTCTACTGGCCTGGTATCTTCAGGGATATTTCCTGGTATTGTAAGTCTTGTCACACCTGCCAAGTTGTGGGGAAGTGTAATCAGACCGAAAAGGTTGCACCTCTAGTTCCCATTCCTCCTTTTGAGGCGCCGTTCACCCGTGTGTTGGTGGATATTGTGGGCCCTCTTCCTAAGACTTCTTCAGGATTTTCTTATGTGTTGACCCTAATTGATATGGCTACTCGTTATCCTGAAGCCATTCCACTTAGAAATATCTCAGCAAAGAACGTGGTTAAGGAAATGCTATGGTTCTTCACAAAGTTTGGTCTGCCCAAGGAGGTACAGTCCGACCGGGGAAGTAATTTCATGTCAAAGGTTTTCAAGCAGTCTCTGAAAGAGTTGGGCATCACCCAGATCACGTCTTCAGCTTACCATCCCCAGACCCAAGGAGCGTTGGAGAGATATCATCAAACACTCAAATCGATGCTCAAGAAATACTATTTGGAACATCAGAAAGACTGGGATAAAGGTTTTCCATTCGTTGTGTTTGCCGCAAGAGAATCTCCAAATGAATCACTGGGCTTTTCACCTTTTGAACTACTGTTTGGCCATGAAGTAAGAGGACCCCTTAAGCTACTCAAGGAATGCTGGCTGTCGGAGGAAGATGACGTCAACCTGCTGGAGTATGTGATGAAGTTCAAAGAACGGCTGTCCACTGCTTTACAACTGGCGCGAGAGAATTTAGGAGCTGCTCAGGAGAAGATGAAGACTTGGTATGATAAGAAGTTAAGGTTACGCCACTTTCAGCCAGGAGATCAGGTTTTGATTCTGCTACCAATGCATGGGCAACCTCTTCAAGCCAAGTTTAGTGGTCCTTATTTCGTGGAGAAGAAACTCAGTGATGTTAACTATGTCATTGCCACACCAGATCGTAGAAAGAACAAGCAACTTTGTCACATCAACATGCTAAAGTTATATCACAGGCGGGACGAAAATAATCCAGTCTGCACTGTAGCTGTTCCACCCGAGTCTGCAAGTGAAGCTCTCCCATGCAGTATGAGCCTGAGTGATAGTTTGGGGAAGAATCCTGATATCATGAATGATCTCCAGACTAAGCTTTCTCATCTACCTCCCGAGGAAAGGCAAGAGTTTTCGGCATTACTGCAGGAGTACCCGCAAGTGTTCCGTGCCACTCCAGGAAGAACCACTGTGTTGATGCATGATGTCGATGTTGGAGACGCAAAGCCAATTAAACTGCCTCCTTACCATGTGAACCCAGTGAAAGTTCCTCTCATCCAGAAGGAGCTTGGCTACCTGTTGGACCACAAGATGATTGAGCCCTGTCAGAGCGAGTGGAGTTCTCTTGTCACTCTAGTCCCTAAGCCAGGTGGGTCACAGTGGCTTTGCATTGACTACAGACGTGTTAATCAGATAACCAAAACAGACACTTACCCTCTCCCTCGTGTGGAAGATTGCATAGACAAGATCGGAAAGGCTAGGTACATAAGTAAGTTTGATTTGTTAAAGGGATACTGGCAAGTACCTATGACTGAACGTGCTAGGGAGATCTCATGTTTTGTAACATTAGGAAAGACTTTTGCATGTTCTGTAATGCCATATACAGATTGTTTTAGAGTAATAAGAAATTTCCTTTGTAAATTTCTTTTTTCTTTGTGGGGAGGTGTTACATAGCCTATGATTTCATCATCCTTTGTGTAATTTTAACGCATAGTATGCTGCATGTTTGATCAGGAGCGTGTTCTGCCTCAGTCCCCCCCTTCTACCGTTATAGTAGAGTAAGTCGTCCTTTCTGTTATTCAGTGCGGGATTGTCAACTCTTTGTCCCCATGGCTTCATTTGCGCGTCCTTCTTACAAGTTGTATCAAGCTCTGCTGGCCCCTATACAATGAGCTCAGTCTCTGCATCATTGCCACTTAGCTCTGCTCCTCATTTTGTTCACATCTCTGTCCTCCCCTGTACAGTTATTATTATTGTGAGTTTCTCAGGAAGTCTCCAACCATCTAGCAGCTGTGTGATTTGAGTATAAGTGTTATTGCATTTTGTTCTTGTACTGTATAGCATAAGATGTTGATTTGTAGGCCTAGTAAAGTTTTTGTAATTCATTTTGTCAGCCAGTGGTAATAATAGTTTGTATCTGTAATTGTTTATCTTGCATTAACTGAGCATTACCCAGTGTATTTTCATTTTATCAGGGCTGACTTAGATAAATTTACTCATGCTAATTTCGTGTTAATAGAGGCTATTGCAGTTAACCATATATTTAACCTGTTTTTTGCCATTACATTATCCTTATGAGTCCTGAATGTTTTGTTGTTAGTTTGAGCATTAAACTTTAACTTGTAATTTTACTTAACTCTTTTGTTTTGAACCTGGAACTTTACGGGACAGTAGTGATTTTTAGTATTCTCACTTAAAGTGTACATTATCTTTCTCTGTTCCGTAACAATATATATATGTGTGTGTGTATGTGTGTGTGTGTGTGTGTGTGAATGCTGGGAGCAGACTTTCATTAACATATGTTGAGTTAAATTCGACAGCATTTTCCCAGTTGTTAGTCCTCTTTCTAATAATTTCGATTTTCCTCACTAATACCTGTACTCTTCCTCCGTGCGAGTGAGCGAAACCAACTCTCTAAACTTGATAACTTTTGTTCAACGTTTCGTTTACAGAGAGACATCATCAGGATTCGAAAGACCACAACTACATCTGGGAATGAAAAACGTTTACATAGAGACGTGTGGAGGAACGTAATAATTGGAACAAATAAATACTTAATTTAAAGGTACAGTACAGGAAGAAAATAGAAAACCGTAACTCAGCCATACTTAAATTATTTTTGATGTGCAGTACTTTTACATACGGTTTTTATTTGCACCAGTGTTTACGTTCCTTCACACTTATCAGTTTAAACATATTTGATATCCAGATGTGGTTGTTGTCTTTCCATTCCTAATGATGTCTCGCTGTAATGAAACGTCGAATAAAAATGAACAACTATAAAGAGTACGAAACATTATTGGGGAGGAAAACTGACATTATTAGAAAAAAGATCAACGACTGCAAAAATGCTGTCGTGTTTAACTTAATATATATATATATATATATATATATATATATATATATATATATATATATATATATATATATATATATATATATATATACAGTATATATACACACACATTTTTCTAGGACTCTACTCCCTCTATTCATTACTGTCTAATTTGCCTTCACGTTTCTATTTCACTTCCATTTCATTTTTTCATACCAAAACCCCTGCCCTCCACCCACTCACTCTGTTCCCAACCCTCACGATTATGACAACACTTTTTCATTAGTTTGCCTCAAATCACTTTTAATGGAATCGAAACAGAACACATTCTATTTCGGAACTGAGTGAGATTTTCTTTCCATTTCGTGCTGCTGCGTTGCCTCCAGCTTCACCTTGCCCCTCCAGCTTCACCTTGCCCCTCTCTATCTGGCCCCTCTCCATCTTCCTGTGACCACTGTTTCTCTCTGCTTTTTCTTCGGCTACGTCCCTATTTTATTGAAATACGCAGTGCGTTAGTAAGGCGGCTCAACGAGTGTAGAAGACCTGCCTGCCAATTATAGGCGTTTTCTAGAAGGTCTAAAAAATACATACACATAACAGCCCACATATCCGTCATCAAAAAACTGTAACTCACAGCGTCAGCTTGATGACACATTATGTATTTTTACATTATGCAGTTATTTAAATATAATGGACACCTTTCACTTGAAGGGGTTATAGTCTCCATTAACCCCTTCAGTAGCAGGGACCCTTCATAGAGTGTCTTCGTGGTAATAATTGTGTGAAATATAATACGTCATCGGAGGGAACGTGTTAACAGTTGAATGAAAGCAGTATGTTTACCTACTCTTGGTCAAATGTATTGTCTCACAAAGCCAAAATGATGAAGCTAATTTCAGTTGTATTTTAATAAGTTTTCCCTGATCCCAGTTAATCAGCGGTGTTTTTTCTCAACTTTTCCTTTCAGCGATGATCACTTCCCTCTCCCCTCATCTCCACGCTCCGTTTTTACCTTGCTCTCCTTTCATCCTCTAACTGTGGGAGCTGGTTTCTTGGAGGTTTTCCAGGAATTCCATTTTTGTGTTATTAGAAGGGTTTTCAGAGGCTTTCATGCGTTTTCTTTAATGTGGAGGCAATGGACACCGGCAAGAGGAAGGCATTTTAATGTTCATTTTTGCTTCGTATGCTCAGGAGGCTTAAAAATACGACTAAGTTTTCCAGCTTCACGTGACAGGAAAATAAGAGCAGTTTGTGGTGAGTTGGGGTGATGAAGACAGGGTGAGTGTTGGGCCAGCATTGAGAAGAACATGATTATATTTTGTCTAAATTATGACAGTACTTCTTTATTCACCTTGTATTCTCAGTTCATTGAATACTCGCTCATTTCAATTAAATATTCAGTCCCTCTCTACAGTCATTCAGACAACTATATCATCTGTCTGTCTATTTATTGTCAGACACCTGAATCCCGTAGGGGGTGGCCACAATCAAACTGCGTCCCTGTCGCCGTCCCCATCCATTTTGCTGCCCTCACACCAACTCACACACCCCTCCCTCAGATACCTCTCTACTTCATCCCTCCACCTCATCCTCAGCCTCCCCCTCCCTCTCCCCCCCTCCACTTCACTCACATACATTCTCCTAGGTAGTCTCTCACTCTCCATCCTCTCCATTTGTCCAAATCACCTCAATGTAATTCTAACCTAAAGCTTTCTGTCACCTGTTTGTAAGCATATTAAAAAAATGTGTGACTGGTGCTTACCAACTGGTAAGGGAGTGGATGGATTACTGATCACATTGTTACCATTACATCAAACAGCATGTGGCAAGTTTGTATTAAATGTTAGGGAGTGCACTGCTGATGGTTAAACGACATCACTGATCAAATAATATGTAGAACGTGTTTATCAACTAACAAGGGAGTGGATTACTGAGCGTTAGATGGCCACACTGATAAAAAAAAAAAAATACGTGTCAGGTGTTATTTAGCTGCTTAAAGGCATGAATTGCTGATTGTTAGATGGCCACACTGATCAAATAATATGAGGCAGGTGTTTATCATAAGCTGCTTGCTGATTATAACATAGCCAGACTGATACCAGTTGGGGCTGGGTTTGCGGGTTTAGACTTCGTTAACCCGTTAAGTGACGTGTTTTGCTGATCTATTTTAGCCAATTCCTAACGATTGCATTCACCTTTGGGAAACCTCTTGTAGTGAAGGAGTAAATGAAAATTACATCTAACCTCTCCAGTTATGAAAAAGAAGAAGTTTCTCCAAAGCTAAATAAAACTGTCCGGAGACAGAATAAAATGGAAAAGAAGGAGCACCCAAAGAGTCACCAACCACACCCATCCGTTGATCTAAGGAGCAATCAGTTTATTTTGCCCTGTGCTCTTGACCTTCAAACAATTGTTCTTCAAGACTGAATTATTTCATTCTTCTCTGACATTGAACATTTCCAAAAAGTTTGGTTCAGATTAAAAAAAAAAAAAAAACACCGTTGGATTTAACCTTGCCCTGTGACCCTGATGTTGACCTTTCTGTAAGTCCTTGATATGACAATGACTGTCCTCAGAAGCAAAAGCCCTATATATATTATTTTTTATAACAGAGTAGAGGATGGAAAAATAAATGAAACACACACACACACACACACACACACACACACACACACACACAAGACTACAGGCGTCCTCCATTCATAAAATATCTGTAACAGTGAGACTCGAACAGCTGTGGGTTGAAGTTGGGGAGAAACAACTTCGGGGAAGCGAGTTCCAGAGAGATGCGGTTCGGGGAATAAAAGAGTTCTGATGGGCAGAAATTCTGCAATATGGCTGTGTGACATTCCAGTCATGAGCGCTACCAGATGTCCGTGTAGTACGAGGAAAGGCAAGGAGAGGTGGCACAATGGACGCAACTTCGTCTGAGCATTTGCCATAAAAACATCTGTAAAATAATGCAAGGGAGGCAACATTCCTTCTTACTTGTAAGGGAAGTAGTTTATCTTTAATAGCAGGGTTATTAATAACTCCAACAGTTTTGTTCTGAACTGTGTCTAGTTGTTTTAATGCAACCTCTCCACATCCATTCCACTAGGGTGAGCAATATTCAAGCTGAGAGCGCACATGACTATTATAAATTATAGCCAAATGCTAGTCAGTGAAGAAGTTATGGACTCCGTACAATGATCCAAGTTTCTTTGAGGCGGTTTTAGCAAGTGATCTGGCACGAGAGGCCCAGCTGAGGGCATTGTTAAGTGAAACACCGAGAATTTCAATATTTCTGAAGATAAGAATATTAGTAGCACTGAAGGTATTATACGAATCTGGCAATATCTGTCTATTGATAAAGTGCAAATATTTGGCTTTACTAGCATTAAATGAGACAAGGTTATTTTGTCCCCATTCATTGATCCTAGATCTTGATTTATGGAGATGGCTGTACTGAGTTGGGAGTTAGAGATATTAAACTTTGTAAATGGATGTTTAGCTGTGAATGAACTATGAAGTGTTGAGTCATCTGCATATGAATGGATGGGATTGTGGGTGACTAATAAGAGATCATAAATATGAACTAGGAATAGGATTGGCGCTGGGACTGATCCCTGTGGCACGCTGATGTTAACTGAGTGAAAATTGGATTATGCATCATCTACTTTTACTTTTATTTTTCTGTCGCTGAGATATGAGGAAAGCAGAGGAACAAAATACACTAGTCCATAGGAAGGGAGTTTGGACAGCAGGGAACGGTGCCACACTCTGTCGAAAGCTTTAGAAATATCAAGGACTACTGCATCAGTTTCTCCCTGTTAGACAATTGATTGATGGATGGTATGAGTCAGGAGATTGAGTATGTCAATGGTGGATCTTTCATGGCGAAAACCATATTGTCAATCATCAACCCCTGCCGTCCGGCAGTTTTTGTCGTGAGCGCTTCCCCCAGCCGAGCATTCCCGAGAAAAATCGTGAAAATCGTCTATTTCTAAACCTTCATATCTCAGTTAACTTCTTCGGTGGCCCATTACTCTTCATTCGTTGTTATTACTCCTCTTATAATTTTTAGTCATAATTTTTCTCCAGTCCCACCTTACCTCTTGTAACAGATATGCCGGTGTACCTTCAATGAAGAGTTTTATTTTTATTAACCATAATCTTACCTACATACTATGTTTCCTTCTCAAAATAGATGTTACATTTCTTGTTGTCATATGCGTCATTAAGTATTTATTCTCAGTCTCTTTCACCTACCAGTATATTCTTCTCTCACCTCTTTACATCACTTCCATCTTCCTCCCTTCCCTCTTCCTATTGCTTCCCCATTCCTCTCTCGCTTCTTGTCTCTTATACACAGTTTTTTACCACCTCTCTCCTCTGCGTCATCTAGCTCCTCCGAGCAACTTCCTCTTTTCTTTTCTTTGCCAGACACTTTCCATTTCTCTTTGGCAGTCCATTGCTCTCTCTCTCTCTCTCTCTCTCTCTGCTCATTTTTTCCATTACAAGAGGTACGCAGATACTTCCCCTGATAACTTAAGAAAAGGTTTTGTCTCATGGACCCTGTTTCGTGTCACTAGGTCACCTCATCCAAAACACTCGGTAGCCTGTGTAATGTACTGATGGGTCAGTTACTTAATTCTCAGATATTACAGGTAGAGAGAGCAGAAACATGGAAAGAGAGAGATAATAACAGAGGAAGGGAGAGGTGGTAGGAATGGAGCAGCGGATGAGAAAGCAAGGACTTAAGAGTAAGAAAAACAAGAGGAAACGGGAAGTCCTTTACTGCCTGAAAAAGATCATAAACCATGCATGCATCAAGAATACCTTTATTTTAACACAGGGAAGAAGAGTTAGAGAGAGAGAGAGAGAGAGAGAGAGAGAGAGAGAAATCTGATCCGATAGTGGACGCGTGACTGCATGTAAATGAAAAATCATGTATGCACATTGCACCTCGTCATCGCTACACAGAAGTGAAAATAAATGTTATAAATGAGACGAGAAATCGGGAGGGGTGCCGGAAGCGGTAATAAAGGGATGGAATCTTTGGATTGTGGCAGTTTTATGGCTAAATTAAAACGTCTGCTGTTGAGCAGAAGCTGTTGTGAAGATCCGAAATTCACTGAAAATTATTATTAAATTTTTGGAATGAACTTCATAATTAGAGAGAGAGAGAGAGAGAGAGAGAGAGAGAGAGAAAGAGAGAGATTAATGTGTTTAGAACGCAATATGCATATACATGTTGACGCATGGATGTGAGTGCATATATTATACTATGTCACATGTCCAAAGTTAACAATATATTGGTGGTGAGTGTGACTTGTGACAAATTCCTTTTAATGTTAACGTAGCAGTGTTTGCAAGTGTACAGTGTGGGACTTAATTATCTTAAGAATCTTGTGTCAAAAATTATTTTGGTTCTCGCGCAACAATCATGACCTTAAACCCTGCAGCGGGAGGAGTCTTTTCAGAGTTTGTTTCTTTTGCTCCCTAACATTTTTATTTGTCTTAGTGGAACACTCACCCTGTTTCCCACCGAAGAGATGAGGTGAGGTATGATCCGGAAACAATTGAAGAAAAAAGGGGAAGAGCATTAAACCAATGCCTGCCGCTGTAGTTGTGAATGGGCGATAGGTGACTAATTACTAAAAGAGGGTGAGGTAGGAGAGGACATCTGCTGGACATTGTACAAAAAGGGAAACATTTACAGCAAGTGTGGACACGTTTAGCTGCAGTAGTAGGCTTTGGAATGTGACTTATGTTTATAGAACACAGTAAACGGAATGACAGGCATACTGTATAGCCTACCCAACTCCCCCCCAAAAAAAAAGAAAAAGCACAGTAAAAAGTTGCTAAGACAGAACTAATATTGGAAAGAGTTCACTAGTTAGCAAGTATGTTGGGCTTTGTCTGCAGGAAGCAGTAAATTGCAGGGAAAATGTATAATAGGACAGTGAAAATTATGTATACAATAAATATACAGGAATATGACAAGCTTTAACAGGAAAGCAGACTACAGCAAAAGTGCAGAACAGTAGCTGTGCACTTCAAAGTATGCAAAGAAAAATAAAACAAGAGGAGCACTCAGTGGAGCGCATCTTTCCGACAAGGACAACGTAATTTCCAAACCACTCTTCATAAAGGGTTAGGTTTTCTCATCCCTGATTAGGGTTTCGCAGAATGTGCTTTCCGGATCCAGAATTTGTAATACGATGCGGATCGGTCCTAAGTGTTGATTGATTGTTCTCTGGGATATGGGCTATCTACCAACCAAATTTTGTCCAGATCTCTCTTATAGGTGTTGGGCAATCCTGCTATCAGACAAACTAACAAACTAACAAACACGCAGGGGTGAAAACATACTCTCCTTGTCGGAGAGAACTACATTAAAAATTGCCACACTATCTAAAAGAAAAAAATATATATGCATCTCGATATTGCAATGCACACTAAGTCAGAGGTAAAGAATATAATAAAACGGCAACTATTGTGTCTAAAAAAAAAAAAAAAAGGTAGTCAAAACAATACTGCTAAAACAAAAGCAGCTCAAAAATAGACGTCACCCTTAAACAATTTACAATAACTGGCGAAACATGCATGAAGGAAAATTATACAATGTTGAAAGCCAGTGACATGACAATGAACACAAACGGTCATAAATATTGTTGTGAATGACGAAAGATGAAAGATACAAAAGAGCAATGTGAGACTAATGACGGGGAGGAAGGAGAGAGGAAGGAAAGAAGCCGACGATGAGAAGCATAACTAGAAAGAACGAGTAAAGTGAAGACTATACTACCTCTTTTTCCCCCACAGCTACCCCTCATTACCTCCCCCAAGGAGGTTATGTTTTTGCCGGCGTTGGTTTGTTTGTCTGTTTGTCTGTTAGCAGGATTACTCAAAAAGTTATGAACAAATTTTGCTGAAAAATTTTGGAGGGTTAAGGAATGGCCCAAGGAACAATCCATAAAATATTGGTAGTGATCCGGATCATCATCCGGGTCAAAGAATTTTATGTTTGTTCACACGATATCTCAAAAAGTTCTCAATGAATTTCTTTCAAGTATTGTGGAATGGTTGGCCGTGGGACAAGAAAAATATGATTAAATTTGGGGGCAGATCCGGATCCGGATCCTGCAGTGGCATTGGCAGAGGTATGCGCTCTCTTTTCACCTTTCTTCCCCTCCCATTCAAGTGTACCATTATCACCATCCCTTCACATCCGTTCCTCTCCCCCTCATTCTCATCACCTTGCCTACCTCTTCTTCCTCCTTGCCATCATTCCCGCACCTCTCTTCCCCCCCTTCCCCCCTACCCAATTCACACCCTTCTTGTCACACACACTCAACCCCCCCAGTTAATCACCCTACATTGTACTGTACAACCCTCACATATTTTGTGGAATCTAACGTTGCCATATTTTCAGATGCAGTTAGAGGTGAGCGATGCACTACATCCATTTAGCATTTTTGTCTCTTTATTTCCCTGATGCCTTTCTGGTTTGGGTCAGACATTCTCTCTATCTTTTTCTTTTTTTTTTTGATACTGGTAAGAATTATATTTCATTCATGCCCTCTCTCTCTCTCTCTCTCTCTCTCTCTCTCTCTCTCTCTCTCTCTCTCTCTCTCTCTCTCTCTCTCTCTCTCGTTTTGAATGGATCGTTCTTTTTCCTTGGTCGGACTTTATTAAATCTCTCGTCCCACATTCACTCTTTTTCTCTGTTTTTCTTCCAACCCTTCCGTCTCCCCTCGCTCCAACGCCACTTTTCCATGTTCTTTTTACCCTAAACTGGCTAGAATACTGTCCATTTAATGTCATTTTGTTAGGCTATTTCCATAAAACGAATAGAAACTTTAATATGTGCCAAATTATATTAATAATTCATATTAAAGATCACTAAATATTAGTGACGAAGAGACAGTACATCTAGTAAATATAACTATGACGTAAGGTAAAGCAAGTATTGAGTCATAAAGGATAGTAGTGTGACTCACCCCAACCAACTGTACACACAACAGGCCTTACAAGAAGCTTTCTACGCTAGTTTGACGTGTGTGTGTGTGTGTGTGTGTGTGTGTGTGTGTGTGTGTGTGTGAGAGAGAGAGAGAGAGAGAGAGAGAGAGAGAGAGACAGACAGACAGACAGACAGACAGACAGACAGAGACAGAGACAGAGAATATTATTACATACACGCACTTTTAGCAGCAAAATGTTCGTTGCTGGTATTGGTCTGTATTATTATTATTGGTGGTACTCTTCTGTGTATTTCCGATGCGTTTTATAGAATGTCTACATGAAAAACATTTGCCAGTTAATGTACTTACAGTCCACAACACTACCACCTCAGTCGCTAATCACCCTCGTACACAACAGTTATTAATTTACTGGAGTGGCGTGTGCGGTGAAGCGAGGTAAGGGAGTCAGAATTATGGGACGTGATATCACAAACAGAAGCAAGCGGCACGAAATGTCTCATAAAATATTGGGAAAATGTGAGAAGATAACAGGATGGTGGGTAGGGGTCTGCTCTTTCCTACTTCCATTGAGTCTAGAATATTATATATGTCCCTGCCTTCACTGTCTGAATTTCTCCCTTCTCTCTCTCCTTCATTGTGTATATAATCATCTTT
This sequence comes from Coenobita brevimanus, assembly GCF_032717465.1. Classification (NCBI taxonomy): domain Eukaryota; kingdom Metazoa; phylum Arthropoda; class Malacostraca; order Decapoda; family Coenobitidae; genus Coenobita; species Coenobita brevimanus. The sequence continues at coordinate 19,751,892 of NC_137062.1, read as the reverse complement.
TCTCTCCTTCCACCCTTTCTCCACCCCTTCCTCCCTCCCTTCTCTTCCTCCATCCCTCCCCCACTCTCTTCCTTCTTCCTGCTCCAGTATATCTTCCTGCCCTCCTTCATTCCCTTCGTAAACCCCTCCACTGTGTGAATATTCCTCCCTCGTCTGCCTGTCTGCTTGGCACACGTAATTTTCCACCCTGGCTGCGGCAGTCAACGAATCGTACAAGGTATGCAGCAGCAGCGGCAAAAAAGTTTGCTGAAGATTGCAGCTGTAAGAAATTTCATCACCACAACGATTTTCCGAAAGTCACAGAAAATTCCCATACGAGAAGTATTTACTTTCAAACTTAACTTAAACGGTGTAAAGAATCTAATATCAAGCCTTTCAGTGCTGTTGTCTCAACTGAAATTTTATCACGTCAGCACCAGATTTTGTTCAGCCTTAGAGCTCCAACAATGGAAGAAATAACTCGAGTAGCACATTCCCTAATACTGGATCACAGGGGAGTCGTGTTTAGGCTAACACCAAACGATTCCTTTACAGCTGAAAATAATCCAAGTAGATAGATAGCTAGATAGGCAAATGGGGAGAGAGAGAGAGAGAGAGAGAGAGAGAGAACCTACATAGCAAGGACAAGAAGTTATATACAGTATATATCAGTTAACGACAAAAAAGTCTGTTAAAGAACAACAGTACAAAGTATGAATAAGATTCGCGGTAAGGTTAGATGAAGAAGTAGCTAGAAAGAGACTACTTATTATTACACTGGGGAGGAAGGAAGGAGGTTGATATTCATATGATCGAAATGGAGAATTTTACTTAAGATTTTTTGCTTTGTTTTGATAAGTTTAACCCTTTACCAGCAGTGGTTTTCACTCGATTGAATAAAATCATAACATTATGGCTTTAGCTGAAATAAAATATCATGCTGGTAAATCACGGTCATAACTAATCGAGATGCAGCATCTGAGGCAACCCTTAATAAAAGATAAGATATTTTATTTTGTTAGGTAAAGAGTTAATATTCTCAATTTTTGTGTGTGTGCTCAGAAAGAATGATTACGGGAAGGGCTGTCCATATGTACAGTTGTCAGTTTAGAAAATACCCAGGTTATGAAACTTAAGAAGGCATTAATTAACGTGAACTTCTTGACCTCAAACGTCAGCAAGTGTTGTTGTTGTTTGGCTTGCTAAATACGATAAATTCATTCATTCATTGCCAGACGCCATGTATCCCAAACGGGGTGGCCAAGGGCTTAGAGTTAATTGTTTTACAGGGAGGGGCACTAATCCTCCACCAACCCCACTTGACACGTAGGGACAACGTTATGCCAACAGCATCTGGTGTTCCCAGGCGGTACTAACCAGACCCAACGTTGCTTAACTTCGCTGATCGGACGGGAAGCGGTGTACTCAACGTGGCAAGGCCGTTGGCATAATTGATGAAAAATCCTGTTTAAACAATAGGACAGAACTGTTTCCACACTGCAAGAACAGCAAGACGCAGACTTAGTAATGACAGGAAAGTATAAACTGCAGGCACAGACAGTTGTACCAAAGAGACGGAAGTTATAAAATGACAAAGTGAGAGACAGAAGAAGAAGAAGAAGAAGAAAGAGAGAGAGAGAGAGAGAGAGAGACGGGAGGTAGAAGAGAATGAGGAGGGAAAGAAAAAGGAAAGTAAGAAATACGAGAAGGGAAGGAAGGGATAGGATGAGGAGAAATCTGGTGGAGTGATGAAATAAATGAAGGATGATAAAAGAGAAGAAAGGAAGAATGATAGGGAGGAAAACAGGAAGGGAAAACAAGGAAGCAGTGTGTGAGGTGAGAAGAGTGAAAGAAAGAACCAAAGGAGGATGGGAGGTGAAGAAACAATGTGAAGAAGGACAAAGCGAGGTGAAGGAAAGAATAAGAATAAGGAAGAAATTAAAAGCGCGTGAGAGAGATAGATGCACGGAAGCAAGGAAGGAAAGAAAAGAAAAAAAGGATGAGAGAGAGAGAGAGAGAGAGAGAGAGAGAGAACCCTTAGGGGCCTTGTTTGTATAACTGATGGGTGGTGCCAATGGTGGTTACACACACACACACACACACACACACACCTCTGGGATGGGTTATATAGTGAGTGAAATGGGTGAGGGTTTAAAAAGAGGGTTGAGTGTGAAGGTGTAAATTGTGACTTGCGGTAAAGTCTAAAGATGATCTATATGGCAGGACCCACTAGTGGCTTGATGACAGGTATCAACGCATAATTTTGTCTGGTGGAGGGAAAAGTAAAGTATAAAAGCAAGTCATGGCAGTAAAAGTGTTGAATGAGGGTGTAAAGTGGGATTTGGGCGAAAATTTAAAAACGGGCTTTATGGCGATATGAGAATGGACAAGGGTCTATGAATAAATATACTATGTTGTATCATGATTAAAATACGCCATCACTGTGTGAATGTTGAATAGGGCTGTAAAGTATACGTTATGGAGAAAATTTATGAGGGTTTTTATGATGGCACGAAATAGGTTTTTGAGGACGGAAACCAGCGCTGATGTTAAAATAAATTCCATCTCCTTAGAATGATGACGCCCATAGCCTTAACGTGATAGGGGAGATTAAGGCAAACATTTCTTGCTGAGGTTTATAATCATCACGGGGCGGACCTTTCTGAATAAAGTGATTGCTAGGCATTTTTCACTTTAACCTGGCCTAAAATTATTATCTCTCCATTTTTAATGCTGAATTATAACAATATCTCAACAACAGAATATGCCGTTAGTCAAGCAGTAGCATTAGCATATTTTGATATTAGGTTACGTGAAGATATAACGACAATGTAAATACTGTGATGTTTAGAAGTATCATGTGAATAAATTAGGAAAGTTTCTGTAAAAAAAGTTAATAGAATTAGGGTACGAGGGAAAAAATGAAAACTAGTGACACGTCTAAGTACTGCCTGTGTGTCAAAAATCTGCTTAGTTGATGCTGGCTGAAAAACTGTCGTCATGTTTAAATGACGGTGTGTAGAATAAAAAAATCCTGCTAAATGACAATGCGCCACCACACACACACACACACACACACACACACACCCTCTCTCTCTCTCTCTCTCTCTCTGGATTAGACTCGTAACTTTAAGGGAATGAAGCAATCAGGATAATGATTGGTAGAGGACTGTAGTTCGTAGTTATGGTCTCTCTCTCTCTCTCTCTCTCTCTCTCTCTCTCTCCACACATATTCAAGCATTTTGGCACACGTGTGGCTGTTTCCAACTGGGCCCCATTAGCATTGCATCAGTGTTCTTTCTCTCGCCCCTGAAGCAAATATTGTGGTGGGATCAGTGCGGAATTCTAAGAGCAGAACCATAAGTAGGTACTTGAGGCGTGTTGTCCTGTGTGTGTGGATGAGAAAGGGGTATTTGGACGCCTTTCACGATATAACACACACAAAATAATTGTTGAATAAAGAAATGAGTATAGGTCAAAATTCTTCAACCATTCAGTGTATATGTTATATCAACAATTCCTGTAATACCCTGATTATTATGTCGTGAGAGGTGAAAGGGTCTGGTTATGTTATTTGTACTTCTCTAACATAGAATAAATTCATCATCATCATCATCATCATCATCATCATCACCATCATCATCATCATCGTCATCTCTGGGCTATTTCTCTCCTGGGGGAAATATAAATATTGTTAAAAAAGAACTGTTCTGAGGCATGTGATTGTGGGAAGGGGGAAGGTGGCATTGGTACCTTTTCTTATCATGAACGAAAACAAATAAATCCATCCATCCAACGTGGGTAGGAAAGTAGGCACCAGAGGCTAGGCTCTTCACCTTAGACATTTAAAGCAAGGGTGACCAACCTCACTCGCTCCTGAGTGGAATTATGTGAGCAATGACCTCAAAAAATCCCTCTGGTATAAACCCTTTCAAGCTCCATCCTTCTGGTGCAGCTTAGCCCAGTAAGCCACAAGGCGTCAATTAGTAATGTGGTTATCACCTACCCTTGTAAATGGTTTCCTGAACCACGAGAAACTATTTGACTTGTGCCTCAGCGTATGCTCAATCGAATACAACAATATTGCGAGTGACTGAATGCTCGATGCTTCCACCTACCACATATTGAATTAAATAAACATGGATGTATGCTGATGGGTGTAACAGAGAAGCTTAAGTTATTCGCTGGTCATTTAGGTTCAATACCTCACTGGCGAGGTGGGGTAGGCGGCTGACTGAGAATTTTCAACAGAATAAGAAAATGTTCTGGAAGGAGATGAAAAGGGTGCGAAAGAGAGAGTCTGGGAAGGAAGAGCGAGCAAAAGCAGAGGGTGGAAGGATGTTAACAGAGATGGATACAGTAAGGAAGAGATGGGTGGAGTATTTTGAAAGACTGTTAAATGTAAGGACAAAAGGGACGTTGAGATTGTGGCAGATGGAAGGAATTAGCTAAAATAAATCAGCAAAAGCATGTGACTTAACTTAACAGGTTAATGCAGTCCAAAACCTCAAACTCTTTGCCCCATCTGGTATCAATCTGCTTATGTTAAAATTAACAAGCAACTGTGGGGCATCACTTTCGTGACGCTCGGGTGCAATGGATCATACCGCTGGGCGTCACTTTTGTGATTCTGTGTTATTTTGAATTCGTCCGGGCTTTCAAGTTGTGACTTGTATCATCTCTCAGTACTGCCAGTGTCCAGCTGTAGTCAGCGCTGCTAATGCCATCTATACTCACATCCATTGTTGACAATTTAGCCATTTTTCCCCTGTCGTTGACTCCCCTCCCTTCCTCCCCTCCATTACCCTCTCCTCCTGCCTGCCCAGCCGCACCGCACTACGCAAATCCTGCCCAGATTTTCCCACTGATTTCATCCATTGAAATGTGCCCTATGCCCTATTCTTATACAACATAATATATACAAAAAAGAATAAGGGTAATTAATAGTGCCATACACCTGGAAATGGCTAATTATCATCTGGCAACACCCCATGTGCACTCGTTTGCTAATTTTTCCTGCTTATTTCTCCTTGAAATATGCCGTATGACCTATTCTCGTAATAAAAATATATATAAGAAAGGAAGGGAGAAGCCTAAGTGATATTTACATTCACCTGGAACTACCTAATTGATTATGTATTGTCTAGATTTCCTGCCAATCATTTCATAGCATATAAATTAGCAGCTGTCACCACACTGACGTTGTCAACCCTTCCCTGCCCATATACACCACATCATTCAGTTTATTGTTGTCTTTCGAGGTGAAACCATGTCAGATTCACTCCCTTCCATTTCCGCCGCTTTTGAGCCCACTGCAAAGGGCCCTGTGACCTTTACCCCTAATAAACCTCGTGTCGGAAGGGGTAAAGGACTAAGTGACTCTGCTGCTGAACGTGAACTGGATGATTTATCAATGATAATGATGGATAGTGACTTTGATCTTTCTGGTGAATCTTGTGATGAGCCTGTCGAGGAAATGGTGACAGAAACTCCCAGTACAAGTGCTTCAGTGTCCCAAGTTCATCTTGGCTCCAAGGGAAAGGAGCCCTTAGTGAAGCAAGGGAAGGAATCTGGGAAGGGAGTGAAGAGGAGGCGGGTTAGCCCCGGAACAATGGCCCCGTGTGACCCAGCCCGCCATGAGTCCTGAGGTGAATCACCTCCCCGCTCTCCCAGTCCCACTTCACTAATATCTTCCACCTCCTCATCCGAAAATTCTCCTGAGTCTTTGACATAGGAGTCTCCACCATCACCTACAGTGAAGGCACGCCGTAGGGGACAAGGTAAATCCCTTACTCGTCGTCAAAGTAGACTTGTTTCTAAAGTAAGAGCTGCTAGTGGTACACGGCAACCTAGGGTCAGTCGGAGTGACCTTGAGATGGCCCAGTCTGCCTCACAGCCACCCTTATCCACCCTCACCCAGCCTACATTGCCACGAGAGGGAACCCTGGACACCTTCGTGTGGATGGAAGGTTCCAATTTCGTCCTGGAACAACTCCACTTTGACGAGAGTTCCTCAGGGATACAGCCTGCCTTCACTCTTGACGAGGATGCTGAGTGTGTGGACTACATGTTGGCCTTCCCTGATGACGAAGTCATGCAACACATATGTGATGAGACCAACAAGTACGAATCACAACGTGCTGCAAGTGGTGCAGATACAGCAAAAATGCAACAGTGGACCGTGCTTGGGGTGCAGGAACTGTATGTGTTCTTCGCCCTCATGCTTCTGATGCCTCATTCACGGAAGCATGAGTTGGAAGATTACTGGTCCATGGCACCCTTATTACCCTCACCCACCTTCAGTAAATACATGACCAGAGATCGGTTCCGTAACATCCTGGGAAACCTGCACTTCACCAACAACAATGTACCTTCCCAGATTGACCCACTCTGGAAGATCCGAGAGATTCTGAACAGAATGAAGGATAAATTTATGTCATTTTTCCACCCATTTCAGGAGGTTGTCATAGATGAATCCTTGGTTCTGTTCAGAGGAGTTCTGATATTCGTACAGTACATTCCAAGCAAACGTCATCAGTTTGGAATACAGTTCTTTGTACTGTGCGACTGTAAGATGGGGTACATCCTTGACTTTGTCATCTATTCAGCCAGCACTGTCGATCTTGACAAAACACACCCCCTTGGTTTCTCAGGCTGTGTAGTCAAAGTGCTGCTTGAAAGGTATTTTGGTGGGAATCATGTGCTGTATACTGACAACTATTATACAGCACCAAAACTTGCTAAATACCTTTCAGAGCACAGCATCGGCTCCTGCGGCACTGTCACAAGAGCAATCGTGCCCACTTCCCCAAATTCCCCGAGGCAAGAAGTTCGCAGCGGGGAGACGTGCACCTACACAAGTCTGAGAAGATGCTGGCAATACAGTGGCATGATAAGAGGGTCGTTCACATGCTTACCACCGTACACGAGGGGGAACTGCAAGACAGTGGGAAGGTCGACTGTAGGACAGGCGAACCTGTAATGAAACCTGATGCTGTCATAGACTATAATATCAACATGCGGCTGGTGAATAAGTCCGACATGATGACTGGAGAGATCGACTGCCTCAGGAAGAATACTAGGTGATACAGGAAAGTTTTTCTGCATCTCATTTGACATGACGATGCTGAACGCCTTCATCCTGTACAAGATGAAGGTAAAGCCACCCTAGTCATTCTCCATGAGGTTGTTCACCAGGACTTGTGTTCAGCAGCTGCTTGAGAGATATGGTAGGGTGACAGCAGCAGCTCCAAGGTGCCATGCTGTTAGACTTCCCGTCAGACTTGAGCAGAGGGCGTACATGGATCAGCACAGACTGGTGCAAATGCCTGCCACAATGAAGAGGAAGGCAGCAATCCGCAGGTGCCAGGTGTGTGCACATATCACCAGACGCACACCTGAGCACAAATGCACCTCTTGGCAGTGCGCTGAGTGCTAGGTTCCCCTCTGTGTACCCTGCTTCTTTGATTACCACAGCCTCAAGCATTTCTAAAACAGTGCAAGTGGAAATGTAAATAATGTGTAAATAATGTTTAAATAGCAAGTGAAAGGAATAGATGTAAATATAATTGAACAGTGGAAAATAATTTTATAAGTTACTGGAAGTGACAGTGCATAACATGATGTAAATAAAATAGAAATGTAAATAATGTAAGTAAAATAGAAAATGTAAATAGAAATAGAAATAATTAATAATATAAGAATATGAGTATAAGTACTTAGAGTAATGACAGTGAAAGTGAAAGCTTCGCTCTCTACGCTAGTTTACTGAACGAGAAAGTGAATGCCTGGAGTGAAAATAAACTACTAGTACTGAAGGGAACTTATGGATAAATATTGTATATATAAATAAGTGTAATAAAGTACTAGGAATATAAAGTGTGAGTGTGTTTCTAATAAATGTCAGCTCTGCCTCAGAATACCAGCGGGGAACGAGCACGGGCGGGACACTCGTATGCCCTCATAATTTACATTGTTGTCACAGTGTTTTTTTTTGGGGGGGAATATGGATTCCAAACTACTTGAAATTCATTGAATGGTGTTTCTAGTGATAATATCAGGCAGTGGTAATCAGATTACGGGATATTGGGAAGTGTAAAATGGAGACTTCGTTACCCAACTTCACAAGTCCTACAGTAGTCGATGAAGGCTCAACAAACATCCCAGGAGAAAGCTGAAGGTATGTGCCATAAGCATGTATAATTATAATATTCTGGGACTAATAACTGATTTTTAGCAAATTTTTTTAAAAAGTTAGTCAGAGCGTGATTATCCCCACGGGACAGGCACGGCTCGCTTCCGACATACCCTTGGTTAAGGGGTTAACTAGTTCATGAACACCTGCCCAGTATCATCTGATCTGCGAGGCCATCTGCCAATGAGTAATCCACTCCCTCACTAGTTGATAAACACCTGCCGCATTATTTGATCAGTGAGGTCATCTAACGATTAGCAATCCACTCCCTTAACATTCACTACCAACCTGCTACATAATATTTGATATGACAAGTAGCAATGTAATCAGTAATCCACTCCCCTACAATTTAGTATGCACCAGTTACATATTTTCCTAATAGGCTTAAAATATATTATTTGGAATGACTGGAGAAAGAGATTGGATATTTAGATGAAAAGACAGAACACTTAATGAATTAAGAATAAAGGGAGAGTAAAAAGGCAGTATCATAATTTAGACAAATGCAATTATGCTGTTCTCAGTGTTAGCCCAAGACTCGTCCTGTCTTCATCACTCCACTCACCACAAACTGCTCTTTTCTCCCTCTCACGTGAAGCTGGAAAACTTAGCTGTATATTTAAACCTTTAGAGTAAAGTGATGGTCTTTGAGAGGGGTGAAGTCAGTGAATGTATAGCGAGGTTGGATGGTGAGGAATTGGAAAATGTGAGTATGTTTAAGTACTTGGGTAGTGTGATGAGTAAGGATGAAGGTTTGGAGGGTGAAGTGCTTGAAAGGGTACAGCAGGGAAGAAAGGTTGCTGGTTCCTTGAAAGCAGTGATAAGAAACAGGGTAGTGAGCATGGAAGTGAAAAAGTTACTACATGACATTATTGTGATACCAACTCTAACGTATGGAAGTGAAGCTTGGACATTGTTGGAAGGACACAAGTCAAGAGTGAGAGCAGTGGAAATGAGTTATTTAAGAGGAGCCTGTGGAGTCACATGGAGAGACAGGCTGACAAATGAGGATATAAAGGAGCGTTGTGGTGTGGATGTGGATGTGATAGGAAGCGTTATGAGGAATACACTGAGGTGGTTTGGCCATGTGGAGAGGATGGAGGGTGAGAAACTGACGAAGAGAATGTATGTGAGTGAGGTGGAGGGGGGGAGAGGGAGGGGGAGGCCGAGGATGAGATGGGGAGATGGGGTGAAGAAGTATATGAGAGAGGGTGTATGTGAATTGGGAGCAGGGCAGTGAAATGGCGGGAGGCAGGGCGACGTAGAGGCGATTTGTCTGTGGCCACCCTGAATGGGATTGAGGCGTCTGGCAACAGATAGATAAATAGACATTTAAACCTCCTGATCATCCAAAAAATAAAAATAAATAAATAAAAATATCCTCCTCTTGCCTGCGTCCATTGCCTCCACATTAAAGGAAACGCATGAAAGCCTCTGAAGAGCCTTGTCATAATGCACAAGTGGAATTCCTGGAAAATGTCAAAGAAACCAGGCCCTACAATTAGAGGATAAAAGAAGTGCAGAATAAGGACGGAGGGGGGGGGGGTAGGGGGAGTGACGATCACTGGAAGGAACACGTTAAGGTAAAACACTGCTGATTCACCCGTATCCGAGAAGTATTAATAAAATACATCTGACATTAGCTTCACCGTTCTGACTTAGCGAAACAATACATTTGACAAAGAGTGGGTAAAAGTATTGTTTTTAATCAACAGTTTACCCATTCCTTCCAATGCTGCATTATATTCCCAATGCTTATTACCACTAAGATACTTTATATAAAGGATCCCTGCTACTGAAAGGATATAGAGAATACTGACCCCTTCAGGTCCAAAGGTGTCTCTTATACTGAAACAACTGTCTACAAGACCAAACATAAACGTACACTTCGTCATCAGACTGAAGTTGTGAATTACAGTTTTTAGGGATGACGGAAATGAAGGTAATTATTACGAGCGAGGGCGATGAACCCGCCCGTCTCTCATCAAGTAGTGGCATTTTCTCACAAATGAGCGGCCCAACTCTGCCCGGCCCAACCCGCCAGTGCCCGACCAGGCCCGACTAAAATTCTTTTGAGAAGTTTATAGCTCAGCAACCACAGGGCTGACACCTGCGTTGTTTGCACCACATGATAGTTCAATGCTTTAGGATTTTTTTTTTTTTTTTTTTTTTTTGACTGGTTTCATTACACCAAGGCGGTGCACGTGGCACTTGACACGCGCCAAGTGCAGCATGTCGAAAATGTTCAAAAGAGGGCCACAGGACAGACAGTCTGTCGTAAAGGCAGACATTTGGTAGGTAGATAGCCATCAGTATATTCTAGACATCCACGGGGTGTAAGGCCACATTTCAGTGCTTTCGGGTTTAAATGGCCTTGCTCGTAACTCGCCGACAAAGGCGTTTTACTGGAATATATGTATTGTTGTGATGTCCAATAAAACGCTTAAAGTTGGCAGGCAGGAATTCTTCACTCATTGAGCTGCCATACTAACATACTGCAGATTTTGGTAAAGTAGGGACGTAGCCGAAGGAAAAGTGGAGAGAAACAGTGATCGCAGGAAGGAGGAGAGGGGCCAGGTGAGCTGGAGGTAACGCAGCACCTCGGAGAGGAAATGAAATCACACTCAGTTTGGAAATATTGCGTGTTCTGTTTCGATTCCATTAAAAGTGATTGGGGATAGACAAATGAAATAGTGTGGTCATAACTGTGGGAGATGGGGAAAAGAGTGTGGGTGGAAGGCTGAGTTTTGGCGTGCGAGAAGGAAATAGAAGTAAAATGGAAGTTCAAACGAAAAATACAACGAGAGGAAGTGGAGGCCAGAAAACTGGGAATTATATATATATATATATATATATATATATATATATATATATATATATATATATATATATATTTTACGTGTCCGGACTCTGGGCAAAGGCTTCAAGGCCTATTTATCGGGGGCAATTGCCTATCCCAAGGCCCAGTAGTCCTCCTACACCTCCACATGTCACCACTTCGGCGCTAACACCCACCATCCATATTGAATACATGCTAGGGCTGTCTCATACAGGACTGGTGTATTGGTATTAGCGGGGGTATTTTTACGACATGTCGGCGGGTCATCTGGTAGATCAGGAAAGTGTGCATTTAGGAAATTCAAATCTTTAAACTGTTCCCTGCCCCAGCCGGGATTCGATCCTGGGTCCATTAGGACTGCAGACCGCCTCTCTACCGATTCAGCCACCGCCTCCCCCATATATATATATATATATATATATATATATATATATATATATATATATATATATATATATGTATATATATATATATATATATATATATATATATATATATATATATATATATATATATATATATATATATATATATATATATATATTTATATATATATATATATATTAATACAGTATATGTCATCCGGACCTCCATTCCCACCCTAGGGCAGGGTTAGGGGTAGCAACGTCCGGAGAGCCCAAGTTTGCGTAGTCCAATGGGCCAGTCTTCCATTCATTCATCATTCAAGCCCCTGGAGTCCTGGCTATATGTGATACGCCAAAATCTTGCACCACATTCTGTAGCTTCACGTAAACGTAGATTCAATCTCTCTCTCTCTCTCTC
>NC_137062.1:19655097-19735097 GCF_032717465.1 Coenobita brevimanus | reverse complement strand
GCCTCTTTCTGCGAGTAACGGGAAATCTATTCGCAGGTGACCTGGACATGTCACGGCAGGGGAAACCGACGACAAACTATCCAGGTAAGAGTTCGTTCCTTCATTTCTTTTACATTTAGTCTCTCTCTCTCTCTCTCTCTCTCTCTCTCTCTCTCTCTCTCTCTCAATATTGACTTGTTTCTTTGCAGATGACATGATCTATACCGTTCACATCGACTTGTCTTCCATTGCAAGAGATGGGAAATTCTTGTGTGCAGGTGCAAAAGTCTAAATCTTCTGAGGTGGCATCGCCTTCTCATCGCAGATGTAATCAGCTTGTGTGTGCAGGTTATGTCGAGTGCTTTCTGCAAGGACATCAACTTATCTCTGTTGGTTGCTTATGATATCGACAGCTCTTTGCTGGCGATGCTGAATTCTCTCTGGAAATACAGCATGACAGACTTCGTCCTGCAGGTGACGTCGACTTCTCTCTGCAGGTGACATCTCGTTATCTAGGAACGGGAAGTCGACTTTTGTCAGCCTTCTCTCTACAAGTGGCACCGTCTTTCTTTGCATGTGACGCCAAGTACTTTCTGCAGGTGACGCCGACTTCTCTCCGCAGGTGACGCCGACTACATTCTGCAGATGACGCCCACTACTCTCTGCTGGTGACGCCCACTACTCTCTGCTGGTGACGCTCACTACTCTCTGCAGGTGACGCCCACTACTCTCTGTAGGGATCATTATAATCACCTTCATCATCACTATTTTCATCGTCGCTATTAGTATTATTATTACTGCTACTACTACTGCTACTACTAAGCCTTCTCTTCCTCCTCCTCCTCCTCCACCTCCTCCTCCACCTCCTTCTCCAACTACTACTACTGCTACTACTACTACTACTACTGCTACTACTATTACTACTATTATTATTATTATTATTATTATTATTATTATTATTATTATTGTTATTGTTATTATTATTATTATTATTATTATTATTATTATTATTATTATTATTATTATTATTATTATTATTTTTATTGTTATTATTATTATTATTATTATTATTATTATTATTATTATTTTTATTGTTATTATTATTATTATTATTATTATTATTATTATTATTATTATTATTATAAAATTGTTGTTGTTGTTGTTGCTGTTAATTTAGTGGTAACATATTCATAGCAGTATTTTCCATGACACATTTTCTTCATTGTTGGATTTTTGGCAGAGATTCATGGCTTTCGGGCGGTTTTTAGTGCATAGTTGATGTGTATCCGGGCGGTGTTTAGTTCCATTTTCTGGCGGGTGGTAGTTAGTCTGCCAAAGCTATATAAGGCCTGGCCGAAGCTTCCACGAGCAGTTCGGGTGGAGCAGCAGCCAGAGCAACATGTCCTTCCCAGCCTGCCAGGCCCACCACAGGCACCCACACATCCTCCACACTCCCCACTACTCCTTCCCCACCCACCACCACCTCGGGGAAGGTCAAGTGGTACAGCTTCAGGCCAGGTTATGGCTTCATCACGAGGATGGACAACCAGCAGGACATTTTGTCCACCGCACCGGCATCAAAAAGCCAAACCTCAGGAAGGTTGGAAAGTCCTTGGTGGAGGGGGAGAGAGTGGAGTGTACTATCAGAAGAGGGAGTAAGGGGCCAGAAGCTGCCTCTGTCACCGGCCATTCTGGCAGCCAGGTGGAGGGATCTACCCCCGCCCCAGATGGACGCAAACATCCACGTTGATGTGCAGCTGATGAGGATAATACCACCCAGGCCAGCAATGCTGCATGCACACAATCTGCGGTTGCAAATCAACAAGAAGACCGGGCAGCCCTCACCATATTAATCCTTCTGCTGCTCCGCCACAACAAACTGCCTCGATCTCCATCCCTGAAGACGCAGTCAATGTTGTCACCCCTGCTCCCACGCCTCCTCAGCCGTCTCAAAAGGAAAAAGACCTAAGGAGCAAAAAGACCCCAGGAGCAAGAAGACCCCAGGAGGGAGAAGACCCAATGAGCAAGAAATCCCCGGGGGCAAGAAGACCTGGGGAAATAAAACCCGGAAATAAAGTCCTCAGGACAACCGTCAGGCAAAATTTTCGGAGAATCCCTGGTAAGTCCCTACAGCTGAGATAGGATCTAGTTATGTCCACCAGGTAATAACTGGTCTGTCTAGGCACAGCTGAGATAGGATCTAGTTATGTCCACCAGGTAATAACTGGTCTGTCTAGGCACAGCTGAGATAGGATCTAGTTATGTCCACCAGGTAATAACTGGTCTGTCTAGGCACAGCTGAGATTGGATCTAGTTTTTTACACCAGGTATTAACTGGTCTTTCTAGGAACAGCTGAGATAGGATCTAGTTATGTCCACCAGGTAATAACTGGTCTGTCTAGGCACAGCTGAGATAGGATCTAGTTATGTCCACCAGGTAATAACTGGTCTGTCTAGGCACAGCTGAGATAGGATCTAGTTATGTCCACTCAGTTAATAACTGGTCTGTCTAGGCACAGCTGAGATAGGATCTAGTTATGTCCACCAGGTAATAACTGGTCTGCCTGAAAACAGTTGAGGTAGAACCTAATAATATATATTTTTTTAATTTATCAGGAAATATCGATTTCATGATGAAGGTGACGCAGACTTCACTATACTTGGGAAATATTAACTACTTTGATTTTACTAACGACTACTCTCTCGATATAGATGTTTATTTATCTATATATCTGTCACTCTGTTACCAAGTTATCTCACTTTTCAGGTTACTTCTACTTCTTTTTCCTAACAGGTGTCACCTCATGAAAATTGCAGGCATCATCGACTTCTCCCTTGAATGTGATATCGATTTCTTTTTGCTGGAAATACCAACTTCTCTTTCCAGGTGAAACTGATTTCCCGATGCAAGTGATGTCCATTTCATTGCGAATGGGACGTCGACTCTCTCTACATGTGACGTCGGCCTCTTTCTGCGAGTAACGGGAAATCTATTCGCAGGTGACCTGGACATGTCACGGCAGGGGAAACCGACGACAAAGTATCCAGGTAAGAGTTCGTTCCTTCATTTCTTTTACATTTAGTCTCTCTCTCTCTCTCTCTCTCTCTCTCTCTCTCTCTCTCTCTCTCTCTCTCAATATTGACTTGTTTCTTTGCAGATGACATGATCTATACCGTTCACATCGACTTGTCTTCCATTGCAAGAGATGGGAAATTCTTGTGTGCAGGTGCAAAAGTCTAAATCTTCTGAGGTGGCATCGCCTTCTCATCGCAGATGTAATCAGCTTGTGTGTGCAGGTTATGTCGAGTGCTTTCTGCAAGGACATCAACTTATCTCTGTTGGTTGCTTATGATATCGACAGCTCTTTGCTGGCGATGCTGAATTCTCTCTGGAAATACAGCATGACAGACTTCTTCCTGCAGGTGACGTCGACTTCTCTCTGCAGGTGACATCTCGTTATCTAGGAACGGGAAGTCGACTTTTGTCAGCCTTCTCTCTACAAGTGGCACCGTCTTTCTTTGCATGTGACGCCAAGTACTTTCTGCAGGTGACGCCGACTTCTCTCCGCAGGTGACGCCGACTACATTCTGCAGATGACGCCCACTACTCGCTGGGGGTGACGCCGACTACTCTCTGCGGGGATCTTTATAATCACCATCATGATCACTAATTTCATCGTCGCTATTAGTATTAGTATTACTGCTACTACTACTGCTACTACTAGGCCTCCTCCTCCTCCTCCTCCTACTACTACTACTACTACTACTACTTCTTCTACTACTTTTTTTTTATGCGAGATAGCTGGAACCAAAGCCCGCGAGCCCGTAATTGTTGTTCTTCCAAGAGAAAAACATAATACAAGAGAAAGCCAAATTCAAGATGCGATCATTTCGAGATGCCTGGACACACTGCATTTGAGAGACTGTAGATCATTGGAAGCAGGAAATACAGACGAGAGAGACAGTTCCAGAGTTGACCTGTTGCATAAATGAAGGACTGGGAGTAACGGTTAACTCTTGCATTAGAGAGTTGAACAGAAAAGAGATGAGAGTTTGCTGCTAGACGGGTGTTACGCGCCCGTTGTAGAGGTGGAGGAATGCATGCAGACAGTTCAGAGGAGCAGTGACCATTGAAGTAACGATAGAAAAGAGATAAAGATGCAACAGTGCAACGAAGAGACAGAGGTTGAAGGGAGTCAGTAAGAGGAGGAAAGTTAATGAGATGAAAAGCCTTTGACTGCACCCTATTGAGAAGAGCTGTATGTGGGGAGCCTCCCCACACATGAGAGTTGTACTCCACACAGGGGCGGATAAAACCCCTGTATAGAGTCAACAATTGTGCAGGAGTAAAGAAGGAACGGAGTTGGCCTAGCACACCTAATCTCTTGGAAGCAGATTTTTCAAGAGATGTAATATGATCCTTCCAAGATAAGTCCCAAGTAAATGAAACCCCAAGCATGTTCAAAAATGATGCAGGATTAAGCTGAATATTATTAAACATTAGTGGGTATACTTGTGGAAGAATTTGTCGGGTTGATAGGTGTAAAAACTGAGTCTTTGATTCATTAAAAACAACCATATTATTTTTACCCCAGTCAGAGATACAAGCCAAGTCAGACATTAGGTGTGCCATAGCCTCATCCCTTGTTTGTTGAAGTAACTGCTGAGATGGACGTTGCGGGAACCAAATGGAAAGGTGAAGGGTGGAGTCATCAGTGTATGAATGGATAGGGTTAGATGTACAGCTTAGAAGGTCATTGATGAATAAAAGGAAGAGAGTTGGTGATAGGACAGAACCCTGAGGAACATCACTGTTGATAGATCTAGGAGAAGAACGATGGCCGTCTACAACAGCGGCTGTAGAACGACCAGAAAGGAAGCTAGAGATTAAGGCACAGATAGAAGGATAGAAACGGTAAGAGGGCAGTTTGGAAATTAAAGATTTATGCCAGACTCGATCGAAAGCCTTTGAGATGTCAAGTGCAATGGCAACGCTTTCGCCAAAGTCCCGAAAGGAAGATGACCAGGAGTCTTAAAGGTAGGTGAGAAGATCGCCAGTGGAGCGTCCCTGACGGAACCATACTGACGATCAGAAAGAAGGTTGTGACAGGAAAGATGCTTTAAAATTTTTCTATTAAGAATTGACTCGAAAATCTTTGAGATACAGGATGTTAAAGCAATTGGATGATAGTTAGGGGGTTGGGAATTGTCACTCTTCTTTGGGACTGGCTGAATGAGAGCAAACTTCTAGCAAGAAGGAAAGGTACAAGTTGATAGACAAAGGCGAATGAGCTTGCCTAGGCAGGGTGTAAGCACAGAAGCACAGTTCTTAACAACAACAGGAGGGACTCCATCAGGTCCATATGCCTTATTAGTATTGAGGCCAGCAATGGCAGAAAATACATCCGCTGAAGAAATTCTAATGTCAGCCCTGAGGAAGTCAGAGGGGGGAAATGATGGGGGAACATCACAGGAATCGTCTACAGTTGAATTGGAGGAGAAAGACTGAGCGAAGAGATCTGCTTTATCAGTAGAAGAAATAGCTACAGAGCCATCAGAGTAGAAAAGAGTAGGGAACGATGATGAGGTAAAGTTGTTAGAAAGGTTTTTGGCAAGGTGCCAGAAGGAGCGGAAAGAATTTGAGTTGCAGAGTTGAGAGCATTTATTACGGATGAAATTATTTTTAGCAGAGCGAAGAACAGACTTAGCATGATTCCGGGCAGAAATGTATAAACGATGTGATTCAGTGGTGGGTTGGCTCCGGTACCTTTTATAGGCCCTCACCTTGTTTCAGACAACATTAGAACAAGCGTGATTAAACCAAGGCTTTCTTGCATTAGTCAGATGATATGAGAAAGGAATGTATGCTTCCATGCACGAGAGAATAACCTCCATAATGCGCAAGGCACACTCAGATGGCTCCCGGCCATGGAAGCAATAATCATTCCAGGGAAAATCGAAGAAGTACTGCCTGAGGGCCTCGCAATCCTCAGCTCCAAAGTGCCACAGACGACGTTTCTTTGGAGGGTCTACAGGCTGTATTGGAGCAATAGGACGGGTTAAGGTGATATGGTTGTGATCGGAGGAGCCCAACGGAGAGAAAAGATTAACAGTGTAAGCAGAAGGATTAGTAGTAATGAAGAGGTCAAGTATGTTGGAGCTCTCTCCAAGGTGGTCAGGGATACTGGTAGGGTGCTGTACAAGCTGCTCTAGGTCATTAAGTATAGAAAAGGTGTAGGCTAGTTCACCAGGTGAATCAGTGAAAGGAGAGGAGAGCCAAAGGTGGTGGTGAACATTGAAATCTCCTAGAATGGAGATTTCATAGGAAGGAGAAATGGATAGAATGTGTTCCATCGTAGAAGTAAGATAATCAAAGAATTGTTGATAGTCAGTAGAAATAGGAGATAAGTAAACAGCAGAGGTATATTTAGTCAGAGAATGACAAGACGGCCGAAGCCAGAGTGTAGAGAATTCAGAAGAATCGAGTTCATGAACACGAGAAGAAGATAGGTTGTTGAGTACATATACGCAACATCCACTTTTGGCTTTGAAATGAGTTTAGAGAAAGTAGGAGGATACAGAAAAGGGTTTGCTGTCAGTTGCCTCAGTCACCTGAGTCTCAGAAAAAGAAGGTGAGGTTTAGAAAAGGAGTGGTGGTGCTCAACAGAGAGAAAATTAGAGGAAAGGCCGCAAATGTTGCAGAAATGAAAAAGAAGAGAGTCAGACAGCGGTTCCAGGCTGCTCGAGTCATCACCAGGAGAGGGGTGGAAAGTGGGGGCATTTATGGCCCTCCCCCCTAGGGACTCCGAGGCCACGTGTATTGCTGCCATGATTTTTTAATTTTGGGAAAGGAAGTGAAGTGTGTGCTGTGCATGTAGTTTGGTGTTGATAGTTAGGGAGACTTGTATTGGAGAGCATGCTGGCCTACTCTCTGTGTTACTGAAACACTGAAAAAGTTCAGTAAAGGGAGATGGTCGGGACCTAGTCCCGTGGGCTGATGAAATGGGAGCTCCAGCTCTCCCTGTCATCAGCTTTCCATCCACCTTGGGAGTACTGCCATGCTCGACTGGTGCTACAGTCTTCTACTACTACTACTACTACTACTACTACTACTACTAGCCTACTACTACTATTATTATTATTATTATTTTTATTATTACTATTATTATCATTATTATTATTATTATTATTATTATTATTATTATAAAATTGTTGTTCTTGTTGTTGCTGTTAATTTAGTGGTAACATATTCATAGCAGTATTTTCCATGACACATTTTCTTCATTGTTGGATTTTTGGCAGAGATTCATGGCTTTCGGGCGGTTTTTAGGTGCATAGTTGATGTGTATCCGGGCAGTGTTTAGTTCCATTTTCTGGCGGGTGGTAGTTAGTCTGCCAAAGCTATATAAGGCCTGGCCGAAGCTTCCAAGAGCAGTTCGGGTGGAGCAGCAGCCAGAGCAACATGTCCTTCCCAGCCTGCCAGGCCCACCACAGGGACCCACATATCCTCCACACCCCCCACTACTCCTTCCCCACCCACCACCACCTCGGGGAAGGTCAAGTGGTACAGCTTCAGGCCAGGTTATGGCATCGCCTTTTCTCTACAATGGATGTCAATTACTCTCTGTGGATGACGTCGGGTTCTCACTTCGTATATCGTCGATTCTCTCTGCATGTGACGTCCACTTCTGTTTACAGGAAACGTCACCTCCTCTCTAGATGAGACGTCGACATCTCTGCATGCGACGTCGGTTTGTCTCCTGGTGACGCCGGCATTCTTTGCAAGTTAGAGACTTCTTAACGCAGGTGACGTTAACAGCTTTCAAGAGGCTGTGTGACCTTCTTCCTGCAAGGAATGTCGACTCATTTGTGCAGGTGATGCAAAAATTTATTTGGAAATAATAACAACATATCACAACAGGGGACACATAATTCAGTATTTTCAGGTAAGTTTTACTTTTCTCTCTTCATTAACGATGAGTTTCTCTCTCTCTCTCTCTCTCTCTCTCTCTCTCTCTCTATGTGTATATAGGCGATGGCTCAATCGGTAGAGAGGTGGCTTGTAGTCCTAATGGACCCGTGTTCAAATCCCGCTGGGGCAGGGAACAGTTTAAGGATTTGAATTTCGCAAAAATCAGACTTTAGTGATCTACCAGAAGACCCGCCGACATGTTGTTAAAATATCCCCGCTAATACCAGTACACCAGTCCTGTATGAGACAGCCCTAGCATGTATTCAATATGGACGGTGGGTGTTAGCGCCGAAGTGGTAACATGTAGAGGTGTGCGGTACGTAGGAGGACTACTGGGCCTTGAGACCAGGCTGTGAAGCCTATGCCCAGAGTTGGACACATTAATATATATATATATATACCATGGGACCCCCTATAGATATAGAGGGCTCCACCGAATATAACGAATAAGGTGGCACAAAAAATTACATCTCACCAGGAACTATGTGGCAGGGAGGTGAGATTATTTGCCACAATCCTCCCAACCAAACATGAGTTCTATTGCAAATGATTTGACCGGCGTTCCTGTTGGATCATCGTCTACTAAAGGTCCAACTACACTGCCTCCTGTGCTTACGGGCAGTGTGCCACCGAAAGTGAGTCGGCACTGTGTTGGAAAATTACTCTCTTGGATGTTAAACAAACTGAAATCGATGAAGATCTATGCATACAATGTAAGAAGCCTCGCAGAAGATTACAAACTTGATAACCTGATGACTGAACTGGAAAACATTAGTTGGGATATTGTAGGTTTGAGTGAGATCCGCAGAAAAGAAAAAGTAGTTCAGCTCAAAGACAGCAAACACCTATTTTACTACAGAGGAAGGGAAAATGAAAGAGTTAGTGGTGTAGGATTTCTAATTAACAAAAATCTTGCAGACAACATTGTTAAATTCAGCAGTGTATCTGACAGAACAGCATTTGTTGTCATTAGACTATGCAAAAAATATACCATGAAAGTCATACAAGTATATGCACCAACTTCTCAAAGCTCAGATGAAGAAATAGAAACTTTGTATGATGATATCTCCCAGATTATGGAAGAAGAAAATACAACATATACTATACTCATGGGAGACTTCAATGCAAAAGTTGGGAAGTCGAAAAATGGAGAAGCATGAATGGGAAAATTTGGAGTGGGAGAAAGGAATGAAAGAGGAGAAATGCTGGTAAATTTTGCTGAAATGTTTAACATGAGAATAATGAACACATTCTTCCACAAAAGAACAGGAAGAAATTGGACCTGGAGAAGCCCAAATGGAGAAACAAAGAATGAAATCAACTTCATTATAGCAGATAAGAATAACACGATCACAAATGTCAAAGTTATCAACAAAGTAAATATAGGTAGTGATCATAGAATGGTGGGTTGCACAGCCAGATTCAATTTCAGAAATGAAAGAAGAAAATGATTAAAGATAAAAAGATATGCCCAATAATAGTAAACGAAAACAAAACAGCCTTTCAGTTGGAAATAAGGAACAGATTTCAGGATCTAAGTAATGCTGAATGTGACATTGATGAGCTGAATGACAGACTAACAAAAGTGCTAAGAGAATCAGCAGAGGTAGTAGGAAAACCTAATACAACCAAAGCCAAGAAATATTCAGAAAAGACACTCGAGCTTTTGAAAAAAACGAAAGGAAATGAAAGTAAAGACAAAGAAAGACGAAATAGAATGAGCAGAATTAAATAAGCTTATCAACAAAAGACAAAGAGAAGAAAAAAGAAAGAGAAACATGGATCAGATCAAAGAAGCCATCAAAATTGGAAAACGTCTGAAACAGGTCCGAAGTAAAATGGCACTTGGAAAGCAACAAATGACATCACTGAAAGAAAAAAAAAGTGAAATCATTATTTGCAGAGATGAGATGGTGAAAAGAGTTGAAGAATTTTACAAAGAACTGTATGCATCAAAGACAGTAGTACCAATAGCTAACTTTTCAGTTGACACAAGTGAAATCCAGACGAAGTAAATATTCCTCTTAAAAATATGAAAATGGGAAAGGCTCCGGGAGAAGATGGAATAGTAACAGATTTACTGTTGGATGATCGGAGTAGAAGCAGAAAATGGGCTTGCTCACTTATTTTCCAACTGTATAAAACAGAAGAAAATTCCCAAAACATGGTGTAATGCAATAGTTATTTCACTCTACAAAAAAGGTGACTCAGAAGATCTTAGTAACTATCGACCCATTAGCTTATTATCAGTCATTTACAAACTCTTCACTAAAGTCCTGACGAACAGAATAACAACAATTTTGGAGGAAAACTACCCTCGTGAACAAGCAGGATTCCGAAGCGGGTTTTCGACCATTGATCATCTACATACAATGAACCAGCTAATTGAGAAAACTATAGAATATAATAAACCATTGTGCTTAGGTTTTGTTGATTATGAAAAGGCTTTCGACTCAGTGGAGCACATAGCAATTATAAATTCATTGCGAGAACAAGGAGTGAGTGAGAACATTGTAAACCTGCTCGAAAACATATATAAAGAGGGAACTGCCACAGTTAAATTACATAAGGACTCGGAAAAAATTAAGATTGAGAAAGGCGTGCGTCAGGCAGATACAATTTCACCAAAATGATTTACAGCATGCCTAGAAAGTGTTTTCAGAAAGCTAGACTGGGGAAACAAAGGAGTAAACATTGATGGAGAAAAGCTAAACCATTTAAGATTTGCAGATGACATTGTCCTAATCTCAGAAATAGCGGAGGCATTACAAGAAATGTTAAATGACCTGAACAGAGAAAGTCTGAAAGTAGGACTGAAGATGAACCGAAGTAAAACTAAAGTAATGTTTAATCCTCAAACACGAAAGAGCGTCATCAGAATAAGCAATGAAATTCCTGAAGAAGTTGAGGAGTAAAACTACCTGGGACAAATACTAAAATTAACGAAAGATAATGATAGCGAAATAAAAAGACGCATTACAATTGGATGGAAAGCTTTCGGTAAACATAGAGACATTATGAAAAGTAGCTTGCCAGTTTGTATGAAACGAAAAGTATATAACAAATGCATAATTCCAGCTACGACGTATGGTTGTCATACCTGGAAACTGACAAAATCAATGGAAAATAAATTAATCCGTTCTCAGAGAGCAATGGAAAGGTCAATGTTGGGAATATCTTTAAGAGACAGGAAAAGATCAACTTGGGTGAGAGAGCAGACTAAAGTCAAGGATATTGTGAAGGTTATAGAGGAACAGAAATGGAGATGGGCAGGCCATATAGCAAGAATAAGGGATAACTGATGGGGCAAGAGGCTGACTGACTGGACACCAAGAGAATGTAAGCGTAGCAGAAAAAGGCCAGACAGGAGATGGAGACATGAGATAGAGAAAATTGCAGGGAAAACGTGGCAAAGATTGGCTCAGTCAAGGAATTAGTGGAAAAGGTTGGGGGAGGCCTTTGTTCAGCAGTGGACTAGTTATGGCTGATGATATATATATATATATATATATATATATATATATATATATATATATATATATATATATATATATATATATATTATTTATTTATTTATCAATTCACTTACATATCTTCGACTATGTCATCAAGTTCTCTCTGTTTTCGGGTGACTTCGACATATCATTCCTTGCTGGTGTCATTGAAATTGAATGCAGCATCGACTTCTTCTTTGAAGGTGGTATCGATTTTTTTTTTGCGTGTAACACTGACTTCTCTTTGCAGGTGACGCTGATATCTCAATGCAAGTGATTTCCACTTCATTCCTTAGTGCAGTTTGGCTCTCTCTACACGGGACGTCAGCCTCTTTCTACGGCAGACGGGGACTTCCAATATCTGTTCACCTCGACACATCACGGCAGGTGACACCGACCTCAACATTTCCAGGTAAGGTTGCCTTCCATCTTTTCTTTAACGTTAACTCTCTCTCTCTCTCTCTCTCTCTCTCTCTCTCTCTCGCTATCAATATCGACTTCTGTTTCTTTCAGGTGACATGATCGTTACCACTCTCATCGACTTGTCTTCCATTGCATGTGACAGCAAATTCTTGTCTGCAGTTGCCAAAGACTCCATCTTCAGACGTGGCATCGACTCCTAATCGTAGATGGCATCAGCTTCTGTATGTAGGTGACGTCCCGTTCTTTCTGCAAGTGACATCGACTTCACCCTGTCGGTAACACTGACAACATACCACAGGCACCTTCACCTTTTCTCTTCAGAGGCCATCCGCTTCACTTTAAACATTTCCGTAAAAGCACTCTGGGGATGACGTCGAGTTCACTCTTCATTTACCGTCGGTTCTCTCTGCAGGTGACGTAGACATCTGTCTACATGTGACGTCGTCTTCTCTCCGAGATGTCGACATCTCTCTGCACGTGAAGTTGGATTCTCACCCGGTGACGCTGACTCTTCTCAACAAGTTACACAAACTTCTCTAAGCTCATAACGTTAACAGCTGGCAAGAGGAGGTGTGACCTTCTTCCTGCAAGGAATGTCGACTTCCTTCTGCAGGTGACGGAGAAATCTACTTACAGAAAATATCAATATTTCACAACAGGTGACATATGATTCAGTAACTTCAGGAAAGATTGACTTCTCTCTCTCTCTTCATTAACGACGAGCTTCTCTTTGTTCCTGCTCTCTCTCTCTCTCTCTCTCTCTCTCTCTCTCTCTCTCAATATTGACTTCTGTTTCTTTGTAGATGACATGCTCCTTACCTCTCACAGGGACTTGTCTTCCATTGCAAGTGACGGCAAATTCTTGTCTTCAGTTGCCAAAGTCTACATCTTCTGAGGTGGCATCGTCTTCTAATCGCAGATGTAATCAGCTTCTGTGTGCAGCTGATGTCGAGTACTTTCTGCAGGTCACATCGATTTCTCTCTGCTGGTTTCTGATGATATCGACCGCTCACTGCTGGTGATGTTGAGTTCTCTCTACAACTACGGTATCATAGACTTCTTCCTGCAGGTGACCTCGACTTCTCTCTGCAGGTGACATCTCATTTTCTCGGAATGGGAAGTGGACTTTTCTCCGCCTTCTCTTTACGAGTGACACCGCTTGTTCTCTGCAGGTGATGCCGACAACTCTCTGAAGGGGATACTGACTTCTCTCTGCAGGGGAAACCGACTACTCTCTTCAGGGGACACCGACTACTCTCTGTAGTTGACGCCGACTGCTCTCCGCAGGTGACGCCGACTACTATCTTCACGGGACATCGACTACTCCCTGCAGGTAAAGCGGACAACTCTCTGTAGGTAACGTCAACTACTCTCTCCAGGTAACACTGACCACTCTGCTGTGGTAACGTCAGCTTTTCTTTGCAGGGATCACTCTAATTACTATCATCACTATTGTCATGATCACTATTAGTATTATTGTTCCTACTACTACTACTACTATTACTACTGCTACTATTACTACTACTACTACTACTAGGCTACTCTTTTTAATAATAATAATAATAATAATATTATTATTATTATTATTATTATTATTATTATTATTATTATTATTTTTATTATTATTATTAGTATTACTGTTGTTGTTGTTATTATTATTATTAATATTATTATTATTACATTATTGTTGTTGTTGTTGTTGCTGTTAATTTAGTGGTAACATATTCATAGCAGTATTTTCCATGACACATTTTCTTCATTGTTGGATTTTTGGCAGAGATTCATGGCTTTCGGGCGGTTTTTAGGTGCATAGTTTATGTGTATCCGGGCGGTGTTTAGTTCCATTTTCTGGCGGGTGGTAGTTAGTCTGCCAAAGCTATATAAGGCCTGGCCGAAGCTTCCACGAGCAGTTCGGGTGGAGCAGCAGCCAGAGCAACATGTCCTTCCCAGCCTGCCAGGCCCACCACAGGGACCCACACATCCTCCACACACCCCACTACTCCTTCCCCACCCACCACCACCTCGGGGAAGGTCAAGTGGTACAGCTTCAGGCCAGGTTATGCCATCGGCTTCTCTCTACAATGGACGTCAACTACTCTCTGCGGATGACGTCGGGTTCTCACTTCATATATCGTTGATTCTCTCTGCAGGTGACGTCCACTTCTGTTTACAGGAAACTTTGTCTTGTCTTAATATGAGACACCGACATCTGTCAGCACGTGCCGTTGGCTTCTCTTCTGGTGGCGCCGACATTCTTTGCACGTTACACAAACTTCTCTACGAAGGTAACGTTAACAGCTCGCAAGAGGCGGTGTGACATTCTTCATCCAAGGAATACCAGGTACTTGTTTTAGTATGTGATGCAGAAATTAATTTACAGGTAATATCAACATATCACAACAGGTGACAATATAGCATTTTCAGGTAAGATTGACAACTCTTTCTTCATTAACGACGAGTTCTCTCTCTCTCTCTCTCTCTCTCTCTCTCTCTCAGTATCGACTTTTGTTTCTTTTGCAGGTGACATAATTTTTACCGCTCACATCGACTTGTCTACCATAGTAAGTGACGGCAAATTCACCCCTGCTCCGCCGCCTCCTCTGACCTCTCAAAAGGAAAAAGACCTCAGGAGCAAGAAGACCCCAGGAGCAAGAAGACCCCAGGAGCAAGAAATCCCCGGGTGCAAGAAGACCCCAGGAGCAAGAAATCCCCGGGTGCAAGAAGACCCGGAGAAATAAAACCCGGGAAAAAAGAAATCAGGACAACTGTCAGGAAAATTTGTCCTAGGATCCCTGGTTAGTTTCTATAGTTGAGATAGGATCTAATTATGTCAACCAGGTAATAAAGAGGCGGTGGCTCAGTCGCTAGAAGGGTGACCTACGGTCCTACCGGACCCAGGTTCAAATCCCCGCTGGGGCAGGGAACAGCATGAGGATTTGAATTTCATGCAAAACAGACTTTACCGACCTACCAGAAGACACGCCGACATGTCGTAAAAATACCCCCGCTAATACCAATACACCAGTCCTGTATGAGACAGCCCTAGCATGTATTCAGTATAGACGGTGGGTGTTAGTGCAGAAGAGCTTACGTGTAGAAGTGTATGATATGTAGGAGGACTACTGGGCCTTGGGACCAGGCTGTGAAGCCTATGCCCAGAGTCGAGCACATAAAAAAAAAAAAAAAAAAAAAAAAAAAACTAGTCTGTCTAGGCACAGCTGAGATAGGATCTAGTTATGTCCACCAGGTAATAACTGGTCTGTCTAGGCACAGCTGAGATAGGATCTAGTTATGTCCACCAGGTAATAACTGGTCTGTCTAGGCACAGCTGAGATAGGATCTAGTTATGTCCACCAGGTAATAACTGGTCTGTCTAGGCACAGCTGAGATAGGATCTAGTTATGTCCACCAGGTAATAACTGGTCTGTCTAGGCACAGCTGAGATAGGATCTAGTTATGTCCACCAGGTAATAACTGGTCTGTCTAGGCACAGCTGAGACATGATCTAGTTATGTCCACCAGGTAATAACTGGTTTGTCTAAGCACAGCTGAGATAGGATCTAGTTATGTCCACCAGGTAATAATTGGTCTGTCTAGGCACAGCTGAGATAGGATCTAGTTATGTCCACCAGGTAATAACTGGTCTGTCTAGGCACAGCTGAGATAGGATCTAGTTATGTCCACCAGGTAATAACTGGTCCGTCTAGGCACAGCTGAGATAGCCTCTAGTTATGTCCACCAGGTAATAACTGGTCTGTCTAGGCACAGCTGAGATAGGATCTAGTTATGTCCACCAGGTAATAACTGGTCTGTCTAAGCACAGCTGAGATAGGATCTAGTTATGTCCACCAGGTAATAACTGGTCTGTCTAGGCACAGCTGAGATAGGATCTAGTTATGTCCACCAGGTAATAACTGGTCTGTCTAGGCACAGCTGAGATAGGATCTAGTTATGTCCACCAGGTAATAACTGGTCCGTCTAGGCACAGCTGAGATAGGATCTAGTTATGTCCACCAGGTAATAACTGGTCTGTCTAGGCACAGCTGAGATAGGATCTAGTTATGTCCACCAGGTAATAACTGGTCTGTCTAGGCACAGCTGAGATAGGATCTAGTTATGTCCACCAGGTAATAACTGGTCTGTCTAGGCACAGCTGAGATAGGATCTAGTTATGTCCACCAGGTAATAACTGGTCTGTCTAGGCACAGCTGAGATAGGATCTAGTTATGTCCACCAGGTAATAACTGGTCTGTCTAGGCACAGCTGAGATAGGATCTAGTTATGTCCACCAGGTAATAACTGGTCTGTCTAGGCACAGCTGAGATAGGATCTAGTTATGTCCACCAGGTAATAACTGGTCTGTCTAGGCACAGCTGAGATAGGATCTAGTTATGTCCACCAGGTAATAACTGGTCTGTCTAGGCACAGCTGAGATAGGATCTAGTTATGTCCACCAGGTAATAACTGGTCTGTCTAGGCACAGCTGAGATAGGATCTAGTTATGTCCACCAGGTAATAACTGGTCTGTCTAGGCACAGCTGAGATAGGATCTAGTTATGTCCACCAGGTAATAACTGGTCTGTCTAGGCACAGCTGAGATAGGATCTAGTTATGTCCACCAGGTAATAACTGGTCTGTCTAGGCACAGCTGAGATAGGATCTAGTTATGTCCACCAGGTAATAACTGGTCTGTCTAGGCACAGCTGAGATAGGATCTAGTTATGTCCACCAGGTAATAACTGGTCTGTCTAGGCACAGCTGAGATAGGATCTAGTTATGTCCACCAGGTAATAACTGGTCCGTCTAGGCACAGCTGAGATAGGATCTAGTTATGTCCACCAGGTAATAACTGGTCTGTCTAGGCACAGCTGAGATAGGATCTAGTTATGTCCACCAGGTAATAACTGGTCTGTCTAGGCACAGCTGAGATAGGATCTAGTTATGTCCACCAGGTAATAACTGGTCTGTCTAGGCACAGCTGAGATAGGATCTAGTTATGTCCACCAGGTAATAACTGGTCTGTCTAGGCACAGCTGAGATAGGATCTAGTTATGTCCATCAGGTAATAACTGGTCTGTCTAGGCACAGCTGAGATAGGATCTAGTTATGTCCACCAGGTAATAACTGGTCTGTCTAGGCACAGCTGAGATAGGATCTAGTTATGTCCACCAGATAATAACTGGTCTGTCTAGGCACAGCTGAGATAGGATCTAGTTATGTCCACCAGGTAATAACTGGTCTGTCTAGGCACAGCTGAGATAGGATCTAGTTATGTCCACCAGGTAATAACTGGTCTGTCTAGGCACAGCTGAGATAGGATCTAGTTATGTCCATCAGGTAATAACTGGTCTGTCTAGGCACAGCTGAGATAGGATCTAGTTATGTCCACCAGGTAATAACTGGTCTGTCTAGGCACAGCTGAGATAGGATCTAGTTATGTCCACCAGGTAATAACTGGTCTGTCTAGGCACAGCTGAGATAGGATCTAGTTATGTCCACCAGGTAATAACTGGTCTGTCTAGGCACAGCTGAGATAGGATCTAGTTATGTCCACCAGGTAATAACTGGTCTGTCTGGAAACAGTTGAAGTAGAACCTAGTAATATTTTTTTAAATTAATCTGGTAAAACCGATTTTCATGATGGATGTGACTCAGACTTCAATATATTTTGGCAATGTTAACTACTTTCATTTTACTAACGACGATTCTCTCTCTCTCTCTCTCTTTATATATATATATATATATATATATATATATATATATATATATATATATATATATATATATATATATATATATATATACATTATATGTGTGTGTGTGTGTGTGTGTGTGTGTGTGTGTATTCATGTATTTTTATGTTTATCTAAATATCTGCCACTATGTCATCAAGTTATCTCTCTTTTCAGGTTACTTCGATTTCTTTTTCTTAACATTTGTCATGTTATAAAATCTGAAGGCATCATCGACATCTTCCTTGAAGGTGGAATCTATATCTGCTTGCTGGAAACATCGACTTCTCTTTCCCCGTGATACTGATTTCCCGATGCAAGTGATGTCAACTTCAGTCCGAATGGGACGTCGACTCTCTCTGCATGCGAAGTTGTCCTCTTTCTGCGGGTGACGGGAAATCTATTTGCAGGTGACCACGACATATCTCGGCACGGGAAACCGACGACACAATATCCAGGTAAAGTTGTCTTCCTTCATTCTTCTTTCTCTTACATTAGTCTCTCTCTCTCTCTCTCTCTGTATCGACTTCTGTTTCTTTGCAGGTGACATGATCTTCACTGCTCATATAGACTTGGCTTCCACTGAAAGTGACGGCAAATTCTTGTCTGTAGTTTCCAAAGACTCCACCCTCTAAGGTGGCATCGTTCTCTAATTGCAGATGTCATCAGCTACTTTTTGCAGGTGAGGTAGAGTTCTTTCTGCAAGTGACATCGACTTCGCCCTGCTGGTGACGCAGACAACTATTCGCAGACAACTTCAACTTCTTTGTGCAGGTGACGTTGGTTTCTTTCTGCAAGGGACGACAACTACTCTGCGTGCATGACGTCGGGCTCTCTGTTCATAATATCGTTGGTTCTCTCTGCAGGTGACGTCGACTACTGTCGACAGGTAAAATCGCCTTCTCTTGGGACGGGACGTCGACATCTACCCTCACGTGACGCCGACTTTTGTCTACAAGTTACACAAACGTTGCTAGGCATATAACGTTACAGTTCTCAATACGCGGTGTGACCTTCTTCCTACAAGGAATGTCGATTTCTTTCTGCAGGTTATGCAGAATGCTATTTGCAGGCGACACTGTACATATCACAACAGATGACACATACATATTTTCTGGTAATCTGGAATTCTCTCTTTTCATTAACTTCGAGTTCATGTTCTTTCCTCATACTGTCTCTTTCTCTCTCTCTCTCTCTCTCTCTCTCTCTCTCTCTCTCTCTCTCTCTCTCTCTCTCTCTCTTTCTCTCTCTCTCTCTCTCTCTGCATATACTCGTATTTAGATGTGTATATATGTATGTCTATTTATCTGTTTCTGTTACTTTGTTATCAAGTTCTCTCTCTTTTCAGATTACTTCGACTTTTTTTTCCTAACAGGTGTCATGTTATAAAAACTGCAGGCATCATCGACTTCGTCGTTGAAGGTGGTATCGACTTTTGGCTGGAAACATCAACTTCTCTTTCCCGGTGAGACTGATGTCTCTTTGAAAGTGATGTCCATTTCTTTCCAAAAGAGATTTCGACACTCTCAACATGTGAAGTCGACCTCTTTTTGCGAGTGACGGGATATCTCTTTGCAGGTGACCCCGATATATCACAGCATGGGAAACCTGCGAAAAAATATCCAAGTAAGATTGCCTTCCTTCTTTTCTTTTACATTTATTCTCTCTCTCTCTCTCTCTCTCTCTCTCTCTCTCTCTCTCTCTCTCTCATTGGATGTTTCTTTTTTTTTGTAGGTGACATTATCTTTGCCGCTCACATCAACTTATCGTCCATTGCTAGTGACGGGAAGTTCTTGTGCAAAGTTGCCAAAGACTCCATCTTCCGAGGTGGATCCGTCATCTAATCGCTGAAGGCAATCCGCTTCTGTCTGCAGGTGACGTCGAGTTCTATCTGCAAGTGACATCGACTTCTCTCTGATGGTTACGCTAACAACAATCCACTGGCAACTTCACCTTCTTTCTACAGCTGACATCGGCTCCTCTCTACAAAGGACGCCAGCGCCTCTCTCCATATGACGTCGGGTTCTCTCTCCAGTTACATCGACTCTGACTACATGTGACGTCGCCTTCTCTCAAGACGAGACGGCGACAACTCTCGGCACATGATGTCGACATCTGTCCAGGTAACAACGACTCCTCTCTCCAAGTGTCATGAACTTCTCTACGCATGTAACATTAACAACTATAAAGTCTCGTTGTGACCTTCTTCCTGCTAGGGATGTTGACATTTTTCTGCAGGTGATGCAGAAACCTATTTCCCGGTAATATCAACATATCACAAGAGGTGACACATAATTCATTATTTTCAGGTAAGTTTGACTTCTCTTTTTTCACTGAAGACGAGTTTCTCTGTCTTGTTGTTAGTCTCTCTCTCTCTCTCTCTCTCTCTCTCTCTCTCAGTATCGACTTTTGTTTCCTTGTAGATGACATAATCTTTACCATTCACATCGACTTGTCTTCCATTGCAAGTGACAGCAAATTCCTGTCTGCAGTTACCAGAGTCTTTACCTTCTGAGGTGGCATGACCTAATCGATGATGGCATCCGCATCTGTTTACAGGTGACGTCTAGTACTTTCAGCAACTCTGCTGGTCACTTATGATATCGACTGTTCTTTGCAGGTGATGTGCAGTTCTCACCGCAGAAACAGTATCATAGACTTCTTCTTGCGGGTGACTTCAACTTCTCTCTGCAGGTGACATCTTATTTTCTCGGAATGTGAAGTCAAATTTTCTCTCCCCTTTCTCTATAAGTGACACTGCCTCTTCTCTCTATTTGACACCGACTACTCTCTACAGGTGACGCCAACTATTCTCTATAGGTGTTGCCAACTATTCTCTGCAGGTGGCGCGAACTACTCTACAGGTAATGCCGACTACTCTTTGCAGGTAACACAGACCACTCTGCAGAGGTACACCTTCAACTTATCGTTACAGACGACGCCGGTATCTTTCAGCACGAAACGCCGACCTCTTTTTGCTGCGATGACTGTAATCACTATAATTATCACTACTTTCAGCGTTACTGTTACTCTTATTGTTACTATTATTACTGCTAATAGGCTACTACTACTACTACTACTACTACGACTCCAATTATTATTATTATTACTATTGTATTTATTATTATTATTATTATTAATGTCATTATTATTATTATTATTTTTTTATTATTATTATTATTATTATTATTAATATTATTGTTGTTATTGTTGTTGTTGTTGTTATTACTATTATTATTATTATTTTATTATTATTATTATTATTATTATTATTGTTATTGTTGTTGTTATTACTATTATTATTATTTTTTTTATTATTATTATTATTGCTTATATATATAATGATAATAATAATAATAATAATAATATTATTATTATTATTATTATTATTATTATGTGTTAAGAAAAATAATAATAATAATAATAATAATAATAATAATAATAATAATATTACTATTATTATTATTATTATTATTATTAATGTTATTATTATTAAATTGTTGTTGTTGTTGTTGCTGTTAATTTAGTGGTAACATATTCATAGCAGTATTTTCCATGACACATTTTCTTCATTGTTGGATTTTTGGCAGAGATTCATGGCTTTCGGGCGGTTTTTAGGTGCATAGTTGATGTGTATCCGGGCGGTGTTTAGTTCCATTTTCTGGCGGGTGGTAGTTAGTCTGCCAAAGCTATATAAGGCCTGGCCGAAGCTTCCACGAGCAGTTCGGGTGGAGCAGCAGCCAGAGCAATATGTCCTTCCCAGCCTGCCAGACCCACCACAGGGACCCACACATCCTCCACACCCCCCACTACTCCTTCCCCACCCACCACCACCTCGGGGAAGGTCAAGTGGTACAGCTTCAGGCCAGGTTATGGCTTCATCACGAGGATGGACAACCAGCAGGACATTTTGTCCACTGCACCGCCATCAAAAAGACAAACCTCAGGAAGGTTGGAAAGTCCTTGGTGGAAGGGGAGAGAGTGGAGTGTACTATCAGAAGAGGGAGTAAGGGGCCAGAAGCTGCCTCTGTCACCGACCCTTCTGGCAGCCAAGTAGAGGGATCTACCCCCGCCCAAGATCGACGCAAACATCCACGTTCATGTGCAGCTGATAAGGATAATACCACCAAGGCAAACAAAGCTGCATGCATACCATCTGCAATTGCAATTGCACAAGAAGACCGGGAAGCCCTCACCATATTAATCCCTCTGAGGCTTAGCCACAACACACTGCCTCGATCTCCATCCCTGAAGAGGCAGTCAATGTGGTCACCCCTGCCCCCCAGCCTCCTCTGCCATCTTAAATGGAAGAAGACCCCAAGAGCAAGAAGAGCCAGGAACAAGATATCCCCGGGGCAAGAAGACCCGGGGAAATAGCCTAAAACCCGGATAAAAGACCTCAGGGCAACTGTCAGGAAAAATTATCGGAGAATCCCTAACTTTCTCTCTGTTGAGCACCACCTCTCCTCCTCTAAACCTCACCTTCTTTTTCTAACGGAGACTCAGCTGTCTGAGGCAACTGACAGCAAACCCTTTTCTGTATCCTCCTACTTTCTCTATACTCATTTCAAAGCCAAAGGTGGCTGTTGTGTATACATACGCAACGACTTATCTTGCTCTCGTGTTCCTGAACTTGATTCTTCTGAATTCTCCACTCTCTGGCTTCGGCTTTCCTGTCATTCTCAGACTAAATATATCTGTGCTGTTTACTTATCCCCTAATTCTACTGACTATCAAAAATTCTTCGACTATCTTACTTCTACGATGGAACACATTCTGTCCATTTCTCCTTTCTCTGAAATCTCCATTCTTGGAGATTTCAATGTTCACCACCACCTTTGGCTCTCCTCTCCTTTCACGGATCCACCTGGTGAACAAGCCTACATCTTTTCTATCCTTAATGACCTAGAGCAGCTTGTACAGCACCCTACCCGTATCCCTGACCTCCTTGGAGAGAGCTCCAACATACTTGACCTCTTCCTCACAACTAATCCTTCTGCTTACTCTGTTAATCTTTTCTCTCCGTTGGGCTCCTCCGATCACAACCTTATTACCTTAACCTGTCCTATCGCTCCAGTACTGCCTGCGGACCCTCCAGGGAAACGTCGTCTCTGGCATTTTGGAGCTGCGGACTAGGAGGCCCTCAGGCAGTACTTCTTTGATTTTCCCTGGAATGATTATTGCTTCCATGGCCGTGAGCCATCTGAGTGTGCCTTGCGCATTACGGAGGTTATTCTCTCGGACATGGAAGCATACATTCCTTTCTCATATCCTTTGACTAACGCAAGAAAGCCTTGGTTTAATCACGCTTGTTCTAATGCTGTCCGCAACAAGGAGAAAGCCTACAAAAGGTACCGGAGCCAACCCACCCCTGAATCACATAATCTTTACGTTTCTGCCCGGAATCGTGCTAAGTCTGTTCTTCGCTCTACTAAAAATAATTTCATCCATACTAAATGCTCTCAACTCTCCAACTCGAATTCTTCCCGCTCCTTCTGGCACCTTGCCAAAAATCTTTCTAACAACTTTACCTCATCATCCTTCCCTCCTCTTTTCTACTCTGATGGTTCTGTAGCTATTTCTTCTACTGATAAAGCAGATCTCTTCGCACAGACTTTCTCCTCCAATTCCACCTTAGACGATTCCGGTGCTGTTCCTCCATCACTTCCCCCCTCTGACTTCCTCATGGCTGACATTAAAATTTCTTCAGTTGATGTATTTTCTGCCATTACTGGCCTCAGTACTAACAAGGCATATGGGCCTGATGGGGTCCCTCCTGTTGTTCTCAAAAACTGTGCTTCTGTGCTTACACCCTGCCTAGGCAAACTATTTCGCCTTTGTCTGTCAACTTGTACCTTTCCTTCTTGCTGGAAGTTTGCTCTCATTCAGCCAGTCCCAAAGAAGGGTGACCACTCCCAACCCTCCAACTATCGTCCAATTGCTTTAACGTCCTGTATTTCAAAAGTTTTCGAGTCAATTCTTAATAAAAAATTTTTAAGGCATCTTTCCTATCACAACCTTCTTTCCGCTCGCCAGTATGGGTTCCGTCAGGGACGCTCCACTGGTGATCTTCTCACCTACCTTTCAGACTCCTGGTCATCCTCCTTTCGGGACTTTGGCGAAAGCTTTGCCATTGCACTTGACATCTCAAAGGCTTTCGATCGAGTCTGGCATAAATCTTTAATTTCCAAACTGCCCTCCTACGGTTTCTATCCTTCTATCTGTACCTTCATCGCTAGCTTCCTTTCTGGTCGTTCTATAGCTGCTGTCGTAGACGGCCATCGTTCTTCTCCTAGATCTATCAACAGTGGTGTTCCTCAGGGCTCTGTCCTATCACCAACTCTCTTCCTTTTATTCATCAATGATCTTCTAAGCTGTACATCTAACCCTATCCACTCATACGCTGATGACTCCACCCTTCACCTTTCCATTCGGTTCCCGCAACGCCCATCTCAACAGTTACTTCAAGAAACAAGGGATGAGGCTATGGCACACCTAATGTCTGACTTGGCTCATATCTCTGACTGGGGTAAAAATAATATGGTTGTCTTTAATTCTTCTAAGACTCAGTTCTTACACCTATCAACCCGACAAAATCTTCCACAGGTATACCCACTAATGTTTAATAATATTCAGATTAATCCTGCATCATCCTTGAACATGCTTGGGGTTTCATTTACTCGGGACTTATCTTGGAAAGATCATATTACATCTCTTGTAAAATCTGCTTCCAAGAGATTGGGCGTGCTAAGCCGACTCCGCTCTTTCTTTACCCCTGCACAATTGTTGACTCTATACAGGGGTTTTATCCGCCCCTGTGTGGAGTGCAACTCTCATGTGTGGGGAGGCTCCCCACATACAGCTCTTCTCAATAGGGTGGAGTCAAAGGCTTTTCGTCTCATTAACTCTCCTCCTCTTACTGACTCCCTTCAACCTCTGTCTCTTCGCCGCACTGTTGCATCTTTATCTCTTTTCTATCGCTACTTTAATGGTCACTGCTCCTCTGAACTGTCTGCTTGCATTCCTCCACCTCTACGACGGGCGCGTAGCACCCGTCTGGCAGCAAACTCTCATCCTTTTTCTGTCCAACTCTCTAATGCAAGAGTTAACCGTTACTCCCAGTCTTTCATTCATGCAACAGGTCAGCTCTGGAACTGTCTCGCTCTGTCTGTATTTCCTCCTGCCTATGATCTCCAGTCTTTCAAACGCAGTGTGTCCAGGCATCTCAAAATGATCGGATCTTGAATTTGGCTCTCTATTGTATTTTGTTTTTCTCTTGGAGGGAACTGTTACTGCGGGCTCATGGCCTTTGGTTCCTTCTTCCTCGCATAAAAAAAAAAAAAAAAAAAAAAAGTTCCTACAGCTGAGATAGGATCTAGTTATGTCCACCAGGTAATAACTGGTCTGTGTAGGCACAGCTGAGATAGGATCTAGTTATGTCCACCAGGTAATAACTGGTCTGTCTAGGCACAGCTGAGATAGGATCTAGTTATGTCCACCAGGTAATAACTGGTCTGTCTAGGCACAGCTGAGATAGGATATAGTTATGTACACCAGGTAATAACTGGTCTGTCTAGGCACAGCTGATATAGGATCTAGTTATATCCACCAGGTAATAACTGGTCTGTCTAGGCACACCTGAGATATGATCTAGTTATGTCCACCAGGTAATAACTGGTCTGTCTAGGCACAGCTGAGATAGAATCTAGTTATGTCCACCAGGTAATAACTGGTCTGTCTAAGCACAGCTGAGATAGGATCTAGTTATGTCCACCATGTAATAACTAGTCTGTCTAGGCACAGCTGAGATAGGCTCTAATTATGTCCACCAGGTAATAACTGGTCTGTCTAGGCACAGCTGAGATAGGCTTTAGTTATGTCCACCAGGAAATAACTGGTGTGTCTAGGCACAGCTGAGATAAGCTCTAGTTATGTCCACCAGATAATAACTGGTCTGTCTAGGCACAGCTGAGATAGGATCTAGTTATGTCCACCAGGTAATATCTGGTCTGTCTAGGCACAGCTGAGATAGGCTCTAGTTATGTCCACCAGGTAATAACTGGTCTGTCTAGGCACAGCTGAGATTGGCTCTAGCTATTGCCACCATGTAATAACTGGTCTGTCTAGGCACAGCTGAGATAAGATCTAGTTATGTCCACCAGGTAATAACTGGTCTGTCTAGGCACAGCTGAGATAGGATCTAGTTATGTCCACCAGGTAATAACTGGTCTGTCTAGGCACAGCTGAGATTGGGTCTAGTTATGTCCACCAGGTAATAACTGGTCTGTGTAGGCACAACTGAGATAGGATCTAGTTATGTCCACAAGGTAATAACTGGTCTGTCTAGGCACAGCTGAGATAGTATCTAGTTATGTCCACCAGGTAATAACCGGTCTGTCTAGGCACAACTGAGATAGGATCTAGTTATGTCCACCAGGTAATAACTGGTCTGTGTAGGCACAACTGAGATAGGATCTTGTTATGTCCACCAGGTAATAACTGGTCTGTCTAGGCACAGCTGAGATAGGATCTAGTTATGTCCACCAGGTAATAACTGGTCTGTCTAGGCACAACTGAGATAGGATCTAGTTATGTCCACCATGTAATAACTGGTCTGTCTAGGCACAGCTGAGATAGGATCTA
Organism: Coenobita brevimanus; assembly: GCF_032717465.1. Classification (NCBI taxonomy): domain Eukaryota; kingdom Metazoa; phylum Arthropoda; class Malacostraca; order Decapoda; family Coenobitidae; genus Coenobita; species Coenobita brevimanus. The sequence goes on along the minus strand of NC_137062.1, from coordinate 19,708,854 downwards.
GTTATGTCCACCAGGTAATTACTAGTCTGTCTAGGCACAGCTGAGATAGGATCCAGTTATGTCCACCAGGTAATAACTGGTCTGTCTTGGCACAGCTGAGATAGGCTCTAGTTATGTCCACCAGGTAATAACTGGTCTGTCTAGGCACAGCTGTGATAGGATCTAGTTATGTCCACAGGTAATAACTGGTCTGTCTAGGCACAGCTGGGACAGGATCTAGTTATGTCCACAGGTAATAACTGGTCTGTCTAGGCTGAGCTGAGATAAGATCTAGTTATGTCCACCATGTAATAACTGGTTTGTCTAAAAACAATTGAGGTAGTACCTACTAATATATTTTTATTTATCAGTTATGATCGCATTTCGTGTTGGAAGTGACGCATACTTCAATATATTTGGGTGCTTTTAACATGTTTTATTTTACTATCGATGACTCTCTCTCTCTCTCTCTCTCTCTGTCTCTCAATGCAAAGTTGTGCCTTTTAGCAGGTGACATGATCTTTACCAGTAACATCGACTCATCTTCCATTGCATAGGATGGCAAATTCTTTTCTGCAGTTGCAAAGTCCCTGTATTAAGAGGTGGCATCGTCTTCTAGCGGCAGATGGCATCCACTTCTGTTACAGGTGTCGTCGAGTTATTTCTACAAGTGACATCGACTTCTCCCTGTTGGTGACTCTGACAACTCTCAGCAGCAACAACTTCTCTCTACAGTTGACATCGGGTTCTTTCAACAAGGGACGTCAACTACTTCCTGCCGATGACGTAGTGTTCACTTTTCATATATCGTTGTGTCTATCTGCAAGTGACATCGACTTCTACCTATACGTGACGTCTCCTTCTCTCGAGGCGGGAAGTCATCTCTCACTCTTCACTTCGACTTCTTTCAAAGTGACGCCAGTTTTAAATGAAGGTTACACAGACTTCTCTACGCTAGTAACGTTAACAGTTCTCTGGAGGCGGTGTGACCTTCTTTCTGAGAGAAAAGTCGACTTGCTTCTGTAGGTGACATGCTACGTAGAAATCTGTCTGAAGCTAATATTAATATATCAAAACAGGGACACATTATTCAATACTTTGTGGTAAGTTGTACTTCTCTCTCTCTCTCTCTCTCTCTCTCTCTCTCTCTCTCTCTCTCTCTCAGTATCTACTTATATTTCTTTGCAGGTGACATAATCTTTACCGCTCACATGGATTTGTCTTCCGTTGCATGTGACGGCAAATTCTTGTCTCCAATTGCCAAAATCTAAGTCGTCTGAGGTGGCATCGCCTTCTAATCTCAGATGGCATCCGCTTCTGTGTGTAGGTTACGCCGAGTACTCTTAACAAGTGACTTCTATTTCTCTCTGCTGGTCGCATATGATATCGACCTCTCGTTGCAGGTGATGTGGAGTTGTCTCTGCAAATACAGCATCATAGACTTCTTCCTGCAGGTGACTTCGACTTCTCTCTGCAGGTGACATCTCATTTTCTCTGAAAGTGAAGTCGACTTTTGTCTGCCTCCTCACTACAAGTGACACCACCTTCTCTCTGCAGGTGATGCTGACTATTCTCTGCAGGTGATGCTGACTATTCTCTGCAGGTGATGCTGACTATTCTCTGCAGGTGATGCTGACTATTCTCTGCAGGTGATGCTGACCATTCTCTGCAGGTGATGCTGACTATTCTCTGCAGGTGATGCTGACTATTCTCTGCAGGTAATGGTGGCTATTCTCTGCTGATGATAGTGACTATTCTCTGCAGGTGATGCTGACTATTCTCTAGGGTGATGCTGACTATTCTCTGCTGATGCTGCTGACTATTCTCTGCAGGTGATGCTGACTATTCTCTGCTGATGCTGGTGACTATTCTCTGCAGGTGATGCTGACTATTCTCTCCTGATGCTGCTGACTATTCTCTTCTGATGCTGCTGACTATTCTCTGCTGATGCTGCTGACTATTCTCTGCTGATGATGTTGACTACTCTCTGCAGGTGACGCCGACTGTTCTCTGCAGGTGACGCCGAATAGGTTATTCTCTTCAGGTGACGCCGACTATTCTCTGCAGGTGACGCCGACTACTCTCTGAAGGTGACGCCGACTACTCTCTGCAGGTGACGCCGAATAGGCTAGTCTCTGCAGGTGACGCCGCCTGCTCTCTGAAGGTGACGCCGACTACTCTCTGCATATGACGCTGACCATTCTGCGCAGGTGTCGTCAAATTATCTCTTCAGGTGACGTCATCATCTTTCTGCGGGAAACGTCAACTTCTTTTTATGGGGATCACTCTAATGATCAACATCATCATCATCACTATTGTCATCGTCACTATTAGTATTACTGTTACTACTACTGCAACTTCTAATACAACTAGGCTACTGCTTCTTCTGTTACTATTATTATTATTATTATTATTATTGTTAATATTATTACAATTATTACTATTATTATTAATATTATTATTATTATTATTGTTGTTGTTGATGTTGTTATTATTATTCTAATTATTATTATTATTTTTATTATTATTCTAATTATTATTATTATTATTATTATTATTATTATTATTATTATTATTACTATTATCATTATTATTATTATTATTATTATTATTATTATTATTATTTTAATTATTATTATTTGTTTTTTTATCATTATTATTATTATTGTTATTGTTATTATTATTATTGTTGTTGTTATTGCTATTATTATTATTATTATTATTATTATTATAATAATCATTATTATTATTATAATTGTTGTTGTTTTTGTTATCATTAATATTATTATTATAATTATTATTTTACTTATGGTTATTATTATTCTAATTATTATTCTAATTCTTATTATTATTATTATTATTATTATTATTATCTTTATTATTATGATTATGATTATTATTATTATTATTATTACTATTAATATTGTTATCATTATTATTATTATTATTATTATTATTATTATTATTATCATAATTATTATTATTGTTGTTGTTTTATTGTTATTATATTATCATTATTATTATTATTGTTTTTATTATTATCGTTTTTATTATTATTATTATTATTATTATCACAATTATTATTTTTATTAATATTATGATGATGATGATGGTGATTATTATTATTATTATTAATATTATTATTATTACTATTAATATTATTATTTTATATGATTATCATTATTATGATTATTATTAAAAATTATTATTATTAATATTAATAGTTTCATTATTATTATTGTTACTATTATTATTATCATTATTGTTGTTATTAACATTATTACTATTTTTATTATCATTATTTTTTCTTATTATTTACTTTTTATTATTGTTGTAATTATTATTATTATTAATTTTATAATAATAATAATAATTATTATTATTGTTATCATTATTATTATTAATATTATTATTATTATTATTATTATTATTAATATTATTATTATAATTATTATTATCAGTATTATTATTATTAGTATAATTATTATTAATATTATTATTATTATTATTATTATTATTATTATCACTATTATTTATTATTATTATTATTATTATTATAATTATTATTATTATTTTAATTATAATTATTATTTTTTTTTTATTATTATTGTTATTATTCTTATTATCATTATTGTTGTTATTAACATTAATATTAATATTATTATTATTTTTATGATTATTAATATTATTATTATTATTATTATTATTATTGTTATTATTATTACTATTATTATAATTGTTATTATTATTATTATTATTATTATTATTATTATTATTATTGTCATTATTATTATTATAATCATAATTATTATTATTATGATTATTATTACTATTTTTATTATTAATTTAATTATTATTTTTATTATTATTTTCATGATTATTACTATTATTATCATTATTATTATTAATGTAATTAATAATAATAATAATAATATTATTATTATTATTATTCTCATTACAATTTTTTTATTAATTTTATTATTATTTATTTTATTCCCATTATTATTATTATTAGTAGTAGTAGCAGTAGTAGTAGTAGTTGTAGTAGTAGTAGTAGTAGTATTGTTGTTATTATTATCATCATCATTATTATCATTATTATCATTATTATTGTTATTATTATAATCATTATAATTATTATTACTATTATTATTATTATTATTATCATTATTATTGTTATTTTTGTTATTATCATTATTATTATTATTATTACTATTATTATTATTATTATTATTATTATTAAAATATTGTTGTTGTTGTTGGTGTTAATTTAGTGGTAACATATTCATAGCAGTATTTTCCATGACACATTTTCTTCATTGTTGGATTTTTGGCAGAGATTCATGGCTTTCGGGCGGTTTTTAGGTGCATAGTTGATGTGTATCCGGGCGGTGTTTAGTTCCATTTTCTGGCGGGTGGTAGTTAGTCTGCCAAAGCTATATAAGGCCTGGCCGAAGCTTCCACGAGCAGTTCGGGTGGAGCAGCAGCCAGAGCAACATGTCCTTCCCAGCCTGCCAGGCCCACCACAGGGACCCACACATCCTCCACACCCCCCACTGCTCCTTCCCCACCCACCACCACCTCGGGGAAGGTCAAGTGGTACAGCTTCAGGCCAGGTTATGCCATCGGCTTCTCTCTACAATGGACGTCAACTACTCTCTGCGGATGACGTCGGGTTCTCACTTCATATATCGTCGGTTCTCTCTGCAGGTGACGTCCACTTCTGTCTGCAGGAAACGTCACCTTCTCTCTAAACGACACGTCGACATCTCTTTGCACGTGACGTCGGCTTCTCTCCTGGTGGCGCCGGCATCATTTACAAGTAACACAAACTCCTCTAAGCAGGTAACGTTAACAGCTGTCAAGAGGCGGTGTGACCTTCTTCCTGCAAGGAATGTCCACTTCTTTCTGCAGGTGACGCTCATTTCTCTATGCAAGTGATTTCCACTTCATGCAGTAGTGCAGTTTGGCTCTCTCTACACGTGACGTCAGCCGGTTTGTATACGAGACGGGAAATTCTATTTGCTGTTCACCTCGACATATCACGGCAGGTGACATCGACGTCAACATTATCAGGTAATGTTTCCTGCCATCTTTCCGTTACCGTTAAATCTGTGTGTGTGTGTGTGTGTGTGTGTGTGTGTGTGTGTGTGTGTGTGTGTGTGTGTGTCTTTATCTATATATCTTTCACTATGTCATCAAGACAGTTTTCTCTCTTTTCAGGTCACTTCAACTCACTTTCCTTGTAGGCGTCATTGATCCTGACGGCAACACACACTTCTTTGAAGGTGGTGTCACTTCTTCCTGCTCGGAACATGGACTTCTTTTTGTAGGTGACGCTGATTTCTCTCTGCAACTGATGTCCACTTCAGTCCGTAGTGAAAGTCGACTCTATCAACAAGTGACGTCGGCCTCTTTTGGCGGGAGACGGCAACTTCTATTTGCAGGTGACCTCGACGTATCACGGCAGGCGACCCCGACGTAATAATTCCAGGTAAAGTTGCTTCTTTCTTTTCTTTAACGTTGAATCTCTCTCTCTCTCTCTCTCTCTCTCTCTCTCTCTCTCTCTCTCTCTCTCTCAATATCGAGTTTTGTTTCTTTGCAGATGACATGATCTTTACCGCTCACATCGACTCTCTTCCATTTTAAGTGATGGGAAATTCTTGTCTTCATTTGCCAAAGTCTAAATTTGCTGAGGTGGCATCACATTCTAATCGCAGATGTAATCAGCTTCTGTGTGCATGTGATGTCTAGTACTTTCTGCAAGTGACGTAGATTTCTCTCTGCTGGTCTCTGATGATATCGACAGCACTTTCTATGTGATGTTCAGTTCTGTCTGCAAATTCAGCATCATACACTTCTTCCTGCAGGTGACTTCGACTTCTCTCTGCAGGTGACATCTCATTTTATCGGAATGGAAAGTCGACTTTTGTCTACCCTCTCTCTACAAGTGACACTGCCTTATCTCTGCAGGTGACGCTGTCTACTCTCTGCAGGGTGACGCTGACTACTCTCTGGAGGTGACGCCGACTACTCTCTGCAGGTGACGCTGACTACTCTCTGCGAAAAGCCAAACCTCAGGAAGGTTGGAAAGTCCTTGGTGGAGGGGGAGAGAGTGGAGTGTACTATCAGAAGAGGGAGTAAGGGGCCAGAAGCTGCCTCTGTCACCGGCTCTTCTGGCAGCCAAGTGGAGGGATCTACCCCCGCCCCAGATCGATGCAAACATCCACGTTGATGTGCAGCTGATGAGGATAATACCACCCAGGCCCACAAAATTGCATGCAGACAATATGCGATTGCAGTTGTACAAGAAGACCGGACAGCCCTCACCATATTAATCTCTCTGCTGCTCCACCACAACTAACTGCCTCGTTTTCCATCCTTGAAGAGGCAGTCAATGTTGTCATCCCGGCTCTGCCGCCTCCTCTGCTCTCTCCACCACCACCTCTGCCACAAGATGACCAGCACCCCCTTGCCCTATCACCACTGGAATAATCGAGATTGAAGAGTGTCCTGCCTCTCCTCTAGCTTCACAGTCACCTGCTGCTTCACCATCACGAAAGAAGAGAAAGAAGAAGAAACCAGTACCTGCCACCACCTCTTCATTGCCACCAGCACCAGAACAGCGCCAACAAGACCCTGCCGACGCCTTGCACCACATCTCCACCATGATACCACCAATGGACACCAAGACCAGTGCTTACATCTTTTCCCTCACCGACCACCAACTGGACGCCCTGCAAGACCACTACCTCTGCGACGACGAGCTTCATTGCCTAGTAGACACAATCATCCGTGTTTACTGGAAGAAAGACGTGACTCCCTACAACGAATGTTGCATTCAAAAGGCAGCAAGCTCCTTCCCAAGTGAAGCAGCTATCCTACAGTATATTAGTCAGACTACTTCCTCCTTTACCTCCGACATTCCGCCACTGACTGAGCAATTACCTGGGCCCGATTCCCTCAAAGAACAGGAAACTAAAAACCACCACCAACAACAACTTCAATGAATCATTAGGAGTTGGAGGAGTAGAGAGAGGGCACGCGCTCCTCTGACCCTGGGTGAAAGAAGACTTCCGGGGTATAAGACCCCGAAGGTAATAAGATATCAGAGGGAAGAAGAACCCAGGTGCTAGAAATCCCCCGGGGCAATAAGAACCAGGGATATAAAATCAAGGAAAGAAAGACCTCAGGACAACTGCCAGGAATTTTTTTCAGAGAATCTCTGTTACGTTCGTACAGCTGAGATAGGATCCAGTTACTGTATGTCCACCAGGTAATAACTGGTCTGTCTAGGCACAGCTGAGATAGGATCTAGTTATGTCCACCAGGTAATAACTGGTCTGTCTAGGCACAGCTGAGATAGGATCTTGTTATGTCCACCAGGTAATAACTGGTCTGTCTAGGCACACCTGACATAGGATCTAGTTATGTCCACCAGGTAAAAACTGGTCTGTCTAGGCACAGCTGGGATAGGATCTAGTTATGTCCACCAGGTAATAACTGGTCTGTCTGAAAACAGTTTAGGTAGGACCTTGTAATATTTATTTTATTTATCAGGAAAGATCGATTATCATGATGGAGGTGACGCAGACTTCTATACACTTAGGTAATGTTAACTACTTTCATTTTACTAACGACGACTTGCTCTCTCTCTCTCTCTCTCTAGATAGATAGATAGATAAATAGATATTGATAGATATAGATATCTTTATTTATCTGTATATCTGTCACTTTGTTACCAATTTATCTCACTTTTCAGGTTACTTCTACTTCGTTATCCTAACAGGTGTCACGTCATAAAAATTACAGGCATCATCCACTTCTTCCTTGAAGGTGGCATCGACATCTGCTTGCTGGAAACATCGACTTCTTTTTGAAGGTGAAACTGATTTCCCGATGCAAGTAATGTCCATTTCATTGCGAATGGGACGTCGACTCTCTCTACACGTGACGTCGGCCTCTTTCTGCGAGTAACGGGAAATCTATTCGCAGGTGACCTGGACATATCACGGCAGGGGAAACAGACGACAAAGTATCCAGATAAGAGTTCGTTCCTTCATTTCTTTTACATTTAGTCTCTCTCTCTCTCTCTCTCTCTCTCTCTCTCTCTCTCTCTCTCTCTCTCTCTCAATATTGACTTGTTTCTTTGCAGATGACATGATCTTTACCGCTCACGTCGACTTGTCTTCCATTGGAAGTGATGGTAAAATCTTGTCTTCAGTTGCCAAAGACTAAATCTTCTGAGGTGGCATCGCCTTCTAATCGCAGATGTAATCAGCTTGTGTGTGCAGGTGATGTCGAGTACATTCTGCAAGGACATATACTTCTCTGCTGGTTGCTGCTGATATCGAACGTTCTGTGCTAATGATCTTAAGTTCTCTCTGCAGATAAAAAATAGAAGACGTCTTCCTGCAGGTGACGTCGACTTCGTTCTTCGGGTGACATTTTATTTTTTAGGAATGTGAAGTGGACTTTTCTCTGCCATCTCTCTACAAGTAGCCCCGCCTTTGCTCTGCACGAAACACCGACTTCTCTCTGTAGGTGGCCCCGACTACTCTCTACAGGTAACACTGACTACTCTCTTCAGGTAACACCGACTACTCTCTGCAGGTGATGTCGACTACTCTCTGCAGGTGATGTCGACTACTCTCTGCAAGTAACACCGACTACTCACTGCAGGTAAAGCCAACTACTCTCTGCAGGTAAAGCCAACTACTCTCTGCAGGTAAAGCCAACTACTCTCTGCAGGTAAAGCCAACTACTCTCTGTAGGTAAAGCCAACTACTCTCTGCAGGTAAAGCCAACTACTCACTGCAGGTAAAGCCAACTACTCACTGCAGGTAAAGCCAACTACTCTCTGCAGGTAAAGCCAACTACTCTCTGCAGGTAAAGCCAACTACTCTCTGCAGGTAAAGCCAACTACTCTCTGCAGGTAAAGCCAACTACTCTCTGCAGGTAAAGCCAACTACTCTCTGCAGGTAAAGCCAACTACTCTCTGCAGGTACGTTGGCTTCTTTCTGCGGGAAAGGTCGAGCTCTTTTCTGAGGGATTACTGTGATCACTATCATCATCACTATTTTGATCGTCATCATTAGTATTATTATACCTTTTTTAATTGGTACTAGGCTATTTTTTGTTTTATTATTATTATTATTGGTACTAGGCTATTTTTGGTATTATTATTATTATTATTATTATTGGTACTAGGCTATTTTTTATATTATTATTATTATTATTTTGTGGTAGGTGGGGGCGCTCACCATCCACTCACTCAATGTAGTGCTGCTCTCGGGTGTCTGCCCTGTCCTCTCATCCATCCTTCTTTCCTTCCATCTTCTTCTATCTTTCTTTCCTTCATTCTTTCCTCGTCCTTCTGCCTACGGGTGACTTTACACTCTCTCTTCTGTCTTTCATTCCTTCATTCTTTCCTCTTCCTTTTGCCTATGGGTGACTCTACACTGAGTGACAAGTCAAATGGTTTCCTGTACACCAGGAAACTATTTACTAAGCTGGGTGGTAACCATTTAACCAAATTTTGGCGCCTGGTGGTTTAGTGGGTAATTATTGTGCTCCAATCGGACTGAGCCGGTGAAGGTTTATATCCAAGGGATGGTTGGGGTTTATTGCTCACGTAATGCCACTCAGGGATGAGTGAGATTGGTCACTCTCATCTTAAATGTCAGGACCAACTGCCTAGCCACGGACTCCTACGCTTCTCATGGGGCAACATAGGACTGGATGATGTAAGGGTGGAATTATTATTATTATTATTATTTTTTTTTTTATTGTTGTTGTTGTCGTTTTGTTATTAAAATATTAATAATAATAATAATTAATAATAATAATAATAATAACAATAATAATAATAATAATAATAATAATAATAATAATAATAATATTATTATTATTATTATTATTAATATTATCATTAATATTAATACATTATTATCATTATTATTATTATCAATATTAACAATACTATTATTATTTATATTATTAATATTATTATTTATAATTTTAATATTATTATTATATTATTAATATTATTATTAATAATATTGATATTATTATTAATATTATTAATATTATTTTTAATATTATTAATAGTATTATTATTATTATTAATATCAATATTAATAATATTATTAATATTATTAGTAATATTAATATCATTCTTAATATTATTAATATTGTTGTTATTATTATTTATATTATTACTATTATTATTATTATTATCATTATTATTATTATTATTGTCATTATTATTTTTATTATTATTATTATTATTATTATTAATACTTTTTAATATGAATATTAATGTTAACATTAATATTAACATTATTATTAATATTATTATGATTATTATTATCATTATTATTATTTTTATTTTTATTATTATTATTATCATCATTATTATTGTTTTTATTAATTACACTATTATTATTATTATTATTATTATTGTTGTTGTTGTTGTTGTTGTTGTTGTTGTTTTTATTATTATTATTATTAATATTATAATTATTATTATCATTATTATAATTAATATCATAATTATAATTAATATTATTATAATTATTATTAATATTAATATTTTATTTTAGAAATATCATTTTTATTAGTACCAATATTATTATTAATTTTATCAATATTATTTTTATTATTACTAATATTATTTTTTTTATTATTATTATTATTATTATTATTATTATTATTATTTTTATTATTATTATTATAATTATTGTTATCATTATTATTATTCTTATTCTTATTATCGTTATTATTTTTTTCATTAATATTATTATTATTAGTATTATTATTAATATTATTAGAGAAGGCAGTGTTTGGAAACTCCCTGTACTGTTGTTTGCAGATGATACTGTGTTGTTGAGTGAAGACGAAGGGGAGCTGCAAGGCTTGGTGGATGAGTTTGGGAGAGTGTAAGAAACGGAATCTAAAGGTGAATGTGGGGAAGAGTAAAGTGATGGTCTTTGAGAGAGGTGAAGTCAGTGAATGTGCAGCGAGGTTGGATGGTGAGGAATTGGAAAATGTGAGTACGTTTAAGTACTTGGGTAGTGTGATGAGTAAGGATGGAGGTTTGGAGGGTGAAGTGCTTGAAAGGGTACAGCAGGGAAGAAAGGTTGCTGGTTCTTTGAAAGCAGTGATAAGAAACAGGGAAGTGAGCATGGAAGTGAAAAAGTTACTACATGACAGTATTGTGATACCAACTCTAACGTATGGAAGTGAAGCTTGGACGTTGTTGGAAGGACACAAGTCAAGAGTGAGAGCAGTGGAATGAGTTATTTAAGAGGAGCCTGTGGAGTCACGTGGAGAGACAGGCTGTCGAATGAGGATATAAAGGAGCGTTGTGGTGTGGATGTGGATGTGATAGCAAGCGTTAGGAGGAACACACTGAGGTGGTTTGGCCATGTGGAGAGGATGGAGGGTGAGAGACTGACTAAGAGACTGTATGTGAGTGAGGTGGAGGGGGGAAGAGGGAGGGGGAGGCCGAGGATGAGATGGAGGGATGGGGTGGAGATGTATATGAGAGAGGGGGGTGTGAGTTGGGAGCAGGGCAGTGAAATGGAGGGGGACAGGGCGACGTGGAGGTGATTTGTTTGTGGCCACCCTAAAACGGGTTTCAGGCGTCTGGCAATAGATAGATAGATAGATAGACTAATATTATTATTAATATTATTATAATATTAATATTATCATTAATATTAATACCATAATTAGTATTAACATTATTACTAATATTATTATTATTATTGATATTAATGTTTTTATTAACATTAATATTATTATCATTATCATTAATACTATTATTAATAATATTAATTTTATTATTATTAATTTGTATAATATTGTTATAATAATAATTATTAATATTAATATTAATATAATAATAACATTAATATTATAATTGTTATTATTAATATTAAAATTATTATTATTAATTATATCATCATTAACATTACTATTATTTTTAATATTATTTTAACAAAAATAATAATAATAATAATAATTTTATTATTATTATTATTATTATTATTATTATTATATTTGTCATTATTATTATTATTATCATTATTATTATTATTTTTATTATAATTATTATTATCATTATTATTATTATCATTGATAATATTATTTTCATTAATATTATTAATATTATTATTAGTACTACTACTAATATTATTATTAATAATATATCATTAATAATATTATTAATAATTTTATTAATATTAATATTTTTTTTCTTAATATTTTTAATATTTTTGTTAGTATTATTAATATTATTATTAATAGAATTAAAATTATTATTATTTTTATACTTTTATTAATCTTATTAATATTATTATTAATATTATTTACATTATTATTATTATTAATATTATCTTTAATATTATTCATATTATTATTAATAATATTAATAGTTTTATTATTAATATTATTAATGTTGTTATCAATATGATTAATATTTTTGTTAATATTTTTAATATTATTATTAAAAATTTGATTAATATTATTATTAAAAAATTTATTAATATTATTAATAACATTGTTAATATTAATATTATCATTATTAATATTATTATCATTATTAATATTATTAGTATTATTAATATTATTAATATCATTAATAATATTATTAATGTTATTAATATTAATATTATTATTGTTACTGTAATTAATATTTATATTAATATCTATATTGTTGTTAATATTATTAAATAATAATATTAATATTATTAATTTTATTATTAATCTTAATATTATTATTAATATTAATATTAATATTAATAATAATATTATTAATAATAAATATAATTTATAATAATAATAATAATAATAATAATAATAAAAATAAAAATAAGAATAAGAATGATAATTATTATTATTATTATCATTTTAATTATTAATAATATTATTATTTTAATAATAATAATAATAATAATAATAATAACAATAATAATAATAATAATAACAATAATAATAATAATAATAACAATGTCATTATTATTATTATTATTATTATTATTATTATTATTATTATTATCACTATTGTTATTATTATTATTATTGTTATTATTATTATTATTAAAAATAATAATGTTATTAATATTATTTATAATTTAATATTAGTATTATTATTAATATTAATAATAATATTTTTATTAATATTGTTATTGATAATTATATTATTATTAATATTATTATTAATAATATTAATAATAATATTATTATTAATATTATTAATAACAACCCCTCTTCCTGCTACTCAGCACCATACAATACACTCCCCACTTGACGGCTACATCCCGTTTTCTGTTTCCCTGTTCTCTTCGCAACCATGTCGCTCCCATATACTTTCCCATCATTTCATTTCTTTCACTGGGACGAGTTGGAGTATTAATCCCACGTGTTTTTTACACCTGATATATTGCATTTCGTAGTTCTGGTATTTTATTTCATATCCTCACCTTGAGACATAAGGTAGAGGACCATTTCTCGTGGTCGAGTAATTAACCTACGACATACTAACAATGAGCTGATCACTTGCACGTCACCTGGCACTTACACACTAATACACACCATCTCTGTAATCATACGTAAAGGATATTACATTCATATCAAGTGTTATGGTAGTAGTGGGGGTGTTGTTAGATTTGCCCGTGAGGCCATCGACTCCTTAATGGTCTGGTGGTAGAAATCTCGGGTCGGAGATGGCCGGACGTAAACACACTAAGGGTTGAATCTAAAAGGTGCCATGAGATTTTTCGATCTGTAAGACATGGGGTGACCTCCAGTGACTCCAATGATCTGTATTACGGTAGTACTGTCTCCGGCCCTCCTACACCTCGGAAAAAGGACATATGGAAGTGACTATTTTTTGTTATCATAGCTAGGATTATGTCAACACTCTCAGGCTGCTATGACTCACAGCTGAATAAACACTCCTGGCCCTAGCTGGAATAAAATACCAGAGAATGTTAGAAAGCAAATTATACGGTATATCAAATTCCTATCCACTGTGTTCCCTACAGTTCTATAGGACCATCGATCTAGCCACTGCACCACCACTTTAATGTTCAGTGACGCTGGTATTCTCTCTCTCTCTCTCTCTCTCTCTCTCTCTCTCTCTCTCTCTCTCTCTCTCTCTTGTAAACCGAACCTGTACACAGCCTGAGACCCAAGGTGCAGTAAGTGTTATTACACTGTTAACGGTGGGCAGGATACCACCCCAGTGTCTGCGGGTATAACCTACATAATTAAATACCTACCCACCTACTTGCCAACGTACCTGCTCCAATGCATTACCGGTTACTAACCAGACCACATTTATAACCATCTCCCCACCTAGTCACATCCTGCCCTACTTACTGGCACTTACCCACCTACATAGCTACAGTACTACCTACCTGCCAAAACATCCACCCAACTTCTGACTTAACTAATGATATATTTGTCTACCTTCCGTCCTATCCACCACCTGCCCATATACAAGCTGTTTTATCTCTCCATTTCTCTGTCTAACTAACTACCTCTCAGTATACTGACTCTACCTGCATACCATTTACCTGCCTGCTAATTACTAACGAGCTTACCAACCAATCACCCATCCTACTTCCCTCCATACCCTTCCCATTTACCTACCTGCTTATTGGTATACGTTCCATCTACTTATCTACCTGCTGTCTGATATATTTGGCTTCCTATCTACTTACATATAAACTTTACTTATCCATTTACCTACCTACCTACCTCCTCGCCTACCAACTTATGTGCCTGCCTTCATACCTACGATATTACGTGTCTGCCTATATACCTACGACCTTACTTGCCTATTTTCTTACCTACCTACATACCAGCCTACCCACCATCACTACCACAATAACCAGAATTATTTCAATACTACTATCCCTATTTCGATCACTCGATCACCGTCACAGCTACCAACATCGCAACCCAAATCACCACGACAACTGCTACCATCTCTACCACAATCGTTGTAACAACTACCACAATCGCTACGCAAAACAGCTCAGGTTCCGGCATCGCTACCACAATCACGATTATCTCCTCCCCAATCATCAATATAGCTACCTACAGTCACTACTGCAATCAACATATCTATCAATATTGATACCACAGTCACTACCACAAGTACCACCATCGATACCACAGCCTTTTCCTTTATATCAATATCACCTTTATTGGAATTATATAATATTATGGACATTATCATATAATGTTAGAAGTGAATCTTATGTATAACTGGACATTACTGAGGATAATGTTCTACACAAAGCACGTGCGCAAACCAACACAAAGAGCCAGACTACAAATTTTAGCTATGCCATCTCAAGAGCATATGATTAATTATATTACTGTAAATGACCAACTAAGTGTATCCGATCATAATGTCATTAGATTTGAGGTACATTTCCCACACATACAACCAAAACAGAATATTGCCTTCCATTGTTCCCTCCAGCAGACTTTGTTGGCTTGGGTAATGCCATAAGTACAATCAGTTTTAGAAATACGACTTCTAACAGACATGGGACTGTTAAACTTGATGAACTATCACAGAAAATTTATACCCACGTAAGAGAAATATACAGCCATCAAACATTAAACCTGCGTGCCTTACTATTAATATTACCTAAGTCTTAGGAAAAAGATATCATCTACAGAAATTGTTTAAAAAGGCCAAATATACAGTAATTAATATGAAATAATGCAACACCACAGAACAAGGAGAAAAGTCTATCTATCTATATGCCTAGGCTGCTTCCCCCAAGGAAAGGGAGGTAGCCGAGATAGGACGACACACTCCCCATTTACTCATCCATTCAAACACATTTATTCGCATCTTAGCCCCAAAGGGGAGAACGAACAGATCCTCACCGCACCACACCGCACAAGGGTCAACTGCGCAATGCAATCAGTGACATCAGCAGCAGGGACCGACAGCAGAGCTGGTTTACCCCTGCCACATCATAACAGACCCATCCCCTTACCCGCACCTGACCTGACTAGCTGATCAGACCAAACGCGGGAGAATATCCCCTCAGGGCTGCGTCATCATTTATTCATTCACAATTTCTCTCCATTTATTTCTGTCATGCACAGCCACTCTTCCTTGCTCAACAGACATCCCTCTTGCATCCAGCGCTCTCTTCACACTGTCCATCAATCCTATTCGTGGTCTTCCTCTCAGCCTTACACCTCTCACATCAGATCTAGTTATCTTTTTCACCAGTCGCTCATTATCCATTCTCTCCATATGCCCAAACCATCGCAACACCCTCTGCTCAACTCTACCAGCCATCTCCTGAACAACTCCAGTTCTCCTTCGCGCTTCATCATTTCTCACTCGATCCATACGTGTCACTCCACACATACTCCTCAGACATCTCATCTCCATTACATTCAAACTTTTCCTCTCTGCTACACCCATATTCCATATTTCAGCCCCATATAATGAAGCCGGTACTACAACACCCTCATACAGCCTTCTCTCTACATCCATTCTAAGCGAACGACATCTAAACACTTTTTTCATTCATCCCAGCACCTTTCCTACTTCATTTATTCTAAACTTCACTTCTGCATCTATTCTTCCACCCACAGCAACATGTGACACTAGATATTTAAAACACTCTACCTCCTCAAGCAACTCGCCATTCAAAACTATATTCATCCCCCTACCATCTACCAACCTCGTACACTTCATCACTTTACTCTTATTCTCATTTACTTTCAATTTCCTCCTTTCACACACCCTTCCAAACTCCTCTACCAACTGTCTCAATCTCTCCTCTGAATCAGCCACCAGTGCAGTATCATCTGGAAACAGCAGCTGTTTCAGATTCCACTCTCCACCATCAACATTCACCAGACTCAGACCTCCACCTAAAACTCTTGCATTCACCTCCCTTACAACACCATCCATGTAAATATTAAACAACCAAGGAGACATCACACATCCCTGTCGAAGCCCCATTCTCACGGGAAACCAATCACTCACAGCATTTCCCACTCCTACACACGCTCTACTATTTGCATAAAAACTTTTCACCCCTTTTAGTAACCTACCATCGAGTCCATACAATCTTAAAACAGTCCACAAAGCCTCCCTATCAATTCTATCATACGCTTTCTCTAAATCCATGAATGCCCAAAACACATCCTTGTCTTTCGCTAAATACTTTTCACACACTTGTCTCACAGGAAACACATGATCCACGCATCCCATCCCTCTCCTAAAGCCACACTGCTCATCACCAATCACTCCCTCTGTTCCCTCTCTAACTCTCATAATTAACACTCTACCATAAACCTTACCTACAACACTCAACAGACTTATACCCCTAAAGCTAGTACATTCATACTTATCACCGTTGCCTTTATACAACGGGACCACACAAGCACTTGCCCATTCAATTGGCACCATACCTTTCACAAAGCACACATTCAACAATCTTACTAACCAGTCAACAATAGTCACTCCACCACCTTTCAGGCATTCCACAGCACACCCATCCATACCTGCAGCTTTCCCTGTTTTCATCTCCTTTACTGCCTTCTCCACTTCCTCCTTCATGATCAAAGAATCATTGAACTCTCCCAACACATTTATTCCTTGCACCCTTCCATCCGCCACAATCTCAGCCACTCTTTCCTCCTCTACATTTAACAATCTTTCAAAATACTCTGCCCATCTCTTCATTACTGCATCCATCTCAATTAACATCCTTCCATCCTCTGCTTTTACTCGTTCTTCCTTCCCAAACTCTCCCTTTCGCACCCTCTTCACCTCCTTCCAAAACATTTTCTTATTCTGTTGAAAATTCTCTGTCAGCCGCCTACCCAACCTCTTATCTGCTGCCACTTTAGCATCACGCACAGCCCTTCTCGCCCTATTCCTCTTTTCCTTATACCTTTCATATGACGTCTCATCCTTCCTCTGCAGCCACACTTCATATGCACGTCTCTTCTCAGCCACAGCCATAGCCATACTTACTTCTTCGCACCACCATTCACTTCCTTTTCTTACACCACCACCCACACGTCTCACACCACACACCTCTTCTGCGTGCCCCTCCACAGCACTCTTAAACAACTGCCATTGCTCCTCCACTCTGCCATTTTCCTGATCTTTCACTGCGTTCCACTCATCTTTCAAAATCTCCTGATGCTGTATCTTTTTCTCTCTTTTATCCAACTCACTCACTTTCAAAACCTCCCTGCCACACCTAACCTTCCTAGCTCTCACCCATATCTTACCTTCTCTTAACTTTCCCTCCACCAGGTAGTGGTCAGACATACCTCCACCCTTCCCTCTCAGAACTCTCACATCCAACAATCTTCCTATTACATTCCTAGACATAACCACACAGTCCATCAAAGCTCTATCAACAACCCTTCCACCCTCCTGTCTCACCCATGTATACTTATAAATATCTTTCTTCTCAAACAGCGTATTTCCAATCACCATCTCTCGCTCAACACACATCGCTATCATTCGTTCCCCATTTTCATTTCTTCCAGGCACATCATGCATACCAACTACACCTTCAACTGCTACATTTCCCACTCTAGCATTCAGATCTCCCATCATTACCACAATTACATTCGCTCCAAAACTCTGCAGACACTCATCATCATTCCAGAAAGACTCCCTCTCTTGTTCATCCCTTTCACTACCAGGCCCATATGCACTCACAAACACCCACAACCCACGTTCAAATTTCGCTTTCACCCACATCAGTCTCGATGACACCTCCTTCCATTCAATCACACACTGCTGTACTTCTGGACTCACTAACAAGGCCACACCTTCTCTTGCCCTTCCTCTATCAACACCTGACAATCTTCCATTCACACTTCCAAACATAGACTCACCCTTCCCTTTCATCTTCGTTTCACTCAAAGCTAACACATCCAACTTTCTTCTCACAAACATTCTCCCAATCTCCTCCCTTTTAGCCTCAATCGTACTACATCCACTCACATTCATAGGCCCAATCTTCAGAGTACGGGGATAACTCCATCCCCCATCTCTTTCTCTGGCCTGTCTGTTTTTAGGAACTAAAAAACAGAGGAGGGAGTCCCTAGTCCCCTCACCCCGCCCCTTTTAGTCGCCTTTTACGACACGCCGTGAATACGGTGGCAGTATTCTTCCTAACACAACCTGGCCGCAGAGTAGTAGCACCACTCCATTGTGCGGCCAGATTGTGTCCTCCCCGCCACAGGGGAAGTAAATGAAGTTAATCCAACAGGCAGAACAACAGTACAAATCAGCCTAAAAGAAGAGAGTTCTGGAAACCCGAAGTTTTTTTTACAGCTATTAAAAAGCAGGAAGCACATAAAAATCAGTACTATGATGTAACTAAAATAAATCCCAGAAATAGGGACACATACTGCAGAAATTGCCACGGTTCTGAATTATTTCCTTTGCCAAGTCTTCACTGTCGCATCTGGCACCGTATGTGTGGCAAAATGGGATGTATTGATGAATACTGTACCTGCTGCTGGCTTGTGATTACACCTTACAACGCAAGCAATTTTTACTTGTCTGCTTGGTTACACACGTTCCTGACTCCCCCCCCCCCCAGTTTGTACTTGTCTCACTTGGTTACTCATGTTCCTGACTCCCCCCCACCTTCTCTCTCTCTCTCTCTCTCTCTCTCTCTCTCTCTCTCTCTCTCTCTCTCTCTCTCTCTCTCTCTCTCTCTCTCTCTCTCTCTCTCTTCTATATACTGTATTTGTGTGCATGTTTGTGTTCATGTTTTGCGTGTTTGTTTTTGTATATGCATGTGTTCGGGTATGCTTGTTTTAATGCTTGTGTGCATGTTTGTGACTGTGTCTGTAAATATATAAATTTATGGAGTAACAAGTAAATAATAATATCACGTATTGTAAAGCAAGGACGATTGCGTGACTCATTCCAACCAACAGTCGACACACCAAGCCTTCCCAGCTGTTTCCTGCTGCTGCAGCACTCCCACGTGTGTGTGTGTGTGTGTGTGTGTGTGTGTGTGTGTGTGTGTGTGTGTGTGTGTGTAATTCAGTACTGGCACTTTAATTCACTTCCGCATCACGTTATATGTACAATACCACTGGCTTCCTCTCCCAGCCTTTGCCACTTCTTCTCTGCCTCTCGTTTCAGGTGTGTCAGTTGTTAGAATATGAAGCTTCCATAATGTGGTTTGAAATCTAATGGTTCGAAACCAAGTGTTGGTGTTCATTGTTTACTTGTTTCGTGATGGTAGGCACGAGCTCAGTTGCTGCTGTACCATAGCCCAATAGACATACCAACTTACAAGGTCTCTCACTACGCCTTACAATCCTGAAGAATATCTTAACAACCGAATAATTTAACATCAGTAAACAACAAGGGGCATCTCTGGTGACGGTAATTACCCAGTTAACTAACTCTCACGTAACTTGGCCCTCAGGGAGTCAACGCACAGTTATCACAAAGTTTGTGCAGAATAGCAAGATTATTATCGTTTCCTTTCATTAGTGTTTTCGTTCCTTTCTATGTTTTTGCAACCTCTGGGCGATTTTCTTTAAATCTGTAACGACTCTCTGTGAATGGCTTTGGCAGAGGAGTCAACACAGAAAATTCAACTTACTGTTGTGTTTGTATGTTCTGAGTTACGCCCACACCAAACTGCCTCATACACCTTTCACACTACGTTCCGGATTCCTTTCACACATAAACCGTTATTCGAAGTGCTGAGTTGGGATGAGTCATTGAATGACAGTGTCCTTCAAAGGAGTATCAGTTATTCTTCATGGCTAGTAGAACATTGCTTGAATGTGTATAGCAGAAGCTGCCTGTTAGTGTCAAGAGTGTGCACGCAGGCCAGAACAGTACATTAATACACACAAAAATAATGCACCAGAATAATCACCTACTGCCAAGCAGCCTGCCTTCCTTGATTACCCAGCTGAATAATTGTTAGTCAATTGACTAGTTCTGTGTATACGGTTATTATTTGCCGCTTAGTGTCTGGGAGTAAACTTGCTAATTTATTTCCCTGAAAAGAGAACCGTACTAAATGCAGACCCAAGTTTCACTCGACACGAAGCACTGAGTTCCTACCAGCAGTTTAACAGTTGGAGTATAGTTGATTAACATCGGTTTTCCAAAACTTTTCAGGCAACGTCACAAACAAGAACAATAATTCATTTCATATTCAGTGTTAAATGATTCTTCCGTATTGCACTTTTAAATTCTCACAGATTTTTTCTTATGCCTAGTTCTTTGACACAAACTGTTTCAATTATTCTCAGAATATCCCCTTCTCTCTTTCTTCATTACTCACTTTCTCCTTTTTTTCTGTTTCTGTCCCTTGACAACGGTTCTCCAAACTATAAACTATTTTCCTTTTGTTCACACCTTCCCTATACCTTCCACATTTACTCTTGCGTCTCCTCTTCCTACATTATTCATCTCTTCTGTAATCATCCGTCACACAGTTTCTTTATTTCCTTTTCCCTCTCATACATCCCACACATTCGAGCACGTAAATACCTCACCCTGTCTCCCAACATTCCCTTCTTCTCTCCCTTCCTCTCTATACCTTCCACAGTTACCTCTGTCCTCCTTTCCTTGCCATTTCTCCAACATTTCTTCCTCATCTATGCCTCTCACATTATCCATCAGTTCCTTCTATCTCACACGTTTCCTCTATACCCTCATACATCTTTCCCATATTTAACTCCCATATTTCCTCCTTTGCTCCTTCTCTCCCTCCCCTTCCACTTTCCCTTCCTGTATGTTCAGCATTTTCTCCCTCTTCTTTCACTTCTTCAGTTATTCTAGTTTTCCTTCCTATACCTTCCACATATCCTTCTGGTCCTTTCACTCTGCCCTTTTCAAGGAAGCTGAAATCTTGTTGTGGATGTGGACCACTGTGCAAGCAGGCCAAATTAAAATTTTCCACTGCATTTTTTTTTTCTCCTGACAAACCCTGAGCCAAAATTTGGTGGATTTCTATTGCACCCTGATGGTGAAAATACATATGGGCAAAGAAAGGGAGTCGGCGATGTGAGAGCCAAGGGAAAATGCATCATCATCATCATTCCGACCTGTTTTTCCCACCAATGATTGTGTAAGGTAGGATCAAAGAAGCAAGAAAAAATTAAACAGAACGAAAATTAATCAACAGCATTCCCAGTTAACTGTGCCACAGTTTCATTCACTCACCCCTCAAGCCACCAGAATCGTCCTTGCACCTCACAATAATTACACCAAATGAAGAGGTACATGTTGGTAGGAAGAATAATTATTGAGGGAAAAATAATCAACAGAATGATTAGTCATCTGTACCACACTTTCATTCACTCACCATTCAAGTCCCCGACATCCTCACTCCACCATATAGTAATTGCAACTGCTGAGGGTGCAAGCGATGCCGAGATACAAAACGTATGAACGACATACAGTATAAGATTACGTAAACCTATATTTTTTCATATGGCGTGCTTGACGAAGGAGAACCATCAATTAATAAAATTACTAAATTAATATATTTAACCACTCAAGAACAAAAAGCCATTCCTCAGGTAAAAATAATAGTCTGGAGAAAACAAGAACATGGGAAATGTCGGTGCATAGAAGGTTGAGGTGCGATATAAGCAAAAATTCTCTGAGGAAGAGGTGCTCCGTTGTCACCCATGCTAGTGAGAAAACGACCCAGTGGCGCGGCGTCCCCCATTGTTAGTGTTAGTAATATCCCAGGGTGTGGCAGCATCGCCCAGTGGCGCGGCGCCCCCCATTGTTAGTGTCAGTAATATCCCAGGGTGTGGCAGCATCACCCAGTGGCGCGGCGCCCCCCATTGTTAGTGTCAGTAATATCCCAGGGTGTGGCAGCATCACCCAGTGTCGCGGCGCCCCCCATTGTTAGTGTCAGTAATATCCCAGGGTGTGGCAGCATCACCCAGTGGCGCGGCGCCCCCCATTGTTAGTGTCAGTAATATCCCAGGGTGTGGCAGCATCACCCAGTGGCGCGGCGCCCCCCATTGTTAGTGTCAGTAATATCCCAGGGTGTGGCAGCATCAACCAGTTACTGCCGCCATCACACGCTGTAATGAACGTTCTTGATGAAATTGATGAGCTCATTGCATTGATAATGACCTGAATGACAACCAACAATACATCACAACAGCCATACAGATATTTATATGTAAGTTCACGGAGATTTAGAGGCAGAATCGTTATCTAATGGAGAGCTGGGGAGCAAAAAAAAAAAAAATGCCTAGTTATTTACTTACTTCGCTGTGATTGGAGTTTGTCATTATTCCTTTAAAAATCATAGTTTAGAATAAAGAATTAAAGTGAGGAATAGTGCATTGTATTCTTGGTGACAAAGTGTGTTGCTGATTAAAATGATGAAGTATTGCGAATCACATGCCATTAGAGGAAGAGACCGATGTTGACAAATTCTTAAAATTTTAAGATAAATGTGTCACTGTTACAAGAGGAAATTGATTATTTTCTGTAAATATTCTTAGACTAAAATAACTGGATTTAAATATGAATTAATGCAACAACTTCATTTGCCATCACTGGCGAAATGTTAAGTATCAGCTGTATATCAAGCCGGTAATGATTCGAGTCCACAGAAATTATTCACTTGAAGTTTTCGAATGACTAATGAGGCAGTTTGGTATAATATTTCCTACTACATGTCATTTTATCCGAGAAAGGTTATAAAGCAAACAACGCTTGTTGGCAGTCCACCGAAATATGTGGGTACGATTATCAGTGCAGTATATATATCTTTTTCGTGGATAGCTGATTAAAGTGAAAGTGAGTTGGCTTGAAATGCATTTACATTTATGAAAACTGCATACCTAGTGTATAAATGGTATGGTTCATTGTGTTATTGGTAATAACGCAAGTTTACCAAAATATAAATAAACAATTCAGAATGAATGATACGGAAACTCAGTGCTGGCAGCCTACCCTGAAATGACAGCATCAGAGGATCAGACAATGGGGCGATGAGGGGAGCCTAGGGATTAATTTAGGGTCAATTAGTAACCCTTGGCAGGGGCAGCTGAAGTAATTAATTGTGATATTAAATTCGACAGGCAATGGAGACACAAAGGTCATTTGTCAGGTAATTGGATTTACAGCCAGGTGAATGTAATAGCGTTTACCATTACCAAAAGCAGGTGGGATATTACCAACGTTTCTCTCTCTCTCTCTCTCTCTCTCTCTGAGTGCCTAAACACCTGTGCACCATGTTACAAAAATGTTACTAGACCTTTCTCTCCGTGGTTTAATGATGAAATACGCCAGGCTATTATCAATATAAATAACATTCAAACACAGCTAGAACCTGACATATATAATTCTGAATTGCAACTGCAGTGTAAGACCGAAAAGAAAAATGTAAAATTCCTTGTTAGTAAATCAAAGGCTGAACGTTATCATAATCAGTTTAACAGTTGTTGAGGTGTTACCGCTGCTGCTTCGAATGTCATCAGGGAATTGTTCCACGAATAAATAAAAAAATCAAATAGTCAAAATTTTGAAAATAAAGAGAAAGCAGAAGAATTTCATAATTTTTTTGTAAACGTTGGTAAATCTACATATGATAGGACACAACAAAACCTTCATAAAAATCAATTTGTCACGCCTGTAACAAAGCTTTACAGAAGATGAATACTTTATACCTCAGCCTGTGGACGCCAGTACGATAATCCTTACAGTTAAAAGTCTCAAGGAAAGTAGTTCATATGGCTCTGATGGCAATTCACTTCGCATCATAGACGACACACTTTATATCATCACATTTAACTTAACTTGTATCATTAACACCTCTGTCACAACCGGTATATTCCCCACGAAATGGAAACACGCCTTGATTGTTCCTCTCTTCAAAACTAACGATATTAGTAATGTTAGTAATTATAGAACCATCTCACTATTACCTACAATTTCTAAAATAGTAGAAAAGATAGTTGCTAATCACCTATTATTCTTTTTAGAAACAAAGAGACTTTTATGTAACAGTAAGCATGGTTTCCGATGAAAGCTTCCTACTGAGACTGCTCTTACTGCTATAACTGATGAAATTTATGACAATATAGACCAAAAGATCACTGTTAACCTTGTTTGACCTTTCTAAAGCTTTTGGCAGTGTCAGCCCTGACATCCTCATTGATAAGTGTGCCAAGGTAAAAATCGATTCGTTTTGGATTAATAGCTACATTAGTAACAGAACTCAGTCTGTTCAATTAAGTGATGTATCTACAAAGCAGAGTGTAACTTACGTGGTCCCACAAGGTTGTATTCTAGGTCCAGTTTTATTTAATACCTATATGAAGTACATATCAACTTATTTAAATGACTGTAAATTAGTTCAATATGCTGATGATACACAATTCCTTCATACAGGTACTATAAATAATCTGGAGGATCTTATCTCTAAGCTTGAAGAAACCCTTGTAATGGCTAATCAATATTTTCATAGGAATGGCCTTATGCTTAACGCAAATAAAACTCAGTGTATTTTTATTGGAAATCTTCAACTGTTATCACGTATAACAGCCAGTCCAACTGTAAAACTTGATGGCAATAATATCACTCCTTGTAGTCATGTTAAAATTTCAGGCCTTTATATAGATAAGTATGTGAACTTTGATGTACATGTTAATGAGTTAAAGAAAAAAGTTATGGGAACATTGATGTATATAAATCGTTAAAGTGAATTTCCAGAAACAGACTCGTATAATTATAATTCAGTCTCTTGTTTTGAGCTTGATTAATTATTGTATTAGGATATGGGGTACAATCAACAGAACTCTTGTACACAGTGCCAAGAAATTATTGAATTTCGCAGCTGAAGTTGCTGTAGGTGGAATGAGGATATACTATCATATTTCTCCAGTCCTGAAAGAGTTAAGATGGCTAAATATTAAACAAAAGCATGCATTTGATACGTACTGTACTATGTATAAGATACTGCGTGATGTGTACCCTGAATGGTTCCAGTCCTTTGTTACTGTGCATAACATGACTGGAAGTGTAACTAGACAACAAAATAGCCTGTATGTATCAAGAGTCCACACCAGCACTGGTGCCAGGTCACGCGCTGCACTGGGCCCGAAGCTCTGGAGTGAATTGCCCGCTTTAATCACCAGTACCAGTAGCCCACCAGTATTCAGATCAACGCTGCTATGTTTTCTTATGGAAGAGAAAAAAAGTTTTATTGCCTGAAATACCACTTACGTTTACGCAAGATAAAATCCCAATTGATATTTTATCTTGCTCTGAATTTGTCTTCATTTTTAATGATTTTTCATTTTTTTCCCATGTACTGTACTTACTCTATATCGGAACATGTATCTATATTAATAATCACTACCTAATGGAAGTAAAATATTTGAATTTCACTCTCTCTCTCTTTCTCTCTCTCTCTCTCTCTCTCTCACCAACATTTTTTTTTCCTATTCTTATTTTCTCAACGTCCTACCTAATAGCTTCTTCCTCCTGGCCATTATCTCTCACATTCTGGCTGCATCTCAGTCTCAGCTTCCCTCCCCCTGCCTCTCCTCCTCTTACAACCTCCAGCATCTCTCCCTTCTCCCCCCCCACCTTCTTTGCCTCCTTTCCTTGCCTCTCGGTTTCCGCCTGCCTTGCCGCCTTTCACACTTCCCCCTCCCATGCCACCGTCTTTCTCACAGCCCCTCACCTCTACACATTTCCCCTCATGTGCTTCCCCTTCTTCTCTCGTCCTCTCCATCTCATGCCCCGACACCCCCCCCCCCTTTCAGCCCTCTTCTTTCACCCTCATCCTCCTTACCCCCGTTTCATTCACTCCCTTACATCCTCGTCTCCTCCCCCTCCCTCTTAACGCACCTTCCCTCTTACGTAGTCCCATCTTCCCTATATTTTTTTCACGACCTACCCACTACCTCCTACGGCCTCCTCGGCCCCCATCCTTCTATCACTTCTCCTCCACCCACCCTCATTTATTCACCCTCAGTCTTCTATCTTCCTCTCTCTTTCTTCTCCCATCTTCCCTTCCTCAACTCCACCCCCACCCCTCTCCCTCTCCTCTCCTCTCCGCCCACCTCATCATTTCCCACACTCCCATCAACCAAGAACTACGGGAGTCCATTTGTATCCTGGCACTTACTTTTGCAAATGGCGGCCTTCTGCAGTTTTCACCTACCATATCTTTCACGCCAGTAACGAATAGTAGGTGTGGGCGAGGACAGCAATATCATGTTATCATTAACAGTTTTACTGCCTATACAGTTGTTTTGATCGTGTTCCGAGATATAACGTTATTTAAATATCTGGATGTATTTCATAATGTATTTTGTATCACGTTTAATCACCATCCCTGCTGATAATAGGGAGTGCGTACTGATCACCTATATACGGAGTACAATCTTCATGTGTGTGAAGTCTCCAAAATACAGTTCTTCTAAACCGAGTGGACTCTTGGAATTTCGTCTTATCAACTCCTGTTATACTGCTGACTCCCTTCAGCCTCTCTCCCTTCGCCACAGTGTTAAATCATAATCTTTCTACAGTCGCCACTTCAGTCGTAACTGCTCTTCAGAACTGTCTGCAAACACCGGACGCATAGCACCCACCTCGCAGTGAACTTTCACCCTTTTTTGGTCCAAAACTATTGCAAGAGTTAACCGACACTCTTAATTCTTAATGAAATGCAGCAGACCAGCTCTGGAACTCTTCCTCAGATTCTGTTTTCCTCTGCCTATGACCATTAGTCTTTTAAATGCATTGTATTCTGATATAGTCTATCAAAACGAACTGATCTTGAATCTGGCTCTCATTTATTTAGATAATCTTGGACAGAACCACGCTCCCAGGCTTGGAGCCCTTGGTTCTTTCCCTTTGTACAAGAAAACACTAACACACAGACCCGCCTCCCGGTAAACCCATAGATGTCAACATTACCTATTGTCTCGAAGTTACCTGTTTGCTCTTTGAAAAAATTTTTTTCCCCCTGGGAGAGAGAGAGAGAGAGAGAGATGAGAGAGAGAGGGGGGGGGGTTGTTTGCTGTAGGGGGTGAGGGATGATCTTGTTGTTAAAGGCACTGGCCGAGTGATGGTTTTGTTTTTCATACTTAACTTTCTTCCTCGAAGAAGTTGCTGGAGTTTGTTGGTGCCGGAGCATCTCCAGGAACGGCCTTTTTTCGTCAGTCTCGCACTTACGATATTCAGATACAAAGCGCTTCACTCCCATAAACATATTAGGCATTACTCAAGTCACATCACACTACAACATACTACACCATGCAGCATTTCACATCACATCACACAAAATCACCCTCCCTTACACAACACAGCAACCGAAGGGTTCTGAAACTCTCAGATACAGTACTGTTGGTGTCGATTGGTCATGTATCCTCAGAATGTTCAGGGTTTGGGTAGACAAGCCTTGGACCCCTACACCCTCACAAGGGTGATATAGGACTGGGTGTTCTTGACATTTCTTTGTTATGAAACATCAACAATGGCCTGATCATTTTGTGACCTTATGTAGATTTAGTATAATGTTATTCTGCACATTTTGTCATAATTGTACTATAAATCTTAGTAGTGTCTACAAATTCTGATAGTAAGTTATATATACTTTTTTCTTAATATAATGGATGTACGATTCCAAAGTCAAATTTCCTCACATGAAACAGCTCATAAAGGATAAGAGCAAATAAAAGAGTAAGAATCAGTCCAGTCAATGAAACCTTGAAGCCATGTGCAACTCAGTCACATCCACAAATGAACGAATCAGAGCATAAAAGCATCAAAACTGAAAAAAAATAAAAATAAATGGACACCCTTGAACACAGAATGAACATCAGCAGATTCTGGAAGTAATAAGAAATATCTTCACGTCCAAAACGCACCATCACCTACTCACGATATGTAACTAAAACAGGGATGAAATCATCCCCAGCAAGTATCAACAAGCAAAGAACTAAATAAACTAAAATGCTTAAGAGAGCCACAAACATATAACCGCTGAAAACAGGGACCTCACAAAAGAATCCAGAAAATCAATGGAAACACAAACACCTCCTCCATTAATCTCGAAGCAGTTACAGCAAGTAAGAAAATCAGTTGGACCAGATGAGATTTCAAATATCCACTTAAAGTACCTAAGCCTCAATGCTTTACTGAAACCATATTTTCTCCGAGACATTATAACCAAACTCTTGATATCTAGGAAAATGAAACCATCATTCTCAGACTAAGACCAGGAAAACTTCCTAACAGTTCCCCGTCATACGGATCAATATCGCTGCATTGTACGCCATCCAGATATCCTGGGAAATTAATTTTCAAGAACATCACTTTCTACATCTTTCTGCCTGACGCCCAACATGGATTCCGACCAAAGCACTCAACCACCACCAACGTCTCCAGGCTAATTCAACTCCTCCTCTGTAGCTTCAACAAGCGACAATCACTGTTAAGAATATATACCTTTTGACCAGTTACGGGAGCACATCTTAATGAATAAAATCTTTGGCACAGACACAACCATAGAAGAAACCGATGTAAAATTTGATAGCCAAATTCATTTCTGTAAGACAAGCCCAGGTCCTCAGCCAAAGCCAAATACTACCCAGTGGTGTCATACAGGGACACATAATTGGAAAGGAATCTTTAAATTCGATACCTCGAAAACCAAAGACACTATCATTCGACAACGAAAAGAATCTCCGAGATAATCTATTAAGGATTATTTAGAAGAGCTGTTAATTTCATTACCCAAAGCTGGGCCCTAAAGTTAACCAACACAAACATGGATAAGCCTGAAAATCGCAAAACAAAACAACAATCATAATATGAGGATGCACATGAATATGGATCACCTACATAAAGAAACAAAAGACATAGAGAAACCTGTATTTTACACAGGAAAAATCATCCAATATATTACCATTATTCCGGGAATCGAACCCGGGACTCTCAGGTGAGAGCCAGGCAGCATATCACTATACCACAAACAGGTAAGAATTATCTCACATTGTCACAATCTTGTAACCAATGTCCCTCCACCCTCACTGTGGGCCTGAAGAGGATGAGATAACCCCCTGGCACTAGGGCAAGTAGATGCTTTTAATCTATCCCAAGCACTTACGGCAAGTCAGAAAGAAGAGAGAAACCTTTACTTTACACAGGAAAAATCATCCAATATATTACCATCATGCCGGGAATCTTCATGCCCACAGTGGGGGGCTGAGGGACATTGGTTACAAGATTGTGACAACGTGAGATAACTATATAGTCGTGCTGTAGTGGTATGCCCTCTGGCTCTCGCCTGAGAGTCCCGGGTTCGATTTCCGGCATAATAGTAACATATTGGATGGAAAACAAAATACATTTAATGAAAGCTCATCGCTACAGGTTAAGACCCACACCATGTTGCCTCACCTCGCTTCACAAAGAAATAAAAAACAACAGCAGCTGTCCAACACTACATGGAGTCAGCAACATTTTTCCTCCTCCACCCTTCACTATACTTCACCAATACATCTATATACATACAGACACAGTAGCCATCCAAGCCCATCAGCCAAACAGAATCCTTCATGGACCACAACAAACATAAACCCTACCCTACCCAGAGCAGCACGAGTACACCTAGCCAGACTAATGCAGTCGTGCTCCTTCAGTGTTAAAATAAGAATTAAAACAATATAGCTTACAACCAATCCCCTGCAACCACTCTGCATTGCAACCCCTCCACGCAACGACACTCACTTCATAACCACACAGCAATAACACAGATTATCATTCAACATAATATACCCGGTAAAGACCCTAGTGAGTGACCAAGTGGCCGCTTTCAAGCAGTCCACGTTTTCCACGTTCAAGTGAACATAGAGTTGAAACAGCAGCAACAACAGCAACGGCAGCAACGACGCTGTCTGAGAGCAAGCAAAACATAATGCATGCTTGGTAAGCTAACCGGTAATGTTGGTGTAAGTTGGAAGGGTTATAATCTCACTTCACTAGTTCGGAACACAAGGTGACTAAAAAGTTTAATAAGAACAACTCTACAATGTCAAAAAGACAGGCGCCAATATTCACTCCTGTAGCATTCTTTTGTCTGCCGATGCACAGTAGAGAATAACACCCAACTTACCTATATATAATTATATCTATCTATCTACCTATCTATCTATCTATATCTATATCTATCTATATCTATTTCTATCTATCTATCTATAATTTTCTCCTTTGCTTAACCCTTTTGGTACAATAGCGGGTGTTGGAGAGGGAAGCCTTCACGCCGTGGCATCGATATAACGTGGAGGCTCCGTTGTCATGTTATGTAAAACTTCCCCAACATCCCTCTCTATATCCCTTGAAAGGAGGATGGCGCACTACCAGAAATTTCAGCTTCAGCCGCAGCCAATCGGTTTCAGGGCTGGATGATGCCTGGGCCACCACAACAGCCCAAGATAAGGTCTCTTGTAGTCTAAGTTTGTACCACATTTTTTGTTATTTAACTAAAAGAAAACTTTTTCCAGCCAAAGAGGTAATAGGAGATGCAACCAGGCATCTAAGATGAAAGAATCCGTTTAGTGGCAACAAGAATGAAACAAGTAGGACTTCATATCAGTGAAAGGCTTAATAAGAAGAATATAAAAACAATACTCGTAATTTGAGAAAGTAGTTGGAGAAGATTTAAACAGACAGAAAAATGAAGCAAAGTGAATAGTACATGGTAATAAGGATGAAGGAGTGGCAGAAAATTGAAATGACTGGCAAGTAAACCTACACTATTACATCTCTCTCTCTCTCTCTCTCTCAAACACACACACACACACACACACACACACACACACACACACACACACACACACACACACACACGCACGCACGCACGCACGCACGCGCGGGGGGGGGGATTTATAAGTTTTTATGAGCATAAAAATAAAAAATGAATCAACAAGGTCAAAAATCTGTGAGAAGAACGTAACGCACATAAACGATGCATAAATAAATTCAAACTAAATAAGAGACTGACTGAACACAGACTTGGTACTAAATTAAAGGACAGTATATGATCTTTGCCAAATTAATGCGCTGATATCTAGAGGTAATATTTTAGCAAGGCAGCTATGCTGGGTAAAGGAGAGGTGATGAGGGTGGTGATGTGGATGGCAAACATGGAATGAGGAAAATAAGTGGAGGGGCAAACTGAAAGCGGAAAGTAACTCGAGGGTCGTATTCTCTTTGGTTTATGTTATATCGTTACACACCTTCCTCAACGACTTATCTTGCATTGTGCATCTTATCGATGCAAAAAATATCGATGTTTAAATTAAACAAACTATCTTAAAGGCTTCTTCGGCAGCCTTTCAGCTCGATGTCAAATAGGCTGTTACTTTAACTTAAATGTTCACAAAGAAAGT
Organism: Coenobita brevimanus; assembly: GCF_032717465.1. Classification (NCBI taxonomy): domain Eukaryota; kingdom Metazoa; phylum Arthropoda; class Malacostraca; order Decapoda; family Coenobitidae; genus Coenobita; species Coenobita brevimanus. The sequence continues at coordinate 19,676,424 of NC_137062.1, read as the reverse complement.
GGTCTGCCTAAAGGCCACCAAAGCCGCTCAATTTCAAAAGGCCAGAAATGAGTCATAACTCTGGTACTGGTGGCCTGATTATCCTGGAAATTCTTGTATTCCTCAAGTTAGAGTATTTTAGAGATGCACAGCTCTGACAAAAAATGAGCTACAATGCGCCGTTTTTGCTTTGTTACGGTAACAAATGGACAAACCAACAAACATGCAAAAAACGGATTATTATAATAAAGAGTACATGTAAGAGAGTATTATGGTGTAATACGGAAAATCGGAGAGCAAAGGAAGATGTGTTACGGACTGATTTACACTAAAGTAGATCACGGCATCAAATCTGTAAGAAGAAAGGGAAAGAGGTAAAATTAGAAAGGAAAGGGACGGCCTTGACAGACGGGGTAGCAGAAAAACTCATGTTGACAATAATGGCGAGGAGAGAAAAGGAAGCAGAGTGGAGATCAGGCAGATATATGAATGAATGAAATGAATATTTGAGTTTTAGTGAAGTTAAAAACTGATAATGGGGCATAGATGTATAAGAAACAACGACGAAATTAGTAAACTGAAACATCCAGCGCATTAAGGAATTGGAAACGAATACATTTTCTCATATTTACATTGGCATTTCTTGACATAAGGATTATAAGACTTAAAAACGTTTCCCTGACGCTACTCAGACGACGAATTATAAAAGTCATAAGATCAGTACTTTCTCGCTGAACGGTGAACTGAAAGGAAGGGACTGTAAGGATGCAATTTTATCATCTAGGAACCGATTAAATCACTAGTTGGCATAAATGCAGAACCCAAACTGTGTGCAAATGTGCAAAAGAATTCCCGCACTGCGTGCCTGAAAATTTGCGTGTGAGGGCTAAACAGTTGTTGTTGTTCTTGATGAGTAACTAAAGGCTGTCTGACTGAGCAGACCCATCAACCGCCGGAAAGCAACCGCCCTTCCAAGGCCCTCTGATGCAGAGAACCATGATCCCTCGCGGTAGACCGAGCTACGTCACAGCGAGGCGCGGAGAAGAGTATGGAGGCTTAGTTCCCGCATGGACTCTTCAGTTGCGTCTCTCCATCAGGCTTACCAGAGCACCATATTAGGTTCCCCATCACCCAATTATTTTGGTTCTATGGTTACCACCCAGCAATGTAAATGGTTTTCTCAGTCACAGAAAATCATTAATGCGCGGACACACTTGCTCCCGAACATGTGATCGCCACGAGGAAACGAGGGTCAGGGGTCTATCCAACGTTCAGACTCGAATACTACAGCAGCTATAATCCGGTGCTTCGTTTCATCTCGTCGATCACATGTTTCGGGCAAGTGTGGCCGCATCCTTAGGCTTGTTACTCGGTGTACAGTCACATAAAGCAGCACTACACCGAGTGAGTGGATTGTGAGTAGAATAAAAAGAACTCAGACTGTGTAACTGGCCGTCACACGAGAACTGACGTGGTTATGTTGTCCGATATGCTGACTGCTAGCTGGGGTACCGTCGTAATTTAAATTTATCCGCAGACAGGTCATATATTTTCAGAATTACCGAAGTGTGTGTGTGTGTGTGTGTGTGTGTGTGTGTGTGTGTGTGTGTGTGTGTAGATGCACTCGGCTGAAAGAATGTGAACGCTTGGGATTTTACTTCTGCCGGCCAAGTTGTAACTCGCACTAGCTTAACTACCTGACATCATAAAGTCCTGAAGCTGGCAGGGCGTCAGGGTGTGGGGTGTGGGAGGGTGTGTGGGATGTGGGAGAGTGTGGGATGTGGAATGGTGTTGGATGTGGGAGGGTGTGAGAGGTGGGAGAATGTGAAAGTATCTACAGTATTACATCCGACGTATACCAATAGAAACATTTCAATCCTTTACTGCCCGTGTTCTTCCCAGAAGAACCGTTTGTTGCAATTCTTGATTTAATTATGAGAAGAATCATATAGTTTAGACCTATCAGTCTAGTGGTATCACTCTCTGAGAGCTCCTTCATGTTGCTATTGCACCGTTAAATAATCTCTAATTCTTTCACATGATTTGCTTATTTTTTTCTTTTCCGTTTCCTCTTTCTTGTCCACAGATAATATTTATCCTCACTCAGATTGTCTTCTCCTCCTCTGACATCAGATGTGACCATTAGGAAATGGAAGGATTTTTTTTTTCTTTATGTTTCCTGTTAGTGAACTATTTGTCATCTCCGTCATCTCATCCAAATTCTCAATATCATACAACTGTGGTAAGATTCACTAACAGAATATAGAAGAACAGATAAATTCGAACTGACAATGGCATAACAGTGTCTAGCCTACGAAGACCTTAGTATAGAAAAAGATAAAAGTCCTTATGTTAACCCTACACTTCGAAAACTATATGGTAATATAGATAACCTCGGGTAGAAGTTAATCCCTCAAACAGTACTCTTTCCCTCCCCGACACACACACACACACACACACACACACACACACAATGCTTGCATACTCTGGTGATTACAGTGGTGGGGCTCGCGAGAAAAATGGTAGCCGTCTGGATGTGATATTTGAATGAGTTCAGGAGAAAAATGAAACAGCGGTGATGGTGTATGCTGGAAGAGACACTTAATTTGGAGTTGGATATTGGGTCAGTAAACGGTGGTGGTAGGAACACAGTGAAATTGAGAAAACAGCACGAGGGGTGTTTGAAGGAAAAGACAGACATAAGACTAGGAAAAAATTATAAATTTGTACATGAAAACGGAAGAAATAAAGACAATTTTGTTTAGATGCTGTGTCTCAGAGGGAGAAGAGTTGTGGGTAACTTGGAGAGAGAGAGAGAGAGAGAGAGAGAGAATGGCCCAAACACACACACACACAAACACACACACACACACACACACACACACACACACACACACACACACACACACACACACACACACACACACACACACACGGTTTCATACATCATAACATAAAGCCAAATTTTATAAAGATGTTAATACCTCCGATAATTTGCCAACATCATTTCACATTAGCAAGTAGCTTCTCAAAACAAACAACATTCAGTATAGTTACTTACTCACGATATCTCCACGCGTCCTTCTGCTCATCTATAAATTTTTACCCTCAGTACTCAATACTATCGCCATTACATAATACCATAGAATAGCGGCACATAGCATCGTTTCTTTTACTTTATTACCTTCAACGGTCAGTATTATCACCATTCACAATGCCTCACAATATCGTCACACATTCTTCTGAAGGTCTTCCACATAATCATGTTCTCTTTCTCCACCTCCCGCCTAAGACATTAAGATTCCCGCGGGACTGCAAATATTGTTTTGGCTGCAGAATATTTTATCTCAGAGCCGCCATGGAGGTTACTGGTGCTGCCTCACCAACTAGAATTTACCTCCTTCACCAAAGAACAAAAAAAGCAGGTGCAGGATATATCATTAACGATATGAATGCTTTTCTTTAATACGCCATGATTATTCCTAACAATTCCAAAAAAAAAAAACAGTATAACATTTTTTAAAATATTATGAATTATGTGTTAATTGTTATGAAATGTTGATGAGTAACATTGTTTTTTTTTTTCCGACTTGTAAGTGAGCACTGGCAGGCAATTCTAGTGTTTCCAGCCTTCAGTGAGAATATTCAGATTCTGACTTTGTGAAGATATATCGGTATGATTGGAAGTAGGGTTCTGAGATTGGGGGAAAAATGTTTGCCACTATACCTCACCATACTGCAGGGAGGTGATGGTCCAGTCTTGGTGTAGTAGATTGGTGCTGAAAGGAGGCGAGATCAGTCCAAGGCTGAGGCAGGAAATACTTTGGGGGTATTCTGTAGGAGTCAAGAACGTGGCAAAAAACATATCCAGTCAGTGCAATCACATAAATGCTGAGTGACAGTGTCCTTAACTGCAAAGAAACGGAAGTAAGGGCAGGTTTGTGTGGGTAAAAGAAGTGTAAGAATCTCACACACACACACACACACACACACACACACACACACACACACACACACACACACACACTCACATACACACACAGAGATGTAGGTGTTGGGATACTAATTATCACAGTGTTTACGTTATCTACCATGGTCTGTTTGTCTGTCGGACATTTAAAAACCAATTATATTATTTTCCTTTGCCGCTGTGAGACCATACCGGCAGGTTTTGCATGTGGTGAGTTGCGGGTTACTGAGGTAGGCAAGGTTTGGTTTGGTTATGGTGTGTGGTGGTGGTGTTGAGTTACAGGTTACTGAGGCAGGCAAGGTTTGGTTTGGTTATGGTGTGTGGTGGTGGTGTTGAGTTACAGGTTACTGAGGCAGGCAAGGTTTGGTTTGGTTATGGTGTGTGGTGGTGGTGTTGAGTTACAGGTTACTGAGGCAGGCAAGGTTTGGTTTGGTTATGGTGTGTGGTGGTGGTGTTGAGTTACAAGTTACTGAGGCAGGCAAGGTTTGGTTTGGTTATGGTGTGTGGTGGTGGTGTTGAGTTACAGGTTACTGAGGCAGGCAAGGTTTGGTTTGGTTATGGTGTGTGGTGGTGGTGTTGAGTTACAGGTTATTGAGGCAGGCAAGGTTTGGTTTGGTTATGGTGTGTGGTGGTGGTGTTGAGTTACAGGTTACTGAGGCAAGCAAGGTTTGGTTTGGTTGTGGTGTGTGGTGGTGGTGTTGAGTTACAGGTTACTGAGGCAGGCAAGGTTTGGTTTGGTTATGGTGTGTGGTGGTGGTGTTGAGTTACAGGTTACTGAGGCAGGCAAGGTTTGGTTTGGCTATGGTGTGTGGTGGTGGTGTTGAGTTACAGGTTACTGAGGCAGGCAAGGTTTGGTTTAGTTATGGTGTGTGGTGGTGGTGTTGAGTTACAGGTTACTGAGGCAGGCAAGGTTTGGTTTAGTTATGGTGTGTGGTGGTGGTGGTGTTGTGTTACATATTACTGAGGCAGGCAAGAGTTGATTTGGGTATGTCTGAGTATGATATTCCAGAACTCTTTTTCGTGCCTAAGTTCTTTAGCATAATACCCTCCTGCAAAGTAATGAAATTTCACCCTGTCAGGCAGGGACGCACAGGGCGGGAATTGTGTATTGTGCACACAGCAAAAACAATAATCACCACCACAGCTGTCATACTATAAGACGCCCTAGTAGAAAAACCCAAGGGAAAAAGCCACTCAAAAATATATTGCGATGACCTTCCGTAGAGCGGAGATAATTATGATAAGACCTCCATTAAGTTTTTCATTTCCATGAAGTTTTTGTTATTCATTTTAGAACACACACACACACACACACACACACACACACATACACACACACACACACACACACACACACACACACACACACACACACACAACTCAATTAATTACCTCCAATGCTCGTGCTCTTCTCTCTCTCAGTGTAAACTGCAGCATTTATCTTAGTCACAAGGTCCACAAACGCCTCGCAGTGTTCCGAGCCCCACACATTTACGCATCTGCATACAAATTGCTTTCTCAAGGCCAAAGAGTGATGGAGGAAGGGGTTAGGCGTGTTTTATAAATGCATATTTATGCTGAAAGTTTCTTGGTTTTGAACGTTATGATGATAGTATGCTTAGACTATTTTTTTTCTTTTGAGTCGACATTTAGCTATTTTTTAGCATTTTACTACCTGTACCTTGGAGGAAGGTTGTGGTAACTATCATCCATCCACTCATTTGATATAGTGCTTCCTTCTTCTTCCTTCCCCTTTCCCAATCTCTCTCTCTGTCTGCCCTCCTGTCGTCCCACTTTTCCCATTCCTTCCTCTCACGTTTTATTACTCTTCTCTCCACTTCAAGTGGCTCTACACTGAGTTACCTGCAACCCAGGAAGCCATTTACAGCGTTGGGTGGTAACCATATAATCAAATTAAGGGGTGATGTGGAGCCTACTATGGTGCCCACCCTGTGCTGAGTGAAGAGACGCAACTGCGGCGTCTTGGTTGTGGCAACATCGGTTCACTGCACGGGACCACCCTGCAGGGGCGATTACTTTCCTGCGGTTGATGGATATGTTCGCCCAGACAGACTGAGGTTGATCAACAACAATAACTGTCTCTGCTTCACTTTATTTTCTTTTGGAGAGGTAAGGGATGGAGGTAGGGGTGATGGAGAAGTGAGGGAAGGACGGAATGTGAAAGAAGCAAACAACTGATATACAAGTGCATTTAGAGAAAAGGAGCAATTATAAAATTACTAGACAGAACCAAGAGCTTCAGGGGCCTAATGTGGTGGTTCGCTGAAGCCAGCCAATTATCCGACGTGCTGGGGGGGTATCGGAGGCATAAAGTGCGACGTCGCTTAAGCTGCAAAGGTCTGTGGAAATATGAATTGACGCCTTGTTTCGAAAAAAAAAAAAAAAAAAAAAAGTGTTTTGAGCTACTGCTTGACTTGTCCACTCATAATGAATATCCTGCAGCATGAAATCACGTTATTTTCGCTAATATACGTTTTTTTTTCTCTCTGTTACAAAAAGCTGGAAGCTTACAAATGTTGTCCCTCCCAAATTAGAGTGGAACACAAGAAAGTCAAAATCAGGATTCGTTAATTTCAAGATGGCTGTCGGTCCAGCAAAAAGGGGTACATAATAAGGCTGTCCACCACAAAATGTCAGTTTTAACGTTAACTATAGTTTTTTTTTTTTCTTTCTTTTTAGCTGACGTAAATGTCGACAATCGACAATCCGCCCTCCAGAATTAGCAATCATAAACATTACCACTCGCCTTCGGACCAGTGTTGCCACACGTACGATAATTATCGTACCTGTACGATAATATTGCCTCTTGTACGATGTACGATACAACTTTTTATTATCGTACGGTGTACGATAATTTGGGGTTGAGAGCTAGAATGGCAGTAAATTTTGTGGCATGCATAGGTAATCATGCACGGTTGTTCCACAATTTGACCTATGAGTAATCTTAGGGGCTAATATAATGGTGACACTGAAAATACATTTTTATGGTCTTGCTATCATCTGCAAGATGAAGCACATTTCTATGAGTTATCTATTAAAGTTGTATGGACCGCATTCTGCTGCTAGTCAGACTGACTTTCTAGATTGGCACATAGGGTATTTCGTGTAACATTATTTTTGTAATGAATGATATGATTATATTATATTATTATCATGAGATTTTCATGGTATACCCTAATTCTGATACAAAACAGTGATAAAATATTCACCAAAGTAAACATCAGTACCTTAAAAAATTACAGGACTGATGAAAATAATTGTAATGGGTAAGTTTTCAGTTAATACACCAAGGTATTGGCGACAATTTTAAAATACATCAGATTAGTGAGTGAATGGTTTGGCCATGTGGAGAGGATGGAGAGTGAGAGACTAACGAGGAGAGTATGAGTGAGGTGGAGAAGGGGTAGAGGGAGGGGGAGGCCAAGGATGAGATGGAGGGATGGAGAGGTATATGAGAGAGGGGGGTGTGAGCTGGGAGCAGGGCAGTGAAATGGCAGGAGACAGGGCGACATGGAGGCGATTTGTTTGTAGCCACCCCTTACGGGATTAGGGCGACATGGAGGCGATTTGTTTGTGGCCACCCCTTACGGGATTAGGGCGTCTGGCAATAGATAGATAGATAGATAGATAAATGAATTTAATAGTGTACGATAATTGTAACGAAAAAACGATAATTTTGAAGAGCCGGTACGCTAATTCCCATCTAAAAGTGTGGCAACAATGCTTCGGACAGTGCTGCCGTCAACACCTCTGTACACCGTACTCAGTTTTGTATGATCCTTGCTGATTTCGGTATTATTTTGCGTATACACATAATTTTCACATGTGTGTTTTCACTGTCACTTACCTATGGTGGTACCAATCTTAAGTGGCGGTTTGGGTGGTGCACGAACCTCTGTACAGTGGTGCCACGTGTTCCATACCCGCTAAGTGAACAGCTCTGATATATGTAATAGGCATCACAATAAGATAAACACATAAGAATATAATGGTAACGTGTGTATTATAATATATGAAAGAACAGTAAACCGATTATGCCTAAAATATTTATACGGCAATACAGAAACGTGGCATAATTATTTTACAGTGTTGCTTAAAAAAAAGTAGTCACTTTTATTGGCTGTTACCGTATTTCTGGGGTTGGTAATAATGTCACAATTATGATTATAAGATAATATGCAGGATTATAAGCAAAAATATGCCAGTTTCTTAGTAAAAAAAATATATACATTAAAAAACCCTCGTGAGCGGCAACACACACACACCCAGTCCGACCTGGTCATCTGTGAGGGATAGAGGAATAGGCCTGTTTGGGGACACCTCTTAAAAAAAAAACACGCCAAGACTTTAACCTCCTGGGTGGTGTGGAAATAAAGTCAAATTTACAAAATGTACATTATAACGCAAAAGAAAACCAAAATGTATCCTAAAATACCACAGACGAGAGAGAGAGAGAGAGGGGGGGGGGAGGCAGACCAGGGGCAGTGTTGCGTGCAGCTTAGTGAGAGATGGAGGAAGGGAGGGAAGGAAGGAGGGAGAGAGTGATTGAATGAAAACAAATCATGGCGCCACAACAACGAGGTCATGTGGCGCCATATGTAAAACAATAATATTTTTAAACATAATTAGATATAATAAAAACAAAATAAAGAAATGAAAGCACAAGTTTATAAGTCACTCATAAAAGAAACAAAATTCCCAAGGGTGTCGCACATCTCCCCAAGGAGAGAGAGAGAGAGAGAGAGAGAGAGAGAGAGAGAGAGAGAGAGAGAGAGAGAAGGCAGGCAAGGGGCAGTGTTGAGTGCATTGTCAAGCTGAGGGAAAGATGAAGGGAGGGAAGGAAGGAGGGCGAGAATGATTGAATGAAAAGGCGCCGTAACACCGAGGTCATCTGGCGTCATATGTAAAACAATAATATAATAAAAAACAAAATAAAGAAATGAAAGCACAAGTTTATAAGACGTAAAAGAAACAAAATTCCCTAGGGTGATGCACATCCCCCCCAGGAGAGAGAGAGAGAGAGAGAGAGAGAGAGAGAGGGGGGGGGGGGGCATTGCGAGTATGGAAAACGTGGCAACACTGTACAGAGGTTCGTGCCCCACCCAAACCGACACTTTAGAATGGTACGACCATAGTCAAAATAGTACGGTAAATATGCGCGGATTCTTGATCTCATTTAATATTTCAAAAAGATAACATGTCCTGTCATTCCACTCCAGCCCGAAGCATTGTTTCCTCGGTGAGAGCAGCAAATACTACAACCAATCATGCCTGGAGAATCACTGAACAACAAGGAGTAACAAAAAAAAAGTTGAAGTATGACTAATGCATACAACCCCTGTCACGTCGTTGTGGATAGGGGTGGGCGTATCGATACCAAAATATCGATACTTTCGATACCAGCTATTAAAGCTTAAGTATCGATACTTGTGCCGAAGTATCGATATTTCGATTACTAAAGACAAATGTTCCAATTTGGCAATTTTTAAGGAGAAATTAATTTCAATATGCAGAGAAATAATTATTTAGTATGCTGAAAGGCAAGGATAATATTTTTGCGTCTGGCTGCCCGGTGTATTTGTCTCCTGTCGTTCGCCGGGCTTGTGACCGATTGGCCGTACTGCATAAGTCAGTCATACCACTGACCGTGAGCTGAAGTTACTGTTACAGCAGTGCTGGCACCCCTAGGCTATATATTAAAAAATAACATTAAGCAAAGGTCGAGGCATCGGTATCGGAAATCGATACCGCCGATATTAGTTAAAAAAATAATCGGTATCGTATCGATATGAAATAGCTGGTATCGGCCACCACTAGACTGGATACTGAGTGAAGTAGTAGTGAACCAACGGGCAACGGTGAAAGTTTTTCAGGATCTACTGGGCACCGAGTTCCCACATGTTATAATATGGGCATATTAAAAATTAGCTGGAACCCTATAAAGCAATAAAAAACAACAGTTACTAATGAAACATATAATATTATATTGTACATTCTTACGGTGTGAGGGGAGGGAGCGGTCTTGGGAGAGAATGGTAGGAGTGGAGGTTGGAAGATGAAGTTGAGAGAAGGGTGGGAGGCAGGGAGTTGGGTGTCGCTCGTTTCCCGTCAATACTGGGATACGGTATACTTCAAAATATTGCACAGGCGCAAACTTTGGTAGCCAGTTTTCCTTTTGTTTGTAATTTTTCCCTGATTAACATATTTTGAAGTATTTTTTAAATTCTTATTTTCATTGTATAATGCAGATAGGAATTAACTTCACGTTAGCTCAATGTATTTACCATTGATTCAAAACCCATTATCACCTCAGTCATAAAATCAGACACTTGAAATGCTGATATTTATTCATGTTAGCTCACTGTATTTACCACTATTAATACGATACGAAATCCAGTCATCTCAGTCATGAAAGATGATACAGTAAGCGCCTCTGGATGACCGAAAAAGCGAGTCTCGTCGCGATGTTTATGCACCTATTTTGTTTTTGTTTAATCGTTTTTCTTCGCATTTAAGCTTGATAAGCATTTTTTTTTTTTTTTTTTTTTTTTTTTTGGTCTAGATTGCTCCTACACTTGTTCATAACCATCATGAGAGAGTGAAAATGCTTGGAATGTGCTTGTGCTTGGAAGGATTTGTAGGGAAATAAAGTGATTCTGTATTTCCTTCACAGTTCAGGTCGTTGATGACGATTGCCGACATTTGCGTCAGCTGGAAAAAAAAAAAATATATAAATCGTGACAACAGCAGCCAAGATATTACTAAGGAACAGTCTGGTGTAATGAGGCGAATATATACCTAACCACTTCATTACAAGGCATCTTTTCTTAGCTGAATAAAACCGTCTTACACCAACAAAAAGTGCAACATTAACACTTTCACTAAAGATGCAACATTAACACCTTCACTAAAGATACAACATTAACACCTTCACTAAAGTTGCACCATTAACACCTTCACTAAAGTTGCAACATTAACACCTTCACTACAGATACAACGTTAATATCTTCACAACTTTTGCAAGATCGTCCGCTCCACAAACGCTCCTTCTCCGTAGGCAAAATAAAACAGTCGGTGAGTAACAAAATTGTAATAGAAAACGATTTCATTGGTCAGCATGATAATGTATAATATTAATACTTCACTGTGAGGGGTGTCTCTTAACCCATTAGTGCGTGAAAATCATTGATTCAAACTTTGTGGCTTCCCCTTGTTTAACTTTTGAAAATGCCCAGTTCTGTACCTTTAAACTGGCACTGTAGACAAATGGGTTAAGGTGGATAAAAATGTATGGCAGCAGCAAGAATAACACACAGAAACAAGTGGTGCCAGGCATAGCAAACCTCGTCCGACAGCAGTTATTATATTGCCGTTAAATACTGACTTGTTTCTGCCATTTAGTGTCTGCGCAATTAACCCATTTGCACCCAGTGTCCTCAATATAGGACGGAACTGGGCATTTTCAAAGGTTAATAAATGAGGGAACCCCGGGGTAGGGACCTAAGACCTTCCCGACTATGAGCCGATAGGTGGAGGGCAGGACGCTCAGTACCCTCCCTGCATAATCCCTCACAAAGTAGCCATGGTAATTAATGGGTTAAAGTCTAAGGTAAATGACGCAAATTTTTTCAAGTTACGCCCTCTGAAAATCCGTGATCTTGTGTTTGACCTTTCAAGGTCACTCAGGGTCAAAGGTCATGGTGCCAAATTAAAGCCCATATGAGACTTCCCATATCTTGGTAATATTAAATAGCTTTATCTTCAACCAGTTTCTAGTTATAGCCCCCTGAATATCCGTGACCTTGAGTTTGACCTTTTAAGGGCATTCAGCGTCAAAGGTCTTGGTACCAAATGAAAGCCCATATTATGAGTTCCTGTATGTTCCTAATAGTAAATATATCTTTTCAACCGTTTCAAGTTATAGCCCTCTGAAAATCCGTGACTTTGATTTTGACCTTTCAAGGTCACTCGATTGCCTCTAAAATTTTATCAGTTTCTTTGGATACCAGTGCCCACATATCCTGAAATTTTCACGTAATTTATTTCAGCCGTTATTCCGTGATGTTGTTAACAAACAAGCAGACAAGCACATTCGACCAAAAACAATACCTCGTCGGACTCCATCCGGGCGAGGTAAAAACTGTACAATCCCACTCCACAGGAAGAGAACATAATAACCTACACGCTCACAGCAACCGCATGTAATACCATAGGTATAAGAAAAAAAAATCCCTTCAATACTATGGCTATATCCTTTATAATTTGACATGAAATTGCTTTCTCTCCACCTTCATTGCTGAGTGTATCATGAGATTGACACTAGAATATAATGTTTATCTTGCAAACGTCCATAGTACAGTATTTTCAGTCACTGAGCTACCTGAAATAAGCAGCAAAAAACGAACATCCGGGCCATATTAAGGTATAAAAAATATAATAGTAAATATCTTTCTGTGGCGCTTCCTAGGCAACGCGTTGATTCTTACGCTTCCTCCTCCTCCTCCTCCTCCATATCATTATCATCATCCACCTAAAAAAAAGAAAAATCCCTTGCCCACCTTTTAAACTAGGAAAACGAAAAAGGTTCTTCGTACTAAACGATATTAAACATGAACTAAACAAGACAGGACAAGAAAATGAAAGGAGAGAGAGAGAAAGAGAGAGAGAGAGAGAGAGGGAATTTTTGTAACACTATCTTATCTGTACAAAATACGAGGGAAGCGGATGCTAAAGCGAAAAGCAGTTATCAAGGTATATGTGGATACCGCTAGATGTACAGTACAAGACAGTCGCTCATAAAAGAAGTTGTACTCACTAACCAGCCCGTCTGTGTTTGGTATGGTAACACTGTAAGCCTTACAGTTTAGCTGATTCGGGTGATGGTCTAAGCTGAGTATCTCAGCTTTCAATTATTTCATTTCCTGATCGGCTCTTGTAGCCATAGCGAGTTTGAAATGCGCCTTATATCATTTTTACCAGCCGCGATAGCGAAACTGGTATTGTGTTCAGTTTGTGTGTGTGTGTGTGTGTCTGTGTCTGTGTCTGTGTGTCTGTTAGCACGGTAAGTTCGCAACCGCTCAAGATATTATCACAAAATTTAACAGGTGTGTAGTATGAAAAAAATCGATCCCGAGTACGAAATTGGTGAAAGTAGATCAAGGTCTGTGTGTCTCTTACTACGATAATTTCGCAACGGCGAAAAATAGCATCACAAAATTCCAGAAGTGTGTTGTAGGAATGAAAATCTACGAGTATTGTTTTCAGTTTGTCTGTGCGTCTGTTAGCACGATAACTTCGCAACTGCTCAAGGTATTATCACAAAATTTTACAGGTGTATAGTATGGATGAAAATCTCCTACGAGTTCGAAATTGGTGAAAGTAGGTCAAAGTCTGTGTGTCTGTTACCACGATAACTTCGCAACCGCTCGAGATATCATCACAAAATTTTAAAGTTTGTAGTAGGGATGAAAACCTCCCACGGTTCGAAATTAGTGAAAGTAGGTCAAGGTCAAGGTGGTATTCCGAGCCGCGCTAGATATATATCAGCTCGCAGCTGGTGTGATTCCCCCCTTAGGAGGACCTCTAGTCATTATTATTTATATGAATCACCGTAGTATAAACAGTAACTTCATGGAAGGAAACAAGTCAAGAGTGAGAGCAGTGGAAATGCATCATTCGAGAGGTGCATGTGGAATTACATGGAGAGACAGACTGACAAATGAGAAGGTGAAAGAACATCGTGGCATGGAAGTGAATGTGATAGAAAGCTTTAAGACTTTCTCAAAGTTCGTTGTAAACTGGTTCAACTGTTTCAGTTGACCTTGATCATTCAAATATTGTTCTAGGAAAAAATAAATAAATAAAAACAGAAGTACACTCCTTGGCCTAGCCTTAACATTTCCGTCAAGGCTAAAGCTGGATGAAAGCTTTTTTTTTTTTTTTTTTTTTTTTTCAAAAATACATGAGCAGAACTTTGACCTTGTCCTATGACCCTGACAATTAACTCCTTTTTCTTCAAATTAGCATTGCTATCTTAACTTCAGTCATTTCCCAAAATTTGTTTAAACTTGGATACAAGCAGTTTAAACCGACTCTGGCAGGTCAGCGTTTGACCCAGCCTTGTGGCCTTGATCTTTGACTAACTGTTCGAAAAGTAAAGCAATGCCTTTCTCTACGGGCTGTCACTCCACGCTTCCTGTTATCACTTTTCATTCTGCTCTTCACATCTTACATTTAATTTAATTATTCCCCCTGCTGCCTTCTACCTTTGTGTCACAGCCATTTTATGCCTTGATATCAGTTCTTTATTATTTCTTCCTTCCTTCTCCATGTTTCCGCCAAGTTTGATTAAAATCCGTTAAAAACTGCTTAACACACACACACACACACACACACACACACACACACACACACACACACACACACACACACACACACACACATACATACGCACACCAACACAAGCACACACAAACACACTCACAAACACACATACATAAGCACACACACACACACACACACACACACACACACACACACACACACACACTGTTAAAAATAAAAATACCCATGTCTCGCTCCTCGAGACGGGGATGAAGAAAAGGAGATACCATATTGACAGGGTTGAACTCCAGACACCTTTATTTGTGTCCCAGGTCTTTCCACCCTACTTCACCTTAGCTCCTACTTCTCTTGTTGCTTTATTGCTGCCATATAGTGAACAAAGACAGTAGGAAGGAATAAGAAAATGGAAAGACCCTAAAAAACGAGGAATATGAGGGAAAGAAAGGAAACGAGAGGAAATGAACGGAAAAGGGAAAAAGAAAAAAAGGAAAAGACATACACGAGAGAAAGGGGAAAACAAAGAAGGACTCTGAGAAAACAAAGAAAGAATGGCTAGAATGATGGAAAATATGAAATACAGGACAAGGATAGAAAGTAATGTGGTAATAAATAAAAGGAGGTATAAATGGTACAGGTGTTATCTGAGTACACCTGTAGCAGTGTCACAGGCCGCTCCACCTTGCTTCATCTCGCCTTCTACCTCTTGTACCTTGTGATGCTGTAATATCGACGAGAAATACAGAAAGAAAAGTTGAATGGGCATACAAAAGTAAGAGAATAGCGATAGAAAGTACAAGAGTACGATAGAAATGGCTAAGGTAAAAGACAAAGAAATAAAGAAGAAAGTAAGGAAAGAATAAATGAAAAACAATCAGAAAATTTAAAACCAAAGAATAAAAAACAGGAGGACGAATGAAAACGGATAAGTAAAATGAGATCTGGAGAGGGATGAAGTCAAACTACAGGGAGATAGAGTAATGCCAGACCTCTCTAGCTATCTCCATATCGCCTCCTGCCTCCCTGGGTGTTTATAATGCTTTAATTCTCTGCCCATTTTAACTTGGCCTAAAACTGCCATCTCTCCATCTTGATTGCTAAGTTATAACAAGAGATAAAAACTAGAGTATGGTGCAATACTCTGTCTACTTAAACATGGCGCAAAACTGTGATCTCTCAAACATGAGTGCAGAGCCAGAACAAGAGATTAACACCGGAAATCTTGCCATATTCTCTCCAATTTAAAATAATATAAATAATATAAAATTTCCAGGTCTTCATCGTCAATGCTGAGCTGTAACAAAGGACTCTATAATATGGTCATGCTCATGAAGGGGTGCTACTGATGTATATACAATTATATTAAGTCTAACCAATCATTCAGCTACGGGATATTCCCTGCAAATTGACGAGAGCCTTTGCCAAGATAAAGTAGACAAACTGTAGTGGTGGCCTAAATCTAATGTAGCTAATAGTGATGGTGGTTATGATGATAGTGATGTAGGTTATTTTTGTTGATTTAATTAAAAATGAATTGATAATGATGTTGCTAATTATGGTTGTATTAGTAATAATGATGGTGATGGTTATACTAGTAAAGATGGTGGTGGTTATAACGATATTGATTTTAATAATGGTTGGTTCTGATGATAGTTATAATAGTATGGTTAATGGATATGATGGTGATGATGATGGTGATAGAATGAATAATAACTATGATGATGACTCTGCTAGTGGTAATGGTGATGATGGAGGTTAGTAATGATGATGATAATCTTATTTTATTTCACTTCCTACTTCTCGTGTTACTTGTGTTATTACGAAGAGAGAAAACATGAAAGGAAAGTGAGGTTATAAAAAAAAGAAATAAATGGAGGGAAAGGAAATAAAAATTCGGAATGGATAAGGAAAATGAGAAAAACTGGCTATATAAATGAGATATAGATAAATGAGAATAAAAGGAATAGTGGTAGAAAAAAAACTGGAAAAGGAGAAAGAACGAAAGTAATAAGATTAAAAACCAAAAGGCATACAGCCGGAAATTATAAAAAGAAACATTAGGAATAAATGATTTACCATAATAAATGTATATATATATATATATATATATATATATATATATATATATATATATATATATATATATATATATATATAATAGCAGAACAGACGAAGGAAAAACATATGAATAAAAAAAACATAATCCATACTACAGATTACTGGTGTCCTCTGTTCATAAAATATCTGTAACAGTTAGACTTGAGCAGCTGTAGGTTGAAGTTTGGAGGGAAACAACTCTGGGGAAGCGAGTTCCAGAGAGATGCAGTACGGGGAATGAAAGAATTCTGATAGGCAGAAGTTCTGCAATATGGCTGAGTGACATTCCAGTCATGAGCGCTACTAGATGCCGGTGTAGCACGAGGGAAGGCATGGAGAGGTGGCACCATGGACGCAACTTCGTCTGAGCATTTGCCATAAAAAAAATCTGTAAAATAATGCAAGGGAGGCAACATTCCTTCTTACCTGTAGGGGAGGTAGTTTATTTGTAATGGCAGGGTTGTTAATAATTCTAACAGCTTTGTTCTGAATTTTGACTAGTTGTTTTAATGCAACCTCTCCACATTCATTCTACAAGGGTGAGCAGTATTCAAGCTGAGAGCGCACATGACATAAATTATAGCTAATTGCTCGTCAGTGAAGAAGTTACGGACTCTGTACAATAATTCAAGTTTCTTTGAGGCGGTTTTAGCAAGTGATCTAACATGAGAGGTCCAGCTGAGGGCATTGTTAAGTGAGACGCCGAGAATTTCAATACTTTTGGAGATGGGAATATTAGTAGCACTAAAGGTAACATACGAATCTGGCAATATCTGTCTATTAATAAAATGTATATATTTAGTTTTACTAGCATTAAATGAGACAAGGTTGTTTTGTCCCCATTCACTGATCGTAGATAGGTCTTGATTTATGGAGATGGCTGTACTGAGTTGAGAGGTAGAGATATTAGACTTTGTAAATGGGTGTCTGAGTGTGAATGAACTATGCAGTGTTGAGTCATCTGCATATGAGTGGATGGGATTGTGGGTGACAGATAAGATATCATTAATATGAACCAGGAACAGGATTGGCGCCAGAACTGATCCCTGCGGCACGCCGGTGTTAATAGAATGGAAATTGGGGTATACATCATCTGCTTTAACTCTTATTTTCCTGTCGCTGAGTTATGAGGAAAGCAAAGGAACAAGACATTAGTCCATAGCAAGGGACTTTGGACAGCAGGGAACGGTGGCATGTTGAAAGCTTTATAAATATCAAAGGCTACTACATGCGTTTCTCCATGTAGGTCAATTGATTAATGGATGGTATGAGTTAGGAGATTGAGCATGTCAATGATGGATCTTTCGTGGCGAAAACCATATTGTCTATCACTTATTAAGTTGTTGGATATATATATATATATATATATATATATATATATATATATATATATATATATATCCAACAACTTAATAAGTAAGTGGTGGGGGTTAGAATCAAGGTCCAACTAAAATGGAGAAATAGAAGAAGGGAAGGATGGGAGGAAGTATATGTAAGGAGAGTGGAAAAGTTACAAGAGGAAGGAAAAAAGGCAGAATATAAGAGGGAAGTGGAGGAGTGATTGGATAAACATGGATTGGAGCAGATGGGGGATGTGGAAGGTGTGTGCAGGATATTCACAGAAGAAATATGAGCAGCATGTGAGGTGGTATGTGGGGTGAAGAGAAGACGAAAGAGGGTGCAGGGAACGGCAAGGTGGAATGAAGAGCTGAGGCAGGCTGTGGCATAAAAGAAGAAAGCATACAATGAGTGGATGAGAAACAGGGGCGTGGAAGAAGTTGAGAGACGGAAGAGAGAGTTATATGTAGAAAGGAAGAGAAAGGTGAAAAGATTGGCATGAGAGAGTAAGAAGAGAGTGGATTAGGAGTTTGGAGGGAATTTGAGTGTAAAGTGGAGAGAATGTAAGAAAATGTTTTGGAAAGAGGTAAAGAGAGTTAGACAGGGTGACAGTGAAGTTGGTTGGGGAGTGAAAGATACAAATGGTAGATTACTAGTGGAGAAGGGAGAAAAAGTTAGCAGATGGAGAGAACACTTTAAGGAATTGTTGAACATAGAGAATGAAAGTAATGCGAGAATAAGTGGCTTGGGAATGGCTGGGAGAAGAAGGGATGTGAGAAGAGAGGAAGAAATCAGTAGGATGGAAGTTGTGAAAGCAATAAAGAGAGTCAAAATGGGTAAAGCCCCAGAAATTGATGGAGTGTGCGGTGAAATGCTGAAGTATGGGGGAAAGACAAAAGTAGAATGGATGTGGAAGATGTGAAGATTGGCCTGGGAGGAAGGTAGAGTCCCGGAGGATTGGAAGTCTGGTATAATTATTCCCGTGTACAAAGGAAAAGGGGAAAAAGAAGTGTGTGGTAATTATAGTGACATTTGTCTTCTTAGTATAATAGGAAAAGTGTATGGTAGGATACTTATTGACGGAGTTAGGGAAATAACGGAGGAATTAGCTGGAGAAGAACAGGGAGGTATTAGGAAGGGAAGAGGTTATGCAGATCAGATGTTCATTGTTAGATATTTAGTGGAAAAGTTTCTACAGAAGGGAAGAAGTTGCATGCAGCCTTCATGGATTTTGAGAAAGCATATGACTGTGTGGATAGACAAGGATAGTGGAAAGTATTAAGAATATATGGAGTAGATGGGAAGCCGCTGAATGCTGTGAAGAGTATGTATGGGGATGCTAAGGCTGCAGTGCGTGTGGATACAGAACTGAGTGAATTTTTCTACTTCAAGGTTAGATTGAAACAGGGATGTGTCATGTGTCCATGGTTATTCAATCTGTATATGGATGGAATTATAAAAGAGATTCAAGCTAGGGCAGTGGATGATGGAGTGGCCCCAATGAGAGAGGACAGTGATTGGAAACTCCCCCTACTGTTGTTTGCAGATGATACTGTGTTGTTATATGAAGACGAAGGGGAGCTGCAAAGCTTGTTGGATGAGTTTGGGAGAGTGTGTAAGAAACGGAATCTAAAGGTGAGTGTTGGGGAGAGTAAAGTTATGGTCGTCGAGAGAAGCGAAGTCAGTGAATGTACAGTGAGGCTGGATGAGGAGGAAATGGAAAATGTGAGTGCATTTAAATGTTTGGGTAGTGTGATGAGTAAGGGTGGAAGTTTGGAGGTGGACGTTTGAAGGTTGCTGGTTCCCTGAAATCAGTGGTAAGAAACAGGGAAGTGAGCATGGAAGAGAAAACGTTACTACATGACAGTATTGTGATACCAACTCTAATTTAAGAAAGTGAAGCTTGGACCTTGTTGAAGGGAGAGAAGTCAAGAGTGAGAGAAGTGGAAGTGATGAATCTGAGAGGAGCATGTGGAGTCACATGGAGACAGACTAACTAATGAGGATGTGAAGGAGCATTGTGGTGTTGATGTGGATGTGATAGGAAGCCTTATGAAAAACAAACTGAGGTGGTTTGGACATGTGGAGAGGATGGAGAATGAGAGACTGACGAGGAGAGTGTATGTGAGTGAGGTGGAGAGGTGGGAGAAGGAGGAGGAGGCCAAGGATGAGACGGAGGGATGGGGTGAAGAGGTATATGAGAGAGGGGTGTGTGAGCTGGGAGAAGGGCAGTGAAATGGCGGGGACAGGGCGACATGAAGGCGATTTGTTTGTGGCCACCCCTTACGGGATTAAGGCGTCTGTCAATATATAGATAGATAGATTTTTCTTTTTTCTGTCTTTTTTTCATCTTATCTCTTTCGTTTCGAGTTTGTCTGGTCATCTTCTCCCTCTGTTTATGTTTATTGATTTTTTCTTTTCATTCCCCACCGTGTTTCAGCATTACAAGCTAGAAGCGAGGTAGGAGGCGAGATGATGTAAGGTGGAGCTGCTTGGGATTATAGGTGTACTAGTACAAAGTTCGCTCCATTACCATTTGTACTTCAAGTTCCGTCTATCTATATTTTTTTCCTTCTTCTTCATGTTTCCTTTCATTTCGACCCATTCATTTCGCTCTTTCTACAATTCCGTCTTTCTTTCCCTTTTCTTCCTCATACTTTGTTCTCCCCGTTCCGCCTCTCTCATTTTCTTTAACTCCATCTCTCCTTAAATTCTTTCCTCTTTCAGCTTCTTTCTCCTTTCTTAACGTTTTAACTACTTTCTTTCTTCACAGTATTATAGTACTAAAACAGCAAGGAAAGAAGGAGCCAAGGTGAAGTAAGGTGGAGCGACCAGGGACTCTGCTAAAGGTCTCTGGAGTTCCACCCACGAGTTCTCACTAGCCTTTTATTTTTTTCTTTCTCACTCTCTCTCCTTTCCCTTCTCCTTCACTTTCTTTCATATTTTTCCTGTTATACTTCTTATGTTTCTTCCTACTCTTTCTTTCGTTCGTTTTCTTTCTTCTCTTTTTATTGATTTCCCTTTTCTCACTTTCTTTCATTCGGTTTTCCTTTTTACCTTTGCATTTCGGTCTGATTTTTATTGGCAGTGTCTTCATTAATTCACTCACATTAATTTTATTTTTTGTATTGTTTTTCTTTCTTATCTTTAAAATTTTTCCCATTTCTTGCTCTATCTGCCTTCCGTCTTTTTCAGTTATAATACAGTACCACAAACTACATGAGAGGTAAGAGGCAAGAAGAAGTAATATTATTTTCATCAACGCTAATTTTTAGGCATCACCATCGTCATTACTACAACTACCATTACCATCACCGTCATCACAGCTCGTCGGAATCTCATTAATTATAAATATCCTAAATCACTGTCACCGTAATTATCATGACGATGATCTCTAGCACCATTAACTACAGCAGGTCAAAGTCACCACACTCCTACAGCATCACAATCTACAAAAGAGGTAGGAAGAGAATAAAAAAGGCAAGGTGGAGCGGCCTCAGACGCTACTACAGTCGTCACAAGTTCAAATTTTGCCACAATTATATCCTTGTTTTTGTTACATTTCTCTTTATTTATTTTGT
>NC_137062.1:19627597-19650097 GCF_032717465.1 Coenobita brevimanus | reverse complement strand
TTGTAGCTTGTGGTACTGTGTGACAGTGGTGGCTTTGATCTGTTGTAATTAATGGCGCTGGAGATGATGATGACGATGTTGCTGATGATGGTGATGACTGTGGTATGATGATGGTGCTGATTTAAGGATATATTTAATGAGAATAATGTTAAGTGCATTGAAAATGATAGCGATGTTGTTGTTGTTGTTGTTGTTGCTGCTGCTGCTGCTGCTGCTAATGATGATGATGATGATGATGACGGTGGTGATGTTGGTTGCAATGGGGTTGGTAGTGATATCCAGTAAATTAGTTTTAGTGATAATTATCTTACTTCATCAGGCCTCCGAGCTTTGACGTAGTTTGTGATGCAGTAAATAAAGTAGGAAACAAGGATGAAGTGAAGAAAAAAAGAAAATTTAAAAAATAAGTAATAAAAACAGTACGAATTAAATACAAGATCAAAACAAAGAGAGAATTTATCAAGAAACTGCCAAAGAACGAGAAACAGAAATGGAAGGTAAAAAAGGAAAGAGAATGAAAGAAAGGTTGATAGCAGAAATTAAAAAAATTTCTACCTATATACTTAGGCTGCTTCCCCCAAGGAAAGGGAGGTAGCCGAGACAGGACGACTCACTCCCAATATACTCATCCACTCAGACACATTCGTTCACATCTTATCCCCAAGGGGAGGAGGGACAGATCCTCACCGCACCACACCGCACGAGGGTCAGCTGCGCAATGCAAAAGCAGAAGAAAGAAAGCAGGAATAAAGATAAAATATGAAGGAAAAATGTAAGAAAAAACATAAGACATATAAGAGGAAAACAAGTAAGAAAGTGAGAGAAAGGAAAGGAGAAAAGACAAATAAAGGAGTCACAACGGAACTCGTGGGGTGGAACTCCAGACATCTTTATCAGTGTCCCTGGTCGCTCCACCTACTTCACCTTGGCTTCTTCTTCCCTTGTTGTTTTATCACTGTAATATAGTGAATAACGAAAGCTGACAAGGCGTAAAGGAAGGAGAAAAAAAAAAAAGTAGATGGAATGAAGGAAATGCGAAAGGAGTAACGGGGAGAACAAACAATGGAAAAGGGAAAGAAAGAACTGTAAAAAACAGCGAAATAAATGGAACTAGAGAAACATAAAGGAGAAGGAAAGAACGAAAGAGATATAGAATGAAGTTGAAGTAAAGCTGTTAACTTGGTAAAGTACACTTATAGTCCCAAACCGCTGCACCTTACATCATCTCGCCTCCTACCTCTCTTGTAGCTCGTAATGCTGAATATGGTGGAGGCGGGAAGTACAAAACCAATAAAGATAATAAGAGACAGAAGGAAAATAATAAATGCGAAAAGAAAGAGACAAGATAAAAAAAGAAAAAGGAAGCAGGAAAGGGTATAAGGAATAAAAATGAAAGACAGAAAATCTGAAGAGACAACGGAGGAAAGATAAGCTATTAAACGAGAGACAAAAGGAAAATAAGCAATAAATGAACGTAAAAAATAAGATAGTATGAAGAGTAAACAGTGAAGACACGTGATGGTGTGAACTGGGTAGAGATGCAGTAGAGCCCCAGGCCGCTGCATCTTAATTCATCTGGCCTCCTACCTCTCTTGTAGCTTGTGATGTTGTTATGTAGTGGTGGCTTTGATGTAATGTGCCTAATGTTGGTACGATAACGATGATGGTGGTGGTGATGATTGTGGAGATGGTGTGAGCTGATTTGGATTGTGATAATTATAATTGTATGGATAATAACTGTGATGATGATAATGGTGGAAATCGTGGTTCATGTGGTTGTGGTGATGGTGGTTGTAATAATGATGTACAAAACATTACTGCCAATGGTAATAACATCATTTCATATCATCTCCTACCTCTCTCGAAGCCGGTGATGCTGCAGTATCGGTGTATTAGCGAAAGAGAATAAGAAGATTGTTCTTGTTGTTGAACAGCCCCAGTCTGGCAGCACAGACCCATCAACCGCAAGCAAGCATGAAGGATGTGAAATAGAGGAAACGGAATAAGAAACAAACTGAAAAAAAAAGCAGAAAATGAAATATCGCGACGGGAAGGGAAAAGAAGAGAATTTTAAAAACATAAGCAAGAATAGGAGACAAATTAGAATGGAGTGGATAACAGATGATGGAAAGCGGAAACAAATTACGAAAAAAATGTATAAGAGAAAAAAACGAAGAGGACGGAAAAAATACGAAAAAAGAAACAGGGGACATTAAAAGGAAAAGGAAATAAAGGAAGGAACATGGAAGGAAAAGGAAACAAGAAAACAAAAGGAGACACCGGTTTGTAGGGTTGAACTCTGGACACCTTCATCTGTGTCCCAGGTGGCTCCACCCTACTGCACCTTGGATGCTACTTCTGTTGCTTTATTGTTATAATATAGTGAACAAAGACACTAGAAGGGTATAATATAGTGCACAAAGACAGTAGAAGGGTATAATATGGTGCACAAAGACACTAGAAGGGTATAATATAGTGCACAAAGACAGTAGAAGGGTATAATATGGTGCACAAAGACACTAGAAGGGTATAATATAGTGAACAAAGACAGTAGAAGGGTATAATATAGTGAACAAAGACAGTAGAAGGGTATAATATAGTGAACAAAGACAGTAGAAGGGTATAATATAGTGAACAAAGACAGTAGAAGGGTATTATATAGTGAACAAAGACAGTAGAAGGGTATACAGAAATGGAGTGTGCAAAAAAATGATAAATGAGGAGAGAAAGGTAACGAAACAATGAACGAAAAGGGAAAAGAGAAAGAATATAAAGGAATGGACGAACATGAAAGAAAGTGAGAACCAAAGAAGAAAACAGAAAATAGAGGGAAAGAAAGATGAGAATAATGCAAAATATGAAATGTAGGACAAGGACAGAAAGGAAGGAGGTAAAAAATAAAAGGAAATATAAATGGTACAGGAGTTATCTTAGTACACCTGTAGCAGTGTCCCAGGCCGCTCCACCTTGCTTCATCAGCCTCCTACCTCTTGTACCTTGTGATGCAGTAAAATGAGCCAGAAAGAAAAAAAATGAAAGAGAGGAAGAAATGATGAAAGAGAGTAAATGACCAAGATAGACATAATAACGATAAAAGAGAATGAGATGCAGAAGAAACTAAGAATTTGATAAATAAAAATCTTAAAAAAAAAAAAAAAACTAAGAAAAATAACAATAGGACGACAAAAGATAATAAAAAAGTAAAACAGGATGTGTAAAGGTATGATGTGGAAGTGTAGACAGGTATAGTAGTGCCAGGCCGCTCTACCTATCTCCATATCGCCTCCTGCCTCCCTGGGTGTTTATAAAGCTTTAATACTCTGCCCGTTATAAGTTGACCTAAAACTGCCATCTCTCCATCTTGACTGCTGAAATATAATGTAAGAGTAGAGTAGAATATGGGCAAATACTCTGTCTACTTAAACATGGCGCAAAATTGCCATCTCTCAATCTTGAGTGCAGAGGAAGACAAGGAGATTAATCATGGATATCCTGCTATATTTTGTTTAATTTAAATTAACCTAAAATTACAATCTGATCATCGTCAATGCTGAGCTGTAACAAAGGGCTCTATAATATGGTCTTGGTCATGAAGGAGTGCTACTGAAAGGAAACAGAGCCGTATTATTAATCTACCACTGAACTCCGGGAAATTCACTGCTAAATGACGAAAACTTTTGCCAAGTTAAGGTTGACTAACTGTAGTGGTGGCCTAGATCTAATGCAGCTAATGGTGATGATGATGATGATCTGTAGGTTATTTCTGATGGTAAAACAATAAGTGAATGGATAATGATGTTGATAATAATGACTGAGTGAATATTGATGATGGTTGTGGTTATAATGCTAGTGATGATGATGGAGGTTGATTTTAATGAGAATGATAAAGGTATGGTTAACAGACATGATGATGATGATGATGATGATGATGATGAACACTGAATGAATAATAATGTCACTGTGCCAGTTTTGGTGATGGTGATTTTATGGCCTTATCGGGATATTTCTATACGACATCTCCGTAAGTACTGTGGACGATCAGTAAAATTTGTTTTAGCCCAGTTACATCACCAATCTGATCCCCATCCCAGCTTGGGATCGAACTCCAGTCATATAGAACATCTCTAACCACTCAACCATAACCTCACTAAATAAGGCCCTTCTCCTGTGATGTATACAATCGTGTGGCAGGGGAAAAATGCAAGACCCGTGGCCGTGTCAGATCAGGGTGGCACAGGAGCCTTCCTTGCACCTCTTCCTTAGCGATTTGCTCTGCTCAGTACGCCTTAGTAGTCTTGTCTTATTGATGTAAACATGTTGATAGTAAAACGGTACAAATGCTTCGTTGCAGAATGTATTATGCTTAATGCAAAAGATACTACTAAGTCTCCTAAATGAATCTTGGGGGGGCGAATGCTAATGGCCCACCAAAATATGTTGTTGGCTAAGGAACAAGCTACCTACAAACCAGACTTGAGGAAACATCTCTGTCCGTTGCTGAGATATTGGACAAAATGCGATTTAATATGTGGCAGCTGGTATTCTGTCGTCTTTGATCAAATCCTCACCAGAAGTTAATCACTTTTGCTCATCCATATAATTGCTATTACTGAACGTTTGGTGAAAAATTGTCCACAACTTTTAGAGATATTCTGGCAACACACACACACACACACACACACACACACACACACACACACACACATGTAACTTGCAATACTTTGGTGATAGAAACTCCGTGTACAAACAGCTAGATAAGGAGTTTATTACAAGCTCACAGTAAAATAGTCTGCCCGACTTGGCTGCCTGCTATGAACTGATGCAATAACGCCGTCTTCCCAGGCTTCAGATCCTGGGAAAGCGTGCTAGGTCAGCAGTTTTAGTGGGGGCATGTATGCATTGGGGGGGACATATATACATCGGGGGTAGACATATTGTGGAGGGGGTACACTACTCCCCCGGGTAGCTGAGATGGTGTCACCTGACACCAGAAGGGAAATGGTGTTCGATTATAGTATTAAGGGAAGGGCGGGGAGGGTTGTACAAGGGATAAGGAGGATACAGGGGCAGTAGGGGAGACATGGCCATGTTGAGGGGAGGGAATTAGAAGGATATATACATATAAGATATACAAGGATTAATAGGTACGAGTCCAGTAAGGGTCGAAGGTATACATAGACATAATGGAAATTACACAATAATAGTTTAATACATGATAAATAAGGAGTAGATATGAGAGTTCCATTGTTCTTCGTTCATTTTTGTTTTTTTTTTTGTTTTTTTTTTGTATTTTCTGTAGGATACACTGTCACTCAGTAATGCATTAAAGAAATACCATCATTTTCTAGTAGGCAGAGTTCTGTTCACAGTTTGGTTAATTGTCAGATGGCATTGGTAGTCACTGTATGTGAGGGCACTAAGTACGGGGAGTTTCGACGTCATGTGCAGGGCGTACTATGCCTGTAGCGACTCTGATTTCCTGGAGTCGACGTTCCATTTTTCTGACACAACAATGCACTGCACATATGATGAGTAGAAAACCTGTCATAAAAGACTTTGTAGTAACTTGTAGAGAAGTTATATATATTAGACTTGTGGATGAGCGGTTGTTATACGTGAGTAGCTTTGTAAGTAGATAATCTTCTTTCCCATTTGTCACTCAATGACAAGGAGAGGTAAGGAATAGTATGGAACTATTTTTATTTGTCTTGGAAATATTAACAAGTCTCTCACACAGAGCGAAGTATAAAGTAGAGTCCCGGGACCTATCTCCCTGTCTCGCTCTCTCTGTCTCTCTCTCAAGTTGCTAAGCCCATCTCCCTGCGACCTATCTGTTCTATGGCTAGCTTCCTTCTGAGCTCTCTTTCCTAAATTCTGGTGAAACAGGAGACGTATCACGTGTGTTCCCTGTGATTGGAAAGTTCTAGAAGCCTGTGTGTGAGTATGTGTGTGTGTGTGTGTATGGTCAACAAGGCTTTGTTCACCTTGTGAATTGCTGACAACTAACTGACTGGCTACTTCGTAATCTGTCGTCAGCTTTTCCTCAGTGTAACTTGCAAGATCATTTCCCATTCCCAGGCTCGCATAGAGCTGTCTATCTATCTATTTATCTATCTATCTATTATGATTTGTAATTATAATATGGACTCATAACATATGCTCGGTCCATGCAGCTGAATGACCTCCGACAGCAATTATTATTGACACATGCTAATCTATTAGTACATAATATTGATTATAATATTGTATACATATAATATTTATAGTAAATAGTGATTATTCAGTAATATTACATTTTAAACAAGTTGTATACATATTTGAATAAATGCATTAAAAGTAAATTATTTAACTGTAATACAGTATGTACTTGGGTTATTGTAGTGAAATGCATACATGCAAGAAAAAAAAAAATAGTTTAAAATTAAGATTATGGTAAGAGTTATTAATATTTCATTTAAAGATAATGGTACTGGTATGCCATACATGGGTCATTCTTCTTTGTATTTTTTTTTTCTTTTTATATATATATATATAATTAATACTATATACAAAATATGTACACTTCATTCAGGGGGTTTAACTTGGATGTTAACTCTCCCCCCACTAAATAATGACTCCAAATTAGCAATTCTTGCATGCATTCTGTGCATTGCGAACAGCAGTACTGCAACTACAATGCAGACGATTATAAAAACAGTAGGTGCTGGGCTATAAACATAATATGGGTTGAACATACTCAAACTCAAATCTTCCCAGGGCTTCATTGTTTCATTGATCAGTTGCATAGTTTCAAACTTAGGTGAAGTCAACTTAATACTTGTGCTCATGTTTAAGTCCATATCAGGCAGTGGGTGGAAATGTTTGTGTGTATGAATGAGAATGGCGTAGTGATTGATGGTGGATAAAGTAGACATGGCTGGTGTAAATACCGCACAGTAGTCTGGTGCTATGTATAATCCTGAGGCTGATGTATGAGATGGTGGTATATCTGGACAGACTATGTAAACTGATGTGTTATGAGGGAAATAAAAAAACTGTGAGTGTCCAATGGTTGATGGTGTACAAGTTTATCTGGAGCAAAAGTGAAGTTGCAATGATGATGAATATTGTCATTTCTGATGATAGCCATTTCACAAGGGACTGTATCAGTAGGCTGAAACGTGAAAATGTACGCAGGACAAAGATGAACAGCATGTAAGGATGTGCGGCACTTTCGTTCAATCGTTGATTCACTTGCGAAAGTGACAGTGTCCCGTCTCTTGGAGACCATGGTGAGTTCGATGTCTGTGTTGATGTTGATGATGACCAAAGTGTTGTTATTTTTATAGGGGAAGGGATGTATTTGGTATACTGTGAACAGGTCTTCAGTTATGAATGGTACATGAACTACTACTGATGTTGGTGTTAGTGTTGCTTCTAAATATGGGTAATATTGCATGAATTCCCTATTGCGGAACAACGGCTTCAATTTATGTTTATGTATGCCTTGACTAACTATCTGACGTAGCTCATGAACTGGGAGTAAGTCAATTGTGATCTTGCCATCACCAGCATTCGAAATTCCTTGCATAAGAGCCCTGAAACGATCTCTAGTGTTCTCTAATTGTAGTAGAATCGTGTCAATATGTTCTGTGATGATGGAGAAGTGTTGGAAAAGTGTAACGTTTCCCTCCATTTCATTTACTTTATCTACACTCTCGAGCGCTATGTTTTCTGCTTTTTTCAGATTTTTCACAATTGTCTTCATTGCTGAGTTCTGTCCTGTGATGAATTTATCTTGGTATGTTAGTACCTGAGCTATCTTATTAAATTTGTTGTTTATTTCTTTGTCATCCTCTGTAGCCAATCCAAAGATGTTTCCAAGAACTGCGCCACCCAGGTCGAACAAACCGCGCTTTTGGCGAGTACGTGTGATGTTGTTCCTGTCGCTCAGTACCTCCGTTCCATAAGATAGGAGATCTTGGATCATGATGAGCATAGTTGACTTTGCCTGTTCTAGTTTCCATTTCGCTTACTTTACCATTTCATTCACTTCCTTGGTGTTATGTGCTTGTGAAACATAATTTCCTATCATGAAGTCCAGAGTTCGCATGGGCGTCGCAAGCCTGTCTAGATAAGTAGGTAATTCATACAAGTAATCTAGACTTATTTCAGTACTCATGACGTCCTTAACGATTGTAGTCGTGGCCGTTGGAGCTATGAGGCATCCTTGTCGTACTATGTGTTGGGGGTCTAAGTGCGCATATCCTCTTGCTATGTAGAGGAGAATCCATAGCATAAGTCCCTTCATCGTAACCTACCGAAAAAAAAAAATCTATTAATTTCCTAATATGGTCATGCTGTGGTCGATGATAGTGATGATGTGCGTTACGGTTGATTGTTATTTCATTTATAGAAGGAGTTTAAATCGATATATAATTCTCGTAAATGATGTACTGTAGATTTTATTGGAACAGTTGCACCTATGTTCGATTGTTTGGTATATGACCTTAATTTCTTTTTGTAATCATTGTTGTTTTCTTGCTTGGTTTCCTGAGGTACGTTCGCCTGTTCGGTTGTATCCGAGGCTGAATAATTATGGGATAATTCCCTTGAAACTCGTTTTAAATGGTCAATATGAACTTGTTTCTCCTCGCCACTTGAAAGTGACTTAATTAAAACTTTGTTTGCTTTTATGTTAATTACTCTGTATGGGCCCTCAAATTTTGGGGATAATTTATTGTCTCTCGTATGAATGACACCGTAAACAATGTCTCCTAAGCTGATAGGTGAATCTCTTGCCTTCTTGTTAAATGCCTCCGTCATTTCTTCCTTGGACATCGTTAATTGTTTTTTGGCTCTTTTGTGAATGTCCTGGAATTCACGTAAACGGAGTTTAGAGTAATCATCGTAATTGTATATAGGCATACTGTCACCTTCTAGGAGCTCATATGGTAATTTTTTATCTGTGCCATATATAATGAAATGTGGTGTGTCACCTATGGATTTATTTATAGATCCATTAATTGAGGCTTCTACTCTGGGAATCCAATCATCCCAGCTTGCATAATTTTCACTGAGAATGTGTCGTAGCACATCTAGTACTTTTTTATTTTGTCTCTCTACCAACCCATTCGATGCTGGGTGATAGGCTAAAACGTTAACCTTTTTGTTGTTGTATTGTTTACATATTTCTTGTAAGAGCTCAGAATTAAATTCTCCTCCATTATCACTTATTAGTACCTTTGGGGTAGTAAAGCGACATATTACATTATCTGTTATTGCCTTTGCTACTGTCTATGCTGTCTTATCTTTAATCTGAGCTAAAATGACATAACGGGAAAAATGATCCGTTGCTACGAATAAGTATTGGTTATTATTGTATGATAATGGCATGGTTCTATAACAGTAAATCAACAGCGACAACGTCCCATGGTTGATGTGGTACAGGGTAATTATCTACTTACAAAGCTACTCACGTATTCCACCGCTGCCACCAAATGTCATAAAAGACTTTGTAGTAACTTGTAGAGAAGTTATATATATTAGACTTGTGGACGAGCGGTTGTTATACGTGAGTAGCTTTGTAAGTAGATAATCTTCTTTCCCATTTGTCACTCAATGACAAGGAGAGGTAAAGAATAGTATGGAACTATTTTTATTTGTCTTGGAAATATTAACAAGTCTCTCACACAGAGCGAAGTATAAAGTAGAGTCCCGGGAGCTATCTCCCTGTCTCGCTCTCTCTGTCTCTCTCTCAAGTTGCTAAGCCCATCTCCCTGCGACCTGTCTGTTCTATGGCTAGCTTCCTTCTGAGCTCTCTTTCCTAAATTCTGGTGAAACAGGAGACGTATCACGTGTGTTCCCTGTGACTGGAAAGTTCTAGAAGCCTGTGTGTGAGTATGTGTGTATGTGTGTGTATGGTCAACAAGGCTTTGTTCACCTCGTGAATTGCTGACAACTAACTGACTGGCTACTTCGTAAAATGTCGTCAACTTTTCCTCAGTGTAACTTGCAAGATCATTTCCCATTCCCAGGCTCGCATAGAGCTGTCTATCTATCTATTTATCTGTCTATCTATTATGATTTGTAATTATAATATGGACTAACAACAAACCTATGAAAGCGATAACCACAGGGGGAAACACAACTGTTGGATGAACCCATGAACGGCTGAAGGCCAGAGAAAATTGATCCATAATGAAATCACTGTCATTGAGGAAGGTAAGCATGCGCAAGTTAGGGGAAGTGATGGTAATGTTGGCAGATGGTAAGGTTGAAGGCATGTCGATTGGTTGAAAGATGTCATAGGAGTGTTTACGGACAGCTTGGTGATAGCGAGTGGCGTAAGCGATGACGGACTCTGATTTGACGGTACAATAGTCAGGTGCTTTGTAGAGACCACTAGCGGGGACAGATCGAACTGAAGAACCAGGACACATGATTGTGACAGAGATGGGAACAGCAAAGAAGAAGTACTGGACATGGTTGAGGTGAGCATGGTGGACTGGGAGGTCAGGAGCTGGGACAAAAGAACAGGCCGAGTAGATGGAATGGTTGTGAACTAAAGCAGACTCACAGGGTGTAGCACTGCTAGGGAAGATAGCGAAAAGGTGGGCAGCACAGAGACGAGAGGTCGGAGTAAGCGAGGAACATTGCTGGAGGTCTGTGGAAGAAAGGAAGGCAACGGAAAGATTATCATGGGAGAGGAGGAAATATTCTAAAGGAACAGATACTTGTAACAAGGAGTTGTTGAGGTGGAAAGGGAAAGGAATGATGTGGAAAAGGTTAAAGGTTAAGGCAGAACGGAGAGGAATATGGACGACAACGTCTGTGGTGAGAAGAGTGGCTTCGAGAACAGGATAATAATATTCAAGGGAGGAGTAGGGGAGGACTGGGGAGAGACCGAAGGTGGAGTGAGCCCATTCCAGGACAGAACGGAGAGCTGAGACAGGTACTAAGTCGGCAGTGACACGTCCATTGATAGCATCGACCAGGATACAAACCAAGGTAGAGACTTGAGACAGGAGAGAGTCAAAGGCTAGTTGGAGATTATCCATGTTGAGTTTGAGGTAGAAGAACTGAGAGATAACGTTGAGATCTGAAAGGTGGTGCTGTAAGATATCGGTGAAGTTGTTTAGAGTGGACGTGACTTCATTGAGTTGGGTCGTGAGCTTCTATAACATAGTGTGTTGGATTTTAATGACTTGGCGTTGTGATTCTAGGGCTGAAGCTAAATGAGTGAGATCAGATTTGAAGCCAGAAATGTCACGGGCTGTAGCAACGCCCAACATGCCACTCAGAATCTCACCGCCTAAGTCGAAGAGACCTCGTTTCACACGAGAACGACCAACGGGTGTCGGAATGGAAAATGTGTCATTGAGCTCAGTGAATCTGTTACTTATGTATTGCAATTGCCAGGAGAGTGGGAGGAAAAGGTTATAGAGATACTCATTCGGGTTGTGTGTCCCCATGAGGGCCGTGAGATGGTTCCTGATTCCGTGGAGCTGGTGCGCGTAGGCAGGTAGGGCAATGGCTACGTCGGCCAGGGGCGCAAGATCATAGCCCAAGGAGGCTACATCTTCGATAAGTATTACCTCGCCTCCCGAGCCGACC
The DNA here is from genome assembly GCF_032717465.1 of Coenobita brevimanus. Taxonomy (NCBI): domain Eukaryota; kingdom Metazoa; phylum Arthropoda; class Malacostraca; order Decapoda; family Coenobitidae; genus Coenobita; species Coenobita brevimanus. The sequence continues at coordinate 19,638,502 of NC_137062.1, read as the reverse complement.
AAGGCCCCGGGACGTACTCCACCATCGTCCTGACCTGACCCAGACCCCAGGAGGGTCAGCACTGCCAGCAGGGAGATCGCTAACATCGTACCTAGAAAATCAGGGTAGAGTTAATGGGGGAGGTCGTGAAGAGGTTGATGGGCAGAGCGCAGCTTGGACCGATACTGAGTGGTTGATGAATGAGCAGGTGGAGGTGGAGAGGAAGGAGACTGAGGGATAGGTGGAGACAAGGTAGACTGAGGGATGGGAGGAGGGGAAGAGGGGGCAAGAGGTTGTGTAAGTGACTCTTCCAAGACGAGGCCACGGGGTGCTCGCTTTAAGTCATCGACGTGGACCCATCTGGTGTCCTTAGTGGACAGGTCCTGGAGGTGAAATTTGTTGCTTTATTGAGTGAGGACGCGGTGGGGCCCTGTAAATTTGTCATCCAACTTAGAGGAACGCATATGGGAATGAGCAAAGACAAGATCGCCTACGTTGATGGTGATAGGAGAGGCGGATTTATGTTGGCGCTGCAGCATGTCCTCCTGAGAGCAAGCCAAAGTGGATTGGACATACTGGTGGATTGTCTGAAAGTTGGCCAATTTTAGTTTAACATAATCATCCATGTTGTAGATGGGTTCTGGCTTTGAGGATAAGAGAGAGTATGGGAGATCCTTGTCAAAACCAAAGAGGACGAAGAAGGGAGATTCAGCAATGGATGCATTGATGGAGCTAATGATTGAGGATGCCACTTGGGGAATCCAGTCATCCCAGGACGAACTATGGGAGCCTAGATGTCTGAGGCACTCTAAGATTTTTCGGTTGTGGCGTTCTACAATGCCATTGGAAGCCGGATGGTTAGGCACGACATTGCACTTACTGATATGAAAGCGGCGACAGATCTCATCTAGAAGGCTATTGTTGAACTCTGTACCGTTGTCAGTAAGGATGGTATGAGGGGTACTGAACGGGCAAATTACGTGATCTACAAGGGCACGTGCAACGCTGTTCGCGGTCTTGTCGGAGAGGGGTACGAGGACACAGTAGCGGGAGAAGTGGTCGACCGCTACGAACAAGTACTCAGCGCCAGATTCTGTGAGAGGTAGTTTTAAGAGATCGATTGAGACAGTTTCCCATGGTCGTGACGGGATTGGGTATTGTAAGAGAGGTGCTGGTAAGCCGGTTGATCCTTTGTGGCGGTGGCAGGAGAGGCAAGAGTCACAGTGGGCAGTGATATCGTGGCGCATGGTTGGCCAATAGTATTTGAGACGTGCTTGGCGCAAGCATCGGTCTTTACCTGGATGGGAAGCTTGAGGAGTATTATGAACAATATGAAGAACCTTTGGTATCAGGGCAGTGGGGACAACAAGTTGGCGTACTTCGCGATTGGGCATATCTTTGCCTGTTAGCAGTGTTTTCCTGTACAAGAGATCATCATCTAGTATGAACTCATCTAGTGATACTGGCAGAGTAGGTAAGGTCGAGGCATCGCCAGATTCTAGGAAATAAATGACTTTGGACCACATGGGGTCTTGGCGCTGAAAGTTTCAAACAACTTCTGATGTTAGTGTAGTGTTTTCAGTTACTTCAGGCTGCAGTGATGTTATAGCTGCTGCTACGTGACGTGAGAGTGCGTCTGCGACTACATTCAACTTGCCTGGTACATATTGAAAAGTGGGATTAATGTCTTGGATGATGACAGACCATCTAGCTAGCCTACCCGTTAGGTTGTGAGTCTTGAACAAATCACATAGTGGAAGGTGGTCTGTTTAGATATTCACTGGATAACCATAGACTATATCTCTGAAATGTTTCAAGGACCAGACTACCGCTAGCGCTTCGAGATCTGTGACACTGTAGTTACGTTCAGCGGTTGTAAGGGTGCGACTAGCATACGCTATTACACGCTTCCTTGATGCTTCATCGAGTTGCATCAAAACGGCACCAAGTCCAGTGCCTGAGGCGTCTGTGCAGAGAAGGAAGGGTGTGGTATAATCAGGGAACACTAGAACAGGGGCATTTACAAGAGCTGTCTTTAGCTTTTGGAAGGCCTATGACTGGTCGTTAGTCCAAACAAAGGGCACATTCTGCTTGAGTAAGTGGGTCAGAGGAGCGGCGATCTTTGCATAATCCCGTATGAATCGACGATAATAGCCACTGAGGCCCAGGAAACTTCGTACAGCTTCGGTAGTGGTAGGTTCTGGGAAGTTAATAATCGCCTTAGTTTTATCTTTAGTATGAATGCCTTGTGCATCTACGACATGGCCTAGGAATTTGATTTTCTTTCGCAGGAAGTCACATTTACTGAGATTGATTTTCAAGCCTGCGAGCTGGAGGCGTTCAAAGACTTGCTGGAGTTTGGTAAAATGATCAGGGATGGATTTACTCACAACAATGATATCATCTAGGTAAGCAAAAAAGAGAGTGTCCCTTCATACCACTGAGGACTGAATGGATAAGTCGCATGAACACGGAAGGAGCATTTCTCAGACCAAAAGGGAGTCTCTTAAACTGAAAATGTTCGGAAGGGGTGCTAAAGGCTGTAACTGGGCGAGAGGATTCTTCCATTTCGACCTGCCAGTACCCGCTGGGGAGGTCTAAAGATGAAAAGACTACGTTATTTTCACCAAGGGATTCTAGCAAATCAGTGAGGACAGGTAACGGGAAACGGTCTGGAACGGTGACAGAATTGACCTTATGATAGTCGACTACTGGTCTAAAGTTGCCGTCATTCTTTGGTACTAAGAAAATTGGGCTATTCCATGGACTGACGGAGGGTTCAATAATGTCTTGGTCTAACATGTTCTGTACCATTTGATCTGTCTGCTTTCTCTGGCTGTGAGGAAATCGATACGCTGGTATGTAAATCGGCTGAGTTCCTGGTAGTAGTTCAATCGTATGTTTGACAAGGTCTGTTCTACCCATCGGTTCACCGAGTAAGGCAACCACGTTTCTGTACGAGGTCAGAAGGTCGAGGAGTTGAGGCGTATTTTCTGGGAAATCTGTGCAAGTGAGATGTGAGAGCATATCGGGTGAATATGTCGGCATAGATCCCTTAGAGTTAATAGTACATACACCAATTAGCGTACTGTCATCAGTCTGAATAGTAGGAATTGAGGAATCCTGGCACACCTTTACGGCCACTGGGTATACTAGGAAGTCTCCAATCTTTACACCACTTTTAAGTTTTAGTGGAGCATTTGTGATATTGAGCAAGTACAGGTAGCATAAACTGTCCTCTAAGACTGTACACCACGCTGACTCATAAGTCAAATCATTCTCACAACACGTCTCAGGTAGTGTTAGTACATCCACTCCTTTCGCACCGGCAACACAAACAGAGACTTTGGTGAACTCATGTGCGGGAGAGGAGGTAAGAGCCATGTTCGAAGGCTGAGATGATGTATCAGGAGACATTGAGGAATTTATGTCCTTGCTCGCAGTCAATAAAGGAATGATCTCTGTATTCTCAGATGATGATAGTGGTGGTTTGAGCTGGGTTGGACTTTTTGGTAGTGATAGGGACAGAGGTAATTGAAGGACTGATTTGATCGTAAGAACAGGACAGGGACATTCCATAGTGTTAACCGGGAATCCAGAAATGTGTATACTACCACAAGCAAGTGATAATGCAATGGAGTGTTTTGCCATGGTGGAGAAACCAATAAGGGCATCTGCGGGATACTGCAAGTCATTAGTGACATGAAATTCAATGGGGATGGGGGGCAAATCTCTGTGGAGTTTGACTTCAAGGGTGACTCTTCCCTTAACCTTAAACTCGGAGCCTTCGACACCACATAGGCGAATGTCTGGTGGTTCTAGGAAATTGTCATGGTTGTGATGTCGATGAATAATTTGTAAGGAATTGTCGGAGATGAAATTTACTATAGATCCTGTGTCCAAGAAGAATGACATTGGTATATCATGACTGCATCCGAGAATGACTAAACCCGAGGATGTTATGGGACCTACATGGCGGATGGGGAGTTGGGTGTCTGGTTCTATGTGATATTGGTCCGATACGGGCGCGGCGCTTCCCCCGACTGTTGGCGGTTGAGGTAATGACATTCCTCAGTGGTGTGAGTCGTGCTTGATTTGTGGTATTTGCAATGTGGACGACGTGAGCGGGAAGGCGTATGCTGTCTGGTTTGGGAGTAAGGATGTTTGTATGTATGGTCGCAACTGGATGCTCGATGTCCAGGATGACCACAGTGCCAGCAAAGAATCGAAGATTGTCTGTTTCGTCGGATGCTAGATTGATCATGACCTGCGGTAGGAGAACGATGTGTGGCAGGTCTGCTGCGTGTGGTGGGACGGGAGCGAGATTGGTCTGGGGTAGTGGAGGTGTGACAGACTCAGGAGGCCAAGGGTTGGGTGGTGCCCTGATGCGTGTAGTTCGAACCCGGTCTTTCATGAATGGCTTTAGTGACCTGAATAATTTTATCTCCTGGATTGAAACCGATTTCCAAGGCTAGCTCTCGCTGTTTAGGAGTAAGCCAGTGAAGGAATCTCAGGTAACCAATTCAGTCAGCAAAGTTGGTGAGTGAAAGCATTGGAACGCCATTCTTGTCTTCTAACCATTTCGTGCCTACCAGTAATTGGAGCATCTCGCTACTAGTTGCTTTCATGGCGGCGGCAGCTTCGCGGAGCTTGGCATATTGCGCTAGGATCCTCAAGTCCTCATCTGGTTGGTTTAGGAAATTAATGAATCCCATGAGAGACGCGACATTTGAATGCTGGCAACAAAGGCTGATGAGTTCCGTACGAAAATCAGCAAAGGTACGAATGCTATCGAAATGTCCTGCACGGATCGCGGATCCGATGTCCGATTTGCCGTGGTGCAAGCGACCCATGAGGTATGCTACTTTGAGCGATTCATCGATGATTTGTCTATTGTGGATTTCTGTTTTGACTTCTCTGAGGAAATCATAGACAGACCAAGCTGGGTCCTGGCCGGTAAATTTGGGACGATTGGCATCGTCGAGATAGATAGACTGTGGAGGGTTGGCCATGGCTGGAAGTGCAGAAGTGGTGGCAGGAGAGGTGTGGGAGAGAGAGAAGGTAGTGGCAGGTAAGGGCGAGCAAGACGGGGTATGGAGGGAGGCAGGAGAGGGAACGACAGGGGAAGGAGTAGAAGAAGAAGAAGGGAGTGTAGAGGCAGGAGTAGAGGAGGAGGTATCTGGATTTATGAGTGTAGGATGGGTAGTAAGTGATTCCGCGGGAAGTGAAATGGGAGTCTCAGGTACAGGGTGGTGGTACTCTTTGCCACTTCGTAAATGAGTGATTGTGTCAGAGTCGGCAGACGGGGTATGGTCATGCGATGTTTCTGGGTCGAGAGGGCTGGTGGTAAGTGGTTGATGTGGAAAGTATGACATTTAATGCGGCAATGGAAAATGAAAGGATGAAGATGGAGACGTAGGTGGAAATTTATAATATAACAATGAGAGAATGGAATACACGAGTAGGTGTGAAAAGGAATGAAGGTGCGGGGATGGATGGCTTAAATAAAAGGCGAAGGATGAGATGGAGTATAAATAACGTAGGTGAAGATGAAAACGGGGTAATGGAAATGAGATGGAATATTTACAATATCCAATCTGTAGAGAAAATCAAGGATAATCTCTATAGAAAGGAAAGATATACTATAGTTACACAGTAGAGACGGGAGTGTCGAGATGTATGACGTGCAGGGGTGGCTGGGCGTAGCTGGGCTGGGGCGGGGCGGGGCGGGGCGGGGCGGGGCGGGGCGGGGCGGGGCGAGGCGGGGCAAGGCGGGGCAGCGGTGGAGAGACAGCTGGGCAGAGAGGAGAAGAGACGCCGCGATGAGTCACCGGCAGGGAGTGGCGGTCTTAGGAGGCTCCGTAATGCAGACCAGATGCGGGTGACGGCAGGGCGTGGCGGCGATGGGGCCGGTGGTGGGTTGTGAGGGCAGATGTTGGTTCAAGGCAGGTGTAGAGCTGTTGAGTTGCAAATGCAGAGAATGGTGGTGGGCAGGCAGTGGGCAGACAGTGATAAGTGGCACCGTGGGGGCAGGAGTTATGATGAGTTCGGAACAGGTGCTGGGAACAGGTGCAACAGGTGCGTAGGTCGGCGACGGTGACACATGCGGTCAGGAACAAGGAGTGTGGGTGGGGTTGTTTGAGAGGTGAGCACTGGTGAGAAAAATTGTACACTCCGAAAGCACAGCCAGGTATTACACCACTAGAGGCACTGAGGAGGGGCGAGGCTGGCAGATGTGAGACGTCGTGTATCTTGTGGTATCACTAAAAATTGGAGGAGGCGGTCAGAATCTGATGGTTCGGAACGCCGCTGCTACCAAATGTAACTTGCAATACTTTGGTTATAGAAACTCCGTGTACAAACAGCTAGATAAGGAGTTTATTACAAGCTCACAGTAAAATAGTCTGCCCGACTTGGCTGCCTGCTATGAACTGATGCAATAACGCCGTCTTCCCAGGCTTCAGGTCCTGGGAAAGCGTGCTAGGTCAGCAGTTTTAGTGGGGGCACATATGCATTGGGTGGGGGACATATATACATCGAGGGTAGACATATTGTGGAGGGGGTACACACACACACACACACACACACACACACACACACACACACACACACCGAGAAAACTATATCGTCTCGCGTTGCAACAAACGGACAAAAACAAGTGAAACGAGATAACTGAATCGCTTAGTTTCTTACATGCTGTCAATCCACATTTAAATATATATGGAGGCAGGCATTCGCTTATCTTTGATCAAACCCTTACCACAATTTAATCATTTCTGCTTATCCACATACTTGCTATTTCCTGAAGTTTTGGTGAAAATTCGTCAACTATTTTTCAAGATAATTTCAGAACACACACACACACACACACACACACACACACACACACACACACACACACACAAGCGCGTGTGCATTGACGAAAACCATTTCGCCTCGCCTTGCTAAGGCAGGCGATAATAAATCTTATAAAAAGTCATCGCTGCCATAATCTTGCAATTTCCACAAAAACTCGACATTGTCGCATAAGTGCTGTACCAAGTCTATACATGACTGATAAAGATTCTTAACCCCTTTTTAGTTTAGTTAGTGTCGAGATTTAGTCTGAGTGGAAATTTAATTTGACTAGTAACCAAGGACACTCATTGCTGTCTGATATCTATAGCTCATTGAAGTCCATGCAACTACGGGTATGAATCTGGGTTGTGGGCGTGGCCTAGTTCCGTCAGATGAAAACAAACTGACTGTAGTCTTAAGCACACCGTTCAAAGTAACTTGTTTGAACGTTTTTGCCTATACTATAAATTCACTTGCTTTATCAGTGAGGACGATGTGCCCACCTTGTTATTGCAACTTGAGGGTTAAAAAAAATCTGTATTAACAAATCCTCTAATACACTAACCTTACAGTATATCACAGTTCGAGCGTAACTGCAGTCTGATGCCGGTTATAGTAAAAAAAAAAGTGAATTCATGTCTTATCAAACTGTGGAGATGTACGGGAGGAATGCACTTAAAATATAACTATAATATAGCTAAAAAAAAGCGTCTTCATGACATTAAAAAAATAAAATGTGGAATATTGCCGAAACCTTGTTGAAACCAGTACAATATATCCACATTTCTTGTTGATAAGCAATAAAATTTGTCATGAAATGGATTTAATATCCAGCGGAAAAGTTTACATTTATACCCATAGAAGCTGGGCACTGGCATGATGTCATCAGATGAAGGCATCCTGTACGTCCAGTCGCAAATACATTAAAGGTCAAATCTTTCCTGAAACAAGAATTTTCCTCAGCAAAGCCAAGCAAACATTTCCATTCCTTGTTCTTCCAGCACAAACAAAGCTACATTATGAGAGGGGTAGGAAGGCAGAAGTAATGGACCCAGGGTGAACTGGGATCGTCCACGTATTTCTGCGTTATTTATCAGATCCGGTGGTGAGCCTGCTCGTATCGGTGCTATATTTTCCACAGTCAAAGTAATATACATAGACTGTGATATTTTCCAACACTACTGTGTAATTTTTATTAATTTTTCTATACGCTTACGTTGTCCGGTTCGTGTCCAAGATGAGATCGGATGATTTTCTGTCATATAAAACGCTACCAGAAGCATAGGTTACCCCTGACCGTTCAGGCCTCGGGCCTCTACGATCAGAAAAGGATAATATGGAACTGGTTATCACATTTTATGGTAATGCATACGGAAAAGACTCCACCCTTTCCTACTTTATCTATCATCCCTCTTGCTGAGACCGAGTATTGTAAATTTAACTTTGCTGTCTTGCTCTCTCTCTCTCTCTCTCTCTCTCTCTCTCTCTCCTCCCATCCTCTCCAGCCAGCTCAATTAAATTCAGATTCTGATGTTGACCTCTTCATCGACGGAAGGAAAAACGTAGCAGTTAAGTAGGGTGAGGGTCGGCGTGTGTGTGTGTGTGTGTGTGTGTGTGTGTGTACAGCAAGGATGAAAGTCTCTCTCAGTCTGTCTGTCTGTCTGTCTGTCTCTGTTTCTCTCTCTGTCTCTGTCTCTGTCTCTGTCTGTCTGTCTGTCTCTCTCTCTCTTTCTCTCTCTCTCTCTCTCTCTCTCTCTCTCTCTCTCACACACACACACACACAAGGACGGTGAAAATTGGAGACTAAAAAGATGAACCAAAGCGAAGAACAACAAATCCTATATTCTTAGTTGATTCCAGGGAGATGTCCGGAGATGAAGGAGGATAATAAAACAGAGTTAAAGGGAGGAGAACTGGAGGCAAAGACCAAGGAGAGATGATGGTATGATGAGAGAGTTATAAAGATACAAATATCACACAGACCTAACTATCCCAGTGAGGTGGTCAGGCGTTATTATTAGTGGATGCATAGTGTTACTCTGTTCACACAAGCACCAGGATAGGTCACTACAGGAACACACAAGCAAAACAGAGATACTGAATCGGTAGAGAGGTGGCGTGCAGTCCTAATGGACCCAGATTTGAATCCCGGCTGGGGCAGGGAACAGTTTAAGAAGTTGATTTTTATTAATACAGACTTTACTGATCTGGCCGACCTGTAGTAAAAATGCCCCTCTTAATACCAATACACCAGTGCTGTATGAGGCAGCCCTGACATGTATTAGTATTCAAAATTGACCATGGGTGTTGGCGCCGAGGTTGTGACATGTGGAGGTGTGTAGTATGTAGGAGGACTACTGGGCCTTGAGAAAGGGTTTTAAAGTCTGTTCACAGAGTCGGACACATAACAAAAAATACATATACACATACATACAATCATGCATGTATACATACATACAAGAGAGAGAGAGAGAGAGAGAGAGAGAGAGAGAGAGAGAGAGAGAGAGAGAGAGAGAGAGAGAACAATGTAGTGATAGTAGTGATGGCAGCACGTGAGGTCACGTGAGGTAATAATGTCAGGATAATGACAGTGAGGGAGTTGGGTCCAAAGGCAGCTCACATTATCACTTTTCTCATGACTGTCACGACGTATCTTTTTACAGTTTAAACGCATTTCACTGTATTAAATAATGTATGAACGATGATGCCTAAAGGAGGGTAATAATTAAATGCACTAGATTATTCATCAGTACATATTGATACATTTAGAAATCCTACCTAGATGTTTTTGTGAGGTCTTGCACCATCCATTCACTTGATACAGTGCAACATTGACGTGACCCTAATCTTTCTAACAAGCCAAAGTCATTTTTGAACTTAATTAGCCATTACGACCTTGTGTGGCAATAGTATAACCAGTACAAAGTGTGACTGGTCACCCTAGTTCTCTAGCGTGAGAAGAAAATATCTTATGCCATGGATTCGTATGCTCCTGATGGGGCAGTAGAGGGTTGGATAGTGGACAAACAGACTACGCAATAGGCAACTGCTAAATAAATAGCCATTGCTTATTATTCAGAGCATTCTCGTGTACTCAGAGAGTTTACAAGTGCGTGGATATCTTATTGGTGGGTGTATTTAATGTATTTGTATCGGTCTGGAGATGCAGATGGTAAGTGTTGCAACTTTTTATTTAAACCTGACAGTCGACGAAACATTTCTATCCACATGGCATGAAGCAAACAGATCTGAAATATGGCTAGTACAATGATGTAAGAAGGGATGTAAGAAATATGAACTTCGCATACAAGAAGACATGCATGTGAAGCTGGAGGAAGGAGGTACGTAGAGGGGGAGGGGGAAGTAGTTGGCAGAGAGGGAGGAAGGAGGGAGGTTGAGAGGAAGGAAGGAAGGTTGCAGAGAGAAATAAGGAAGAAAAGAGGAAGGGAGAGAGGGAGGGAGGAGGTAAGCATGGACAAAAAGAGGCTTGAGGAGGGAAAAGAAAAAGACTGGCAAAGATGGATGGAGGCAGTTTGGAGGAGGAGGAAGAAGGGACGCATGAGTGGAGAAAAAAAGAGAAGGAATCAGGGATGGAGGAAGATAGGGAAGAAGACATGTTTGAAAAAGGAGGCAGGAGAGAGAAAGAAGAGTCAAAGAGGATGGCAGGGAAGGGGAGGTAAAGATATGGGTCGATGATGGAACAGTAGGGGCAGAGGAGGACGTGGAAAGACGGAAGGGCGAGGAGAGGAAGGGACGGAGAAAGGAGGGAGGAAGGCAAGGATGCAAGGAGATGCAGACAGTCAGGTAGATGGGAGCGAGGCAAAAAAAAGGGTAGAAAGGTAGGCATTTTTGAAGGTGGGAAGGAGAGGAAAGAGGAAGGAGAACGATAAAGAGGCGAGGAATATTATGGGGGGACTGGAGAAAGAGGGGTAGAGGAAGCAGGGAAGGGGGATAAGCAGTACTGGAGGCTGAGGTAGGGAGGGAGGTAGAACATCGAGAAGGGAGGAAGAGATGAAGGAATGAGGGAGGCTGAAAGGAAATTAGAGGAGAGGCAAGAGTGGCAAGAGAGACAAAGAAGGATGATTGGCA
>NC_137062.1:19600097-19622597 GCF_032717465.1 Coenobita brevimanus | reverse complement strand
ATCCATTCTACTACTATCTCTCCCCCATGCTTCCGCATTTCACCACACACTCCATCAATTCCTGGGGCTTTCCCCGATTTAACTTTCTTCGTTGCTTCCACAACTTCTATCCTACTGATTTCTTCCTGTCTTCTCACCTCCCTCCTTCTCCCAGCCATTCCCCAGCCACTTATACTCGCATTACTTCCATCCTCTATGTTCAACAATTCCTTAAAGTGTTCTCTCCATCTGCTCACTTTTTCTACCTTCACCACTAGTAATCTACCATTTTTATCTTTCACTCCCCTGCTAACTTCACTTCCACCCTGTCTTACTCTTTTCACCTCTTTCCAGAACATTTTCTTACAGTCCCTCCAATTTACACTCAAATTCCTTCCAAATTCCTCATCCACTCTCTTCTTACTCTCTCTTACTTATCTTTTCACCTCTCTCTTTCTTTCTACATATAACTCTCTCTTCTGCCTCTCAACTTCTTCCACGCCCCTATTTCTCATCCATTCATTGTATGCTTTCTTCTTTTGTGCCACAGCCTGTCTCACCTCTTCAGTCCACCACGCTGTTCCTTGCACCCCCCTCCGTCTTCTCTTCCTTCCACACACCACATCACATGCTGCACATATTTCTTCTGTAAATATCCTACACACACCTTCCACGTCTCCTATCTGCTCCAATTCATATTTGCCCAATCGTTCCTCCACTTCTCTCTTATACTCTGCCTTTTTCTCATCTCTTGTAACCTTTCCACTCTCCTTGCACCTACTCCTTCCTCTCGTCTTTCCCTTCTTCTATTCCTCCATCTTACTTGAATTCTAATTCTGGCCACCACCAAGTAGTGGTCAGAAAGTCCACTCCCCCAACCTCTATAATCTCTTGCATCCATTACACATCTTCGCATCCTTTCATCCACACACACATAATCAATCATTGCCTTCCTTTCATTCAGTTCACCACCCACCCTTCTCATCACTCGCCATGTATACCTGTGGATCATTTTATGCTTGAAGAGGGTATTGGCTATCACCAACCCCCTCCCAGCACAAATGTCCACTAACGCACTCCCATTCTTATCTATCTCAGCAGGCACACCCCACTCACCAACTATTCCATCCACCTTCACATTCCCAACTTTACCATTCATATCACCAATCAAAAACACTCTCTCATTCCTTCCAAACTTTTCCATGCACACTTCTACATTTGTCCAGAACTCTTCTCTCACTCTTCTAGCACGATCTTGCGTTGGCGCATACACACACACAATCGCCCACATTTGTATTCCAACTTTCAACTTTACCCACACAATCCTTGATCCAACTGATCCATACTGTCTTATGCTCTTCTTCCATCTTTTACTCACAACTATACATACTCCTTCCTTTGCCCTCTCATTCTCACCTACTCCTGCACATATACCCCATCCTTACTCCTATTCTCTCACACTTTCTCCTCTCCATTTTGTTTCAGTTATTCCACATACATCCACTTTCGCACCCTCAAGCACCTGGACAATCTCTCTCTCTTTCACTTCATTATTATTATTATTATTATTATTATTATTATTATTATTATTATCCATTCATCCATCATCGAATCCTACGTTGCTCCATGAGAAGCGTAGGAGCACGGGGCTAGGCAGTTGGTCCTGATATTTAAGATGAGAGTGACCAGCCTCACTCATCCCTGAGTTGCATTACATGAGCAATAAACCCCAACCATTCCTTGGATATAAACCTTCACCGGCTCAATCCGACTGGAGCGCAATAATTATCCACTAAACCACCATGCGCCAAAATTTGGTTATATGGTTACCACCCAGCGTAGTAAATGGTTTCCTGGTGTACAGGAAACCATTTGGCTTCTGACTCAGTGTAGAGTCACCCACAGGCAGAAGGAAGAGGAAAGAATGAAGGAAAGAAAGAGAGAAGAGGGAGTGTAAAGTCACCCATAATCAGAAAGACGAGGAAAGAATGAAGGAAAGAAAGACAGGAGAAAATGGAAGGAAAGAAGGATGGAGGAGAGGACAGGGCAGACACCCGAGAGCAGCACTACATTGAGTGAGTGGATGGTGAGCGTCCCCACCTACCACAAAATATTATTATTATTATTATTTTACAATGATGCCAGTGACAATAAATGTGACACTGACCTCTAGCATTTCAAACATTTCCCATGCAGTAAGAGGAAAAGCATTTCTGTTTGTATGTTACAGTACTGTTGCTGGAAGTGACGACATTTTGTATGATTTTTAAGGCGAGTGGCAACATGTGCGTAATCCTGACCTCCGATACTCCAGATACCTCCAGTGAAGTACGAGGGAAACACTGACACAACACAGTTAATTTACTTACTGTGTTATTAGTCCTTAGCTCAAAGACGGAAGGGTAGGATTTCCAGCGCTAGTTGAAAGAAACGTTAAGGAGTAAATGGACTTTAGACGACCTGAATGGACTGAATTAGACTAGATCCCTTCACTTCCATGATGTGTTTATATTTAATGTGTTACACTTATGATTATACTTACTTTGGGTTACAGTTTCGACCTGGAGAGGTTGAATGTAGCTTCCATTAACTCCTTCACTGTGAATTAAATTGGCTGGAGGTAGCAAAAAAAAATAAATAAATAAGAAAGAAATATAGAAAGAAAAGAAAAAAATGCATTACCTGACTGATGGTGTTCATAGGAAAACGTGGACTTGACTGAACTGAGTTTGAAGAACAATATTTGCGTTGCTCTGAATGGGACAAACATGGCTTGAAAGACTTATAAAAAATGGATGTAACAGGACTAATCTCTTTTACTTTTAATCTAGCATTACATTATAATCTCCATCTTGAATGTTAAGTTGTAACCATAGACTAACACGGACATATAATGTTAGTCACGAAGAAGTGATCCGTAGCATTGTTTTTCCTGCAGCTATGCTAAGTGATATACACTTTAAATGGAGCAATGTTTTGGCCAAGGACTAAGGGAGTTAAGGTTAAAGAACTATAGACTGTTGTGCTGGTAATTCTTTCATGTTACTGACTCTGAGTATTGACTTGATTTTCACTGCTTCACACAGCCAGACTGTAACAGATGTAATTTATGCACGAGTGGTTACGCTTAATTAGTAATGTGTTCAGCCATGTTAGGGCTTCCGCTCCTTCCTCCCCTTCCCTCGCGTACGACTTTTGAGCGAGCTTGAGGGTTGGGGAAAGGGTGACGAGACAGAAGAGAAATTATTTTAGGACCGTATTCTCATCAATTAGGAGGATTTCTAACACGTTTTCCATAATTACTTATTTTAGCTTACTGTATTGCATATTCTTGCCAATGATTTTTATATTTCTTTCTTATAAAACATATGCATTAAAATATATTATTATAGTATACCTTTTACAGAAGTAGAGCAACAAGGAGAATGTTGGGACGTATTTTTGGCCGATGAGAATACTGTTCTGACAGTGTGATGTAGATCATGATGATGAGAGGCAGAGAAAGTATGTTCAGCACTACACACTGTCCTGCTCTTCAAACACAGCTCATATTCTACAGCACCCGCTTCTACAGTTTGATGGAAACTACCGTTAAATATGCATACCCTTGTGTACTGAGACTTAGGATCTCGGTCAGGGTGATACTAAGAGGAAAATCATCTCATAGATAACGCAGGGAACGAAATCACACCAGCAGGACGATGAAGCCCTTGAAATTTAAGCAGAGATGCTGCTGCCTCTACGTTTCCCCTGTTTATATATTTCGGTTATGTTAGCCTAAGGTGCTGGAAATAGACGACTTCATTTGGTGACACGTATGTAACGGGGCGGTGGGCAGCATAAACGTCGCTCAACTTCCTCCCGAGTAGCAAAAGGAAAATGGATTGTATAAGACAAGCTTACATGTCAATGCGAAACCTCCCTAAGTCTCAGTTACAGTGTGGGTTTCCAGCCTCAGACTTGTGGTACAGGTAAATTGTAAGACAAACACGCCACCACCGTATTTCATTCATACATGCAGTGTGTTGTCTCGTGTCACTGCGTTATTGGCCTGACCTGCCTTGCCTGTCCACCCACCCTGTCACTCCACCATATCCTGTCTGTTTATCTACCATGCTTTCCCAGTCCTCTTCCTAACCTTCCTCCCATCCTTTCCTTCCCTCCCGTCTTTAATCTTCCTCCTTCTCGTTTCGTCCTTCCCTCCTCTCCTCTATCCGTCCATCATCCCATCTTTGACCTCTTCTTCTTCTTCTTCTTCCTCCTCCTCCTCCTCCTCCTCCTCCTAGTTCTCCAGCTCCAGATTTTTCCTACCACATGGAACTCAAACTTTTGGCTTTTTTACAAGGAAAAATGGGAAGGAGGAGGATTCAGAGAGAGAGAGAGAGAGAGAGAGAGAGAGACTTCCAAAATTAATTCAAGTTTTTGTCGTAAGATTAGTGGACTTTTGAGGAACGGCATTAGGTTGATGCAGCAGGTCTTTTATATGGCAGGAGAAAATCGAAGGCAAGTTTTTAATAATATAATTCTCTCTTTTTGTCTTGGCAGATACCATTTTTAGTCACACAATAATTATTAATTCTTTGCGATTTTCTTAACAAACTGATTGGGAAAAAATTTATATATTTAAGTGCCAAGATATGGAAAGGCACAGTATTGAATTGTGTACCGTAATTTTACCAAAGGAATAATTCAGGAACGAAAGTAACTAAAAAAAGTACGGTGTGACTTTCATTTAGTGATGTTAGAATAAAAATAAAAGTGAAATAATCATAAGTAATTTGACAGTAAGCACAGGAAAAGAATGTAGAGAAATCGGTAGCAGAGTAAGTGATCTTTCTGTACAAGTACTCTACAGTAATTTTTGTATATACGAGTGCAACAAGTGAATAGTATATAAACCTTGGTATTCCCCTCTCCCATACACCGTAGTGCAGAGTCAGTCTGATATGGCTGGAAAGAAATGGGCTGAGATGCGAGCCGCATGTACAGGGTGCTGATTCATTCCCACGGCTGTGGCAGAGGCTTGTGAAGAAGAGAGAAGTCTTGTGGGGCAGAGGGGAGTGACAGTAAGGCTGCCCCGTTTTGGCCAGGTAGCCTGCTCTGGCTAACACAACCTTGCTCGCTCCTCTGAATACTACGTCGCTACTACCCCAGTTATCCCTCTTCGTCACCTCTTCGCTCCACAACTCCTCTACCTAGACAAGAGAGAATAACTGCAGTGGAGACACGAGGGATTAATGAGAATTATGATCTTTTATTGAATGCTGTAAGCGGAATAGTTCCTAAGATATGATGGTCTGATAGAAGTGATTTCTGTAAACTCTCCCAGGTATGGTGTAGTGCGTGCCAGATGCAACACAAGGCTTTAGGGGTGAATTAAAACGTGGCAGGCAGTGAATGGGTTAAAGCCTTTGTTTGTATAACGCTTCTCACTACACTGATCGCGTCCTTAGAGGCTGCACCAGATGGAAGAACATAACTGTTTTCAGTTTTGTCCTCTCCCTTCCACCCAGTGTTTATACTTACATTGTGTACGTCACTCTATCTGTCACTATCTATAAGTCTATCAATTAAGCAATGTGTCTCCATCAATTTATCTATTGATCAGTTAATCACGCACTCAGCTTATTTATCTATCTGTCGGTCGAACGATCTAGCTGTCCATCTATCTATTGATCGATTGATTTATCTATCAATCTATGCATCTATCTATATGTCTGTCTGTCTGCTTGCCTATTTATATGTGTCCAATTACCCCCCCCCCTCTCTCTCCCTATAAATTATATGTATTTATCTTGCTCTCCGTTCATCGGTTTATCTATCTATCAGTGGGGTTAAGGGTTTATCTATGTCCCATGTATCGTTTTGTCTCAAGCTATCTAATCCATCTATCTATCTCTCTATCTATCTATTTTTTTATCTATCCATGTGTATGTTCTTTCATCTGTCATATGATGCCACTTTCTGTGATGGACACACATAACAGGGATAACGAAGCGTTTCTGTTGCTATTCAGTAACCATTAGTCTTCCCAGGACATCCCTTCCTGCAAACCCTTACAGTTGATGTCTCCACCTTTTTCTCTGCCTTCCTCTCGTTCGTCCACCGCCTCACTCTCACATTTTCCTTGTCAATTTCTCACTCTCCATTCGCTCCCTGTGGCCGAACCACCTCTGAGTGTTTTTGTGCACTTTTTCCCACATGCAGCCTTGCGTCACGTTCTTTACTAATGAATAAGAAACTCATTTATCATTATCAGGCAGTCATTACGGATTTGTCAAGCTTGTAATTGTGTACAACACAGCTGTGTGACGCTAAAGGAGACTATTTAACGATGGTAGCACGGGAAAAACAACCTATAATCGATTATTAGTTATAGCATTGTATGTGTGGTTTTTATAGGATAGAGAGAGAGGGGGGAATGTGCCCCTTGTGTCCCCATCCCACTGGCCTCCCCCCCTGAATGTAACAACGGGTAATGTACTGGTAATTGGAGGGAGGGAATGTACGGAAAAATAAATGAGAGAATGGAAGAAAACTGAGAGAACGGAAGGAGAAAGCTGGAGATAATGGAGAAAAAAGTGGAGAGAATGAAGGAAAAAGAAAAGTGAATGAAGGAAAAAGAAGAGAGAATGAAGGGAAAAGAGGAGATAATGATAGGATAAAGCGTTTAGAATAGAAGGAGACAATTGAGAGACTGGCAAAACAAAGCAGACAAAATGTAGCCAGTGCAGAAAGCAAAAGAGATCGTGGATATAATGGAAGGAAAAAGTGGAGGACGAAAAACTTGGCGAAACTTGTTGAAAAGAAGTAAGCTGATGAGGAATAGGAATAGAAGGGGAAATATACAAGAAGCAAAAGTGACAAGTGGTGCCAGGCACAACAAACCTTCTCCCGACAACAGTTATATTATTGCTGTTAAATACTGAATCACGATTTGCTATATGTTGATAATAGTAGATATCTATCTGAAACCAGTTTCGATTTATAGCCCCCTGAATATCCGTGACCTTGAGTTTGATCTTTCAAGATCACTCGGGGTCAAAGGTCTTTATGCCAAAGAAAGCCCATATGGGAGTTCCTGTATGTTATAATAGTAGATATCTACCTTCAATCGGTTTCAAGTTATAGCCCTCTGAATATCCGTGACCTTGATTTTGACCTTTCAGGGTCATTCGATTACCTCCAAAATTTAATGACTTTCATTTGGGACCAGTGCCCATATATCCTGAAAGTTTCATGTAATTTCATACAGCCATTTTCCCGTAATGTTGCCAACAAACAAAGAAACATAGAAAGAAATAAACTCTTCCAAAAACAATACCTCGTCTGACCTCGTCCCAAGCGAATTATGACGGAGGACCCGCGTGGGAAGGCAGGGGCGTTTGGAAAAGGTTGGGGTACCGATGAGTGGGAGGAAAGTGGAGAGATGGAAACCTAGGAGGAGAGGTGAGGGGACGACATGAGGAAGGGGATAGATGAGGATGATAGGGAGGGAAGGAAAAGATCTGTAAATATGAAGGAGTACAGGGTAAGGGAAAGGGTAAAGGGGTTAGGAATGAGGGAAGATAAGAGGGGATGAGGGGTGAAGGAAGGGGTGAGAAATGTGGAGGAGTAAGTGGGAGGGGTGGTGGGTGGAGGAAGGTATGAGGAGTGGGGAGTGAAGGGAGAGTTAAAGTAGGAGAGAAATGAGTAGATTTCAAAGATGAGTGTAAGGAGTGAGAGGGTGGGGGGGGTGAGGCAAAGGGGTGAATGATGATGGAAAAGATGAAGTTAAGGGGTACGAGAAATGAAAGAGTGAGGGGGAGAGGTAAAGCATGAGGTTAGGGGATGAGAGAAGTGAAGGAGTGAGGGGGATGGGTGAAGGATGGTTGAAAAGATGAGGATAAGGGTGAGTAAAGTGAAGGAGTGGGGAAAGAGCTGAAGGATGGTGGAAAGGATGAGGATAACGGGTGAAAGAAAAGAAGGAATGAGGAGGAGGGATCAAAGATGATGCAGAGATTGATGTTGGGATGAGAGAAGTGAAGGACTGGGGGCAGAGGTATAGGACGAGGGAAAGGATAGGAATAAGGGGTGAGAGAAGTGAAGGAGAGAAGGGAGGGGTCAAGGATGAGGGAGAGGATCCGGGTAAGGGGTGAAAGAAGTGAAGGACTGAGGGGAGAGGTCAAGGGTGAGGGAAAGGATGAGATTAATGGGTGAGAGACGTGAAGGAGTGAAGGAGAGGGGTCAGTGATGAGGGAAAGGATCCGGGTAACGGGTGAGAAAAGGGAAGGAGTGAGGGGGAGGGGTCAAGGATGAGGGAAAAGATGAAACTGAGGAGTGAGAGATGTGAAGGAGTAAGGAGGAAGGATCAATGATGAGGGAAAGTATGGGGGTAAGGAGTGTGAATAATGAAGGAGTGAGGGGGAGGAGTGAAAAATGAAAGAAGGAATAGGGGTGAGAAGTGACAGAAACGAAGGAGAGAGGGGAGGGGTAAAGAATGGGGGAAGGGATGGGAGCAAGGAGTAAGAGATATGAAGGAGGGAGAGGGAGGGGTGAAGGATGAGGGAAGAGATGAGGATAAAGAGTATGGCGATGGGGATCGTGTCAAGTATGAAAATGTTCTGTTCCTGAGGAAGGGAATTATATTCTTAAAGGAGAAATGAAATGGCCTGGTGCTAGAGAGAGAGAGAGAGAGAGAGAGAGAAGCCTGTGTCCAGGCTCGAAGCATCTCAGATTATTATTATTATTTTTTTATTTTTTGCCTAAATTTGCTCAGGTACTATAAGAAGAACTTTTCTAGGTTCTCAGCCTTTGGATTCTCTTTATTTGCCGAGGAAGCGTCTGACATACAACATAAAAAAACAGAAACATAAAAACCTAAAGAAATAGTATGTGATTTACAGAGTACCGCTGCTATTGTTGTTGTTGTTGTTGTTCTTGTTGTTGTTATAGTATTGAAGCCTGGCTGATATGAACCCAAACCCGATGAAATGTAGGAATACGGCGTCTTCTGTCGGATGCCTTGGTAGACCTACCTTTGAATATGTTACGTTGAATGTTTGTATTGCACATAGAAAATAATATATAACCCTGGAACCTGGGCTTCACCTCCGACTGTGAATCTGGTTCTGCTTCAGTAATCCATTCCTGAAATCCAGCATTAATCCCGAGCTGCAATTTACCACACACATAACACTGAACACTTACCTTCTGTCTACCATCCACTCCTGAAATCCAGCATTAATCCCGAGCTGCAATTCACCACACACATAACACAGCACACTTACCTTCTGTCTACCATCCACTCCCGAAATCCAGCATTAATCCCGAGCTGCAATTCACCACACACATAACACAGCACACTTACCTTCTGTGTACCATCCACTCCTGAAATCCAGCATTAATCCCGAGCTGCAATTCACCACACACATAACACAGCACACTTACCTTCTGTGTACCATCCACTCCTGAAATCCAGCATTAATCCCGAGCTGCAATTCACCACACACATAACACAGCACACTTACCTTCTGTGTACCATCCACTCCTGAAATCCAGCATTAATCCCGAGCTGCAATTCACCACACACATAACACAGCACACTTACCTTCTGTGTACCATCCACTCCTGAAATCCAGCATTAATCCCGAGCTGCAATTCACCACACACATAACACAGCACACTTACCTTCTGTGTACCATCCACTCCTGAAATCCAGCATTAATCCCGAGCTGCAATTCACCACACACATAACACAGCACACTTACCTTCTGTGTACCATCCACTCCTGAAATCCAGCATTAATCCCGAGCTGCAATTCACCACACACATAACACAGCACACTTACCTTCTGTGTACCATCCACTCCTGAAATCCAGCATTAATCCCGATCTGCAATTCACCACACACATAACACAGCACACTTACCTTCTGTGTACCATCCACTCCTGAAATCCAGCATTAATCCCGAGCTGCAATTCACCACACACATAACACAGCACACTTACCTTCTGTCTACCATCCACTCCTGAAATCCAGCATTAATCCCGAGCTGCAATTCACCACACACATAACACAGCACACTTACCTTCTGTCTACCATCCACTCCTGAAATCCAGCATTAATCCCGAGCTGCAATTCACTACACACATAACACAGCACACTTACCTTCTGTGTACCATCCACTCCTGAAATCCAGCATTAATCCCGACCTGCAGTTCACCACACACATAACACAGCACACTTACCTTCTGTGTACCATCCACTCCTGAAATCCAGCATTAATCCCGAGCTGCAATTCACCACACACACAACACAGCACACTTACCTTCTGTGTACCATCCACTCCTGAAATCCAGGATTAATCCCGAGCTGCAATTCACCACACACATAACACAGCACACTTACCTTCTGTGTACCATCCACTCCTGAAATCCAGCATTAATCCCGAGCTGCAATTCACCACACACATAACACAGCACACTTACCTTCTGTGTACCATCCACTCCTGAAATCCAGCATTAATCCCGAGCTGCAATTCACCACACACATAACACAGCACACTTACCTTCTGTGTACCATCCACTCCTGAAATCCAGCATTAATCCCGAGCTGCAATTCACCACACACATAACACAGCACACTTACCTTCTGTGTACCATCCACTCCTGAAATCCAGCATTAATCCCGAGCTGCAATTCACCACACACATAACACAGCACACTTACCTTCTGTGTACCATCCACTCCTGAAATCCAGCATTAATCCCGAGCTGCAATTCACCACACACATAACACAGCACACTTACCTTCTGTCTACCATCCACTCCTGAAATCCAGCATTAATCCCGAGCTGCAATTCACCACACACATAACACAACACACTTACCTTCTGTCTACCATCCACTCCTGAAATCCAGCATTAATCCCGAGCTGCAATTCACCACACACACAACACAGCACACTTACCTTCTGTGTACCATCCACTCCTGAAATCCAGCATTAATCCCGAGCTGCAATTCACCACACACATAACACAGCACACTTACCTTCTGTGTACCATCCACTCCTGAAATCCAGCATTAATCCCGAGCTGCAATTCACCACACACATAACACAGCACACTTACCTTCTGTGTACCATCCACTCCTGAAATCCAGCATTAATCCCGAGCTGCAATTCACCACACACATAACACAGCACACTTACCTTCTGTGTACCATCCACTCCTGAAATCCAGCATTAATCCCGAGCTGCAATTCACCACACACATAACACAACAAACTTACCGGAATTGCTGGTGGTGAAAAAAATAATAATAACTTGGCTCTGACACTGATGAAAACAGAAATGAAAGTAATGGTATTGGAAAAATGTGTAAAATGGTGTGAAGGGAAGAATGAACAGCCATAAGTTCTACTAAATTGAAAAGCAAGCAGGAAAAAAAATATGAGGTGAATAAAGGAAGACAGGAGACTAAGGAAAATGTATAGATAATAACAATTGTAAAATAGGAGGGAGGGAAAGGGGCTTGTGTCGGGCTGTCTGTGTCGGCAATTAAAGCATCCTGCTGGCCCGCCCTTCATCAAAGCCCTATTACTAGACTCGTGGCAATTACGAGCTAGTCTGAGGGTGGAGGGGGTTGTGCGTGGCCGGAGGCTGGACTGGAAGTGGAGCTGGTTAGAATGGAATGAATGTCTGAGTGATTAAAAGACAGAATGGAGAGCCAGTGGGTTTGATGGGGAATAGAAATGGTTTGTGTAGCGCTAATTACTTTGGTTCCATGGTCTCTTCTAAGCTGAGTAAAGTAATTCGTTATGCAAAAATGAGCCTCCAAAGCTTTGTCCAACTATTTAGATTTATGAAAAAAAAAATCAATTTATCACGATGCATTAATTTCAAGATGCCTGTACACACTGCATTTCATTAACTGGAGGAAATAGTGAGAAAATGAGAATGAGGAAGACTTCCAAAGATTATCTATTACATACATGAAAGATTGAGAGTATCAGATACCTTTTATATCAATGAGTTGGACAGGAAAATGGTAAGAAGGTTTAGCTATGCTACGTGCCCGTTATAATAGGTAATGAATACCAACAGACACTTCAGAAGCGTACTGGTCATAGTAATAGATATTGAGGAAAGAGAGATGTAGCATAGACTGGGGCTGAAAGGAGTTAATAAGCTTAGGAAAAATGATAATATGAAAGGTGTTTGCCTCCATGCTGTTTATTAGTGCAACTTTGATTCCCCCCCTCCCCCCGCACACAAAATGAAAGACTGATTCCACACATGGGCAAAGGAGCCTCAGTGTCAGCAACGGACTGGAATTAAGGAACTGAGAATGTAAACAGTCGGTTCAAGACACCCAGGCTTTGTGAAACTGAGTTACATTTGAAATAATGTGATCGTTCTGATGGATCATGAGATAAAAGACACGAAGGATAACGAAGATCTGATTTATGCGTTGTCCAAGCGAAAGGCAAAAAAAAAATAAATAAATAAATAAAGTGAAAGACTGTCAAGAATTGGTAAAAGTGAATTTGTGAGACAGTAAGCATAACAGAGTGTCTTTTACCTCTGTCAGAAAAATCAGGCAAATCAGAAGTCAGGTGTATTGAAACTTCGTCCAGTGCTTGTTGAACTAACTCGTGGTGGACGCTGTGAGAACCAAGTGTAAAAATGAAGGGTGGATCCATCAGTGTATGTATGGATATATAGATGTACAGCTCAAGTCGGTAATGAAAAAGAAGAAGACAGAAGAGGAAAGGACAAGACCCTGAGCAACACCACTACTAATACCTAGTTTATGAAGAAAAGTGGCCGCCTACAACATCATATTATAAAGCAACCGATAAGGAAACTTGAAATTAAGGTACTGAATGTTTTGGCTGATATTTGAATTATCTAAGACATTATTCATCAGATTTTAGGGGTTAAAGCAGGTTCTGGTGATATATTCCTTTACATGTTGGTATATGTTGGCTGCCATTCTTCTGTCTGATGTCTGGCCTTCGGCTTCTTACTTTTCTCCGCTTATTTTGCATTTGTGTATATTCTCTTTATTCATTATTTTCCTTTTTTTCTTTCTTTAATTTTCGTCGTCTCATTATTACCTTTTTCCTTTTCTTTTCTTTCATTCCTTTTTCTTTTCTTATCTCTTCCTTTCTTTCTTCTTCTTCTTCTTCTTCTTCATCTCTTCCTCCTCTTTCTTCTCCTCTCTCTCTTTCTCCTCCTCCTCCTTCTTCTTCTTCTTCTTTTTCATTTTATGATGATAATGAGGATGATGATGATGATTGTTGTCACGGGGTTTTTAAAATATCGCGGTAATTTTGATATAAATGCTTAAATATTATTTAAATTGATAATAATATTCAATAATATTGAAGAGCAGAGACAATGATTGTCTTGCTACATCAAGCAACGATTACTTTACGCTGGCTTAGCACGATTCTCTGAGAACGAGAATTTATAAACTTCCTCAACAGTACACAGCAGAGACTAATTACTCACAATTGCTGAATTACTGTACTGTTAGCCTCTGGAGAAAGTTACATCACCCCTGACAATAAATAACTAATACTAATAATAATAACATCAGGTTCTTGCTGATGCATTAACTCCTGGCACAACGGATTTTAAGTTAATACAACAAGACTGGTCTAAGTACCAGTTATGAATAGTAAATGTTTATGCAAGCTAAGGAGCTATATGGAAAATAAGTTTAATTTGGATTAAATGAAACAAGAGTTTACTTACATTAAGCTCAAGAAAGGAACTGTTAAATTTATTAATCACAAAAAATAAATTTAACGTTACAATTCAAATCAATTAAATGAGACGCACTCGCTCACTCACACAGAAGCTAAATACTTACGCCTAGGAAAAACACCTTAACTAAGCTCTTAAAACTAGGAAATACACAAAAGAAATACCAGTCGATGAATGCTATGTATCACCACTAAGGTGGGAGTACTGGGATTAACTGTACTAGTAGAGCTTGGGGTGCTAGCTGACCTCTCCACTTCTGAGCACAGAACCTTTCTCCGTCACAGCAAACACAAGACTGAGTAAGTCGTGGGAACAAAAGTGGAGCACTCGGCCGCATTTTTTAACGGTCGAATGAGCAGGGGCGAACAATAAAAAACAATAGTATCGCTCAGTACAGCACTTAGTGACGTGCATTAAATCGGTCACTTTTGAAAACGGTGACGAATGTTTTGAAAAGTATACTCCGAAATGGAGGGAGAAACGGTTAACTGAGCGATACACAGTGAGTTTTCCACTAATAGTTCGTGGCTTCTCACAAAAGGGAAATGTCGCGAATTGAATCGTGACATTACGCCCCTACAAAATTTAATTTTTTCCTTATGGGAAAAAATTTGTGGATATATATATATATGTATACATCCTAAGTCATTCACACAAGATTCACACTGTGGTGTGTGTGCTATCCTGCTACAGGAGAAAGTCGCAGTCGCCAGTGAGCGAAAAAACCTCGTATTTACGTTAATAGAAGCAAGCTTGAGGGAAAAACTCCGTGACGACGGTGAAAATCCTGTACTCAGGTCAAACTGAGCGAAAATTCGCTACATTTACACTGACAACTAATTGTTGTGTAGCGTGATGTATGTAATACACGGTGTAGGTGTGACAGTTGTAGTGTAACTGTACCTACGTGTAAAATGACATAGTAAATAATAATATGGCGACGACGAAGGCAGAGGAGAAGAGGCGGCAGTGTGCGGCAGACGATCAGCTGGTCCGCACAGCAAAACTGCTACACCCATTGCTGAACCTGCAAAACCAATTGAGGTGGAGCATCAAAAGTGTCAATGAGACAAAATTCTTATTAAGTTACAATTACTCTCTCTGCCTAGCAATCAGTACATGCTACGAAAAGTACGCTCTGGCTGAAAAATACGAGTGACAGCCTAAGCTTCGTACATTCGAGGTCGCCATTAATTATAGCACACGATTATGTCAGCAAGTTGAGAATCCCTGTGCAACCTCGGGTCTTCCATAGCCTCGAACCGCACACGGGTCCTCAACCTGTGCCTCAACCTACAGTTCTTATATTAATATCGGAGAGCTGAGAATCCTTGTGCAAACTTGGGTCTTCCATAGCCTCAAGTCGCCTCTGCAGAGTTCTCACTTCCCCCTTAACCTACAATACAATACTTATATTAGTACCGGGAAGCTGAGAATCCTTGTGCAAACTTGGGTCTTCCATAGCCTCAAGTCGCCTCTGCGGAGTTCTCTCTCGAACTTCCCCCTTAACCTACAGTACAATACTTATATTAGTACCGGGAAGCTGAGAATCCTTGTGCAAACTTGGGTCTTCCATAGCCTCAAGTCGCCTCTGCGGAGTTCTCTCTCGAACTTCCCCCTTAACCTACAATACTTATATTAGTATCGGGGAGCTGAGAATCCTTGTGCAAACTTGGGTCTTCCATAGCCTCAAGTCACCTCTGCGGAGTTCTCTCTCGAACTTCCCCCTTAACCTACAATACTTATATTAGTATCGGGGAGCTGAGAATCCTTATGCAAACTTGGGTCTTCCATAGCCTCAAGTCGCCTCTCAACTTCCCCCTTAACTTACGGTACATAATATGTATGTATAGGCCCTGGACATAATGTGTCCTGTGGGGCCAATGGGCGAGACGTCAGGTCTGCACCCACTTCACTACTACCCTGTCTCTCAACTGACTCAGAGATTACAGGTGTAGTTACAAATGGCACAGGAAGGGCATGTCCCTGATTAGTGGTGATACTTTGGCACACACTGCAAGAACGGACAAAACTATCTATGTCCCGTCCCATCCCTGGCCAGAAAAAGTCAGCTCGGATACGGCCCTGGGTCTTCCTTTTGCCCATGTGACCTCCTGAGACTGAACAATGACCCCATTGTAACACTGCTAGGCGGTACTTGGCGGGAACGACAAACTGCAGTCGAACCTCGCCCTCGGGTGTTCGTGACTCACGGTAGAGCCGTCCTTGTTTACGAAGGAACTTGGCTCGACCTCCCCGTGAATACTTAATCACTCGACCCTTTTGTTTATTCCGCACAGCAGCAAGTGTCGGGTCAGAATGTTGTTCTTGTACAACAAGTTGACTACACATCAGATCTTGCGGCGATTCAATGATCACTGGGGTGACACAGTCTGGAGCCTCAGTCATGGCTCGTGTTACCGCAGCAGCCGAAGTCTGAGTAGCGCCATCATCGGAGCAACTATCCTTGGCTCCTTGAATATTCCCAATGATGAGTTCATATAAGGGTTCTGGCATGACAACTGCAAGTGTCATACCAGTATAAATGGAGATGCCACCCGGATACATGCCTCAGGGAACAATCTCACTGATCCATCAATAAGGCTTGCATGGATCTGTTGACCTGTATACTGCTCAGGCCGAACTAAACTCTGTTTAACAGAGCAACCTGAGGAACCATTGTCTCTCAGGACCTTCACAGGAATCTATCTATCTATCTATATTCCTAGGCTGCTTCCCCCAAGGAAAGGGAGGAATGCCTCCCACAAACCCTGGCTGAACAAGGAAGGTACTGTCACCTGTGGGAGGGCCTGTGGAGGAAGCAGCTAGCCACTCATGAGGCTGCTGAATTGATGTGGCAAACATTGTGCCTTGAGAGTTATATACTTGAGGGTTTGCACTCACTGCATGGGAAGATGGAACATTGGCCATCTGTGGAGGGGGGTTCACTGTCACTGTGGGACTAGTGAACTGTGGGGAAGTACCCACACTGGTAGGGACGTGACCACCGTGCTGCTGCTGAGGAATGAAGGCTGCATTTGCTTCCTGCCTCTTTTGAGCTGGTGGTGGAAAAGTTTGTCCCGACGGTCGGTTGCGTGGCTGATACTGGTGCTGGTTAGGGTACTTGTTGTACCTCTTCCACTCAGGTTTCTGAGTGTTTTGCCCCTGGTCCTTCCACTGCGGTTTTGGACCTTGGCCATTATTCTGAGAACGGCCTTGGTGCTGGGATTCAGTCTGAGACGGCTTCCCAGACTTGGCAGTATCTTTTCTGCTCCAGGTGTTTTGCTTACGAGTTTGATACCCGTATGCAGTAAAGAATGCGTCAGCCTTCTCTGCCATTTGGCTGGCATCTTTCACCTGGCAGATCTTAAGCTGTGCTATGAGCTCAGCAGGCCACGACCTCTCTAGCTGTGTACGCAGCATAAGGTCAATTATCCCCTCACGCGTGGAAGGAGTTTCATCTTTCTCCATCCACTCATTTAAGTAAGCTGTGAGACGATCAAGGAACTGAACAGCTGTCTCCTTGTCTTGGAGACGAGCTCGCATGAACTGAACTTTGGCGTCGTCTACTGTGAGACCATACGCCTTAATGAGTGCAGCTTTCATCATCTCATATGTGAGATTGTCTCCACGAATTCTGTGGAGAATATCGAGGGCAGGGCCCTCAAATAAACTAAGAAATTGGATCCGCTTAGCTGCCTCATCCAGTTGATACATGTCTGCCATGTCCTCAAAACGAGCTATGTACGGCTCGATTCGCTCGCTTTCCTTGTATGAAGGAAGCTTGATGCGTGGGGTCGCCAGGACATGTGCAGGAAGAACGCTCGTGGAGCTTGGACCAACTGCACCAGGTGTATCTGAAGCCAAGGAATCTCGCTTGAGCTTCATCATTTCATATTCGTGTTTTTCACGTGCCTCACGTTCGGCACGTTCGTGCTCTCGTTCTCGCTCGCGTTGTTCACGCTCGTATTCGCGCTGTTCTCGCTCGTATTCGCGCTCTTTCTCACGCTGCTCTTGTTCATATGCACGCTCTCTTTCACGTTGTTCGCACTGTTCTCGCTCGTATTCGCGCTGAATCTTACGCTCTTCACGGGCATCATTCTCGCGCTGCTGTTCCTGATTATGCCGTGAGAGTATACAGTATACTCTTTAATTTCGGTTGGGTCCGAAAGACCCATTTCTTTGGCTTCCTGTAAAAATACAGTAGTAGCCATTTCGCTAATTTATTAAGCAAACCGAAATTGAGTACTGACTGCTTAGCGACGAATACTAATAAACAAAAGTAAAGAATACAGACACAAGCTAGTGGTGACCAGTCTTATCCAGTTAACTGGCAAAGAATAAATCAAAAATGTAAATGACTGGGAAGACTCAATAATAAACACAATGGTACGGCGACTTCCCAGAAGCAAATAAAATTGTCTGGCGTTACCAAAAATAAACTAGAGTTAAGTATTCTATTGATTAATAAAGCAAAATTCACTTGTTAAATTAAGGGTAAACACCAGTAAGCTTGTGCCTATAAACTTTAATGATAAATACGTAAATATGAATGAGTGAGCACTATCTCGTGAATACCTTTAGAGCTAGGAGTTAATATCCTGGAATGAGGTCGCCAATTGTCACGGGGTTTTTAAAATATCGCGGTAATTTTGATATAAATGCTTAAATATTATTTAAATTGATAATAATATTCAATAATATTGAAGAGCAGAGACAATGATTGTCTTGCTACATCAAGCAACGATTACTTTACGCTGGCTTAGCACGATTCTCTGAGAACGAGAATTTATAAACTTCCTCAACAGTACACAGCAGAGACTAATTACTCACAATTGCTGAATTACTGTACTGTTAGCCTCTGGAGAAAGTTACATCACCCCTGACAATAAATAACTAATACTAATAATAATAACATCAGGTTCTTGCTGATGCATTAACTCCTGGCACAACGGATTTTAAGTTAATACAACAAGACTGGTCTAAGTACCAGTTATGAATAGTAAATGTTTATGCAAGCTAAGGAGCTATATGGAAAATAAGTTTAATTTGGATTAAATGAAACAAGAGTTTACTTACATTAAGCTCAAGAAAGGAACTGTTAAATTTATTAATCACAAAAAATAAATTTAACGTTACAATTCAAATCAATTAAATGAGACGCACTTTTCCGCTCACTCACACAGAAGCTAAATACTTACGCCTAGGAAAAACACCTTAACTAAGCTCTTAAAACTAGGAAATACACAAAAGAAATACCAGTCGATGAATGCTATGTATCACCACTAAGGTGGGAGTACTGGGATTAACTGTACTAGTAGAGCTTGGGGTGCTAGCTGACCTCTCCACTTCTGAGCACAGAACCTTTCTCCGTCACAGCAAACACAAGACTGAGTAAGTCGTGGGAACAAAAGCGGAGCACTCGGCCGCATTTTTTAACGGTCGAATGAGCAGGGGCGAACAATAAAAAACAATAGTATCGCTCAGTACAGCACTTAGTGACGTGCATTAAATCGGTCACTTTTGAAAACGGTGACGAATGTTTTGAAAAGTATACTCCGAAATGGAGGGAGAAACGGTTAACTGAGCGATACACAGTGAGTTTTCCACTAATAGTTCGTGGCTTCTCACAAAAGGGAAATGTCGCGAATTGAATCGTGACAATTGTTATTATTATTATTATTATTATTATTATTGTAATTATTATTATTATTGTTATTATTATTATTATTATTATTATTATTATTAGTATTATTATTACTATTATTATTATTATTATTATTGCTTAATCATTAGTCATTCTTCCGCCAGACAACGTTATTCTTGATGCTACCATACGTTTATATTCTCCTTAGTTCAGAACAAACCTACATAAAACGTTTTTCCCGAACTCGCCCTGGCCAGTGACTGTTTTGTAACTGAGGGAGTGAAGACAAATAATGGTTAGAAGTACATAAAGATCTGGGTATTTGAGCAGAGTTAAGGAGGAGGTGAGGCGGTGATTCATTTATCTCCTAACAACTGGAGAGAGAGAGAGAGAGAGAGAGAGAGAGAGAGAACGAATGGATTACTACTCGTACACTAACAGATGAAACAAAGCCATGGACATAATAACATATAATGAGAAGAACGAAATAGCTTTGTCTGATATGTAAAGGAATTACTCTCTCCATCTAATTCCCTGTCTCCGATTCTGTATGTATGTCTGTGTGTCTATTCAATTATTTTTCTGTGTTCTGGCAACGCTGTCTGTGAGGGGTGGCCTAGACAAAATTACCTCTAAGCGATTCTGTCCTTACTCCATTACAACATATTTCTCATGACCCACCATCACCCTCTCTCACCTACTCCTTCACCATATCCTCCTCCTTCTCCTTATTTCCTCTCCCTCTCCTTCTCCTTCCCCTTCCTTCCATAACACACTACCTTTCCTCCCTCACGTTCTCTAGCACCTTAACTCTTCCTCGCTCTCACGTCCCTTCTCCTTCTCTCTCTCTCTTCCCGCAACACACTACCTTCCCTGACATGAAAGAGAAGGAGTTTGTTATGGTGGTGGCCCTACGCTCGTCTGGTATGTGAACCTAGTGGACTTCAGGCTCGAGTTACCCTTCTCCTGCAGTCCATCTTTATCCTGTAGGAGAGTTGGGACAGAGCTGAGGGACACTTTGTTTGATTGGGCAGCTACATTGTCCTGCCTTATCAGTGCAGCCAGGTGAAGGCGTCCTTCAATAGCATCAAGGGAGGGAAGTGTGTAGTGGTAAGGCGGGTCGTTACTAAGTACAAATTATACATTGCATAGAGGGTTACAAGAAATGTGCCATATACTTTACGACGTATTACTAGGGCGAATTATGAGTAGAAATGTCCAGTGAAACCTGCTCCCATTGGAGAATCGATTACTGAAATCCATACAGGTTAGAGTAGTTCCCTTATTATACACCCATAAGGACGTTAGTAGCTGTGTCTTGGTAAGGACTGAGAACTGGACCCATACTGACACAGCATGTCTTATCATAAAGTCACCCAGGCATACCATCCTGGGACAACCTGTAAATATTTTCTCTTAAATGACACAGAAATACCAATATATCTCAAGGCTTTACCTCGTCTCTGCTAATCGAGTCTTAGGTTATACAGTCCCCCCCCCCCGTCATCATTTAGTTATGGCTCATTCTATGCATGAAACGCATTCCATTTAATAGGGCTGAGATAATGATGACGATTATTTATTATTTGAGAGAGAGAGAGAGAGAGAGAGAGAGAGAGAATGTTGGATGGGAGCTTAATTCTTCCATTAAATTTTTAACTATAAACTCATGACACATTTAGACACAAAAGTTAAAGCATAGTTCCGCTTGTCAAAGGAATCGCCAACAACAGTCACCATCGTTAGGAAGACGAGTGAACAACAGCAAGAGTTTTTGACAAGTTGCAGGGAGGAATGGGAAGAGTCTGAAATAAAAAGTAATTTGTTTACTACGATATCGCCTTTCATACAACAATGTTGCTCTTTTTTGAAAATAATATTCAGCACTGAGGAGTCTTCTCAGTCTTGAGAGGATTGATACAGGCTTTATTTATCCCTTCACAGCGTGTACTGTTTCTAAGGCGGATAAAATTTGCTGTTGATCAAACCAGTCTGCCTGGCCGAGCAGACCCATCAACCGCAAGAGAGCAACCGCCCCTGCAGGATTGTCTCTTGTGGTGAACCGATGTTCCATTGCGGCTGACAGTGCCTCATCACAGAGAGGCACTGGGAATAGTGTAGAGGTTTGGTTCCTGGATGAACGCTGCACTTGCGTCTCTCCAACCAGTTAACAGAGCCACCACAGCAGGTTCCACGTCACCCAGTAATGTGATTATATGGTTACCATCCAGCGATGTAAATGGTTTCCTGGGTAACATGAAGCCTTTAAGCTTGTCACTCTGTGTAGAGCCTCCTGAAGTAAAAAGATGAGCAATAAAAAGTGATCAAAAGGAGCGGGAGAAATAGAAAGAGAGGAGGGTAGACACAGATAGAATGGGGTGAGGAAGGAAGAAGCAGGCAGCACTGCATTACGTAAGTGGGTGATAGCGGCCACCACCAACCACCGGTGGACAAAAGGTAAAGTAGAGAGGAAAAAATAATTTCAAGAATTCTTCCTCCAGTGAAAGGGATTATTCAAGTTGAATATATCCCGACTTATTTTTCAGTTTTGGTACTGGGTGTTCCGGGATATGTATGAAAAAGTTCGGGAGGTTATCCTTGGGCGAACTTTAAGTAAAAACTGCTATATCAGCAATGATCCATTTCTTATCTGCCACACCTATACAGTTACTAAAAACCTTATGGGCAAAATTATGAGGCCCACCGCTTTCGCTTATATGATCATCAACTATTGAAGATCCATGACAGCTGAGAAATCGGTCTTTATTTGAATTACATAATTACTCAAAAATACCCCAAGAATAACCAGCCAGTGTTTCTTACTCGTTTCCTGGCACAAACTGCCTGTTGTATTCCTGCTGCCGCCAGACGATTACGTTCAGATCTGAGAAAGATTTTGATTGGAAGGATTTAGAAACACTGGCTTTTAGATGCCACATCTGTTTAACTCAACACACGTCATACACACCTGCAAACCTACAATCTTACCTATCTACCTACCTACCTAACTCAAACATATACCTATCCACTAACTTCACAAAACTATCACCTTACTTACTTGACCCCCTATCTACCTACATACCAAACTACCTGCTTATCTGCCTGCCTCATTAATTCACA
>NC_137062.1:19580097-19595097 GCF_032717465.1 Coenobita brevimanus | reverse complement strand
CTGGCAGAATGCGATAACCATTCTTCATTATGGATGTTTAAATCACCCAAAACGGTAATTCCAGTGGTAAGGGTGAGGTTAAGGTAAGTCGACTGTACGGATATGGAGTCAAATACTCTGGGTTCTAAAGAATCATTGGGGGAGTGATAAACTACATAGATATATTTGGTAATATTTATATAATTTAGTTTATACAGCGAATAATCAAAATCAGCTTAAGTGAAGATGACAACAGTGTCAACTGCAAATTCAGATTTGATAGGACAACAGGTAGCCACCCTTGTTACGGAAGTTTGTGAGATGGTAACCAGGAAAAGAAAATGGGAATATATCAGTAGATGGAGAGATTAGGATTTCTGTGAGGAACAGGGCTTGAGGGAATATAGACTGGAGGAAAAAGAGAACTGAATCCGGACTGGTACTAAGACCACGGACATCAGTGAAAATAAGGCCGAACCTGCGCTTACTCTGAGAGGTGTCAAAATTCTTATTATAATTTTAAAGAATATAAACAACTGATTTGTAATCCAAACCTGATTCCTTCAATTTAATTTTTTTTTAAACTCATCACAAGGATTGTGGAAAGTGTTAAGAATATATGGAGTAGATGGGAAGTTGTTGAATGCTGTGAAGAGTATGTACGATGGTGCGAAGGCTGCAGTGCGTGTGGATGGTGAACTAAGTGAATTTTTCTCTATGAAAGTTGGTTTGAAACAGGGATGTGTCATGTCTCCATGGTTGTTCAATCTGTACATGGATGGGGTAATAAAAGAGGTACAAGGTAGGGTAGTGGATGTTGGAGTGGCCCTGGTGAGAGAGGATAGTGTTTGGAAACTCCCTGTACTGTTGTTTGCAGATGATACTGTGTTGTTGAGTGAAGACGAAGGGGAGCTGCAAGGCTTGGTGGATGAGTTTGAGAGAGTGTGTAAGAAACGGAACCTAAAGGTGAATGTAGGGAAGAGTAAAGTGATGGTCTTTGAGAGAGGTGAAGTCAGTGAATGTACAGCGAGGTTGGATGGTGAGGAATTGGAAAATGTGAGTACGTTTAAGTACTTGGGTAGTGGGATGAGTAAGGATGGAGGTTTGGAGGGTGAAGTGCTTGAAAGGGTACAGCAGGGAAGAAAGGTTGCTGGTTCCTTAAAAGCAGTGATAAGAAACAGGGAAGTGAGCATGGAAGTAAAAAAGTTACTACATGACAGTATTGTGATACCAACTCTAACGTATGGAAGTGAAGCTTGGACATTGTTGGAAGGACACAAGTCAAGAGTGAGAGCAGTGGAAATGAGTTATTTAAGAGGAGCCTGTGGAGTCACGTGGAGAGACAGGCTGACGAATGAGGATATAAAGGAGCGTTGTGGTGTGGATGTGGATGTGATAGGAAGCGTTGTGAGGAACACACTGAGGTGGTTTGGCCATGTGGAGAGGATGGAGGGTGAAAGATTGACGAAGAGAGTGTATGTGAGTGAGGTGGAGGGTGGAAGAGGGAGGGGGAGACCGAGGATGAGATGGAGGGATGGGGTGGAGAGGTATATGAGAGAGGGGGGTGTGAGTTGGGAGCAGGGCAGTGAAATGGCGGGGGACAGGGCGACTTGGAGGCGATTTGTTTGTGGCCACCCCAAACGGGATTGAGGCGTCTGGCAATAGATAGATAGATAGACATCCCCTCCTGCCCCCGCCGGTTAGTTCCCCTCCCTACCTACTTCATTTCTTACCTTCGTGTTCCTCCATTCCTCCTTCCAGCACCCCTCTTGCCCCCCCCCCTTCCCGCCTGACATTCTCTCTCTCTCTCTCTCTCTCTCTCTTTTCTCTTCCTTCCTTCCTTGCTTCCTCACTTTGCCCTCCTAACTTTCTTCTCTCCCTTTTTACTTACTTTTTCTTTAAATTTTTTCTTTCATTCATTTCTCCGATCTTTCTTTCCTTCCGTTCTTTCTTCATTTATTGTTTCATTGAAGCATTCTTCATCCTTCCTTCCTTCTTTCCATCCACCAAATATTGTCCCTTTTACTTCCCACCCTCCATTCCTACTTCTCATCACCGTTTCCATCACTTTCCTCCATCTCTCTCTCTCTCTCTCTCTCTCCCTCTCTCTCTCTCTCTCTCTCTCTACCTACCTACCTATCATATGCATGTTACCCTCCTTTCCTCTTCAATCGTTTCAATGGCCAATTTCATCCCTCCGTTCTTCCCTCTATCACTCGTCAACCTCGTACTTAATATCCTGTGTCCTTCCCTCCATATCTATTCATTCTCTCTCCTCTCTCTAATCATCCACCTTCCCTTTCCAATCTCCCTCCACGCCTCCTTCCTTCTCTTTCTCCCGCTGTCCCTCCTTCCGTCAATCTCCAGTGCATTTAGTGTAATTAATAAGAAATTGTTTTATTAAATGTTGATTTGCTTCCAATTCTACAGCCCCGAGAGGCAGTTAAACGGCTTAATTGAGCGTGAATGAAAGAGAGAGAGAGAGAGAGAGAGAGACAGACAGACAGACAGACAGACAGACAGACAGATAGACAGAGACAGAGACAGAAGCAAAGTCTGACTGACATAAGGTAAGTAGGTAGCTAGCTAGGTAGCTTGGTGACGAGAGAGAGAGAGAGAGAGAGGCAAATGCAAAAACTGATTGATATAATAAAGGACATAGAGCTCGGTAGATTGGTAAGTAAGCAGGTAGGAGAGAGAGAGAGAGAGAGAGAGAGAGAGAGAGAGAGAGAGAGAGAGAGAGAGAGAGAGAGAGGGATGGAGAGAAAGAATCATTTATATTTGCTTCTTCCATTAACTTAAACCACCTCTGACCGTTTACCAAGGCAGGTGCGGCTCTGGGATTGCTTTGGTTAGTCCCTAGCAACTTTTATACAAGATTTGCATCCCCCCTTCTCTCTCTCTCTCTCTCTCTCTCTCTCTCTCTCTCTCTCTCTGTTGTTATATGGAAGGAGTTGCTGCGGTGATAGAAGGATATATCTCCCCTTCAGCTTGGAGAAGTCTTTTCCCCCAGACTGCAACTAGCATAGCTTGGTGTGGGTAACACACCATTCTTCTCCTTGAAGCATGTAATTAACAATTTAGGACTAACTATGACCAAGTTAGGGAAGTCGTTCTGGCCAGTTTGTGGATTAAATTAGGCTGCAGTTAGTCTCCGGCTGTGCAGTGGGTCCACAGTTCTGCATTGCGTGTTTTATATTTTTGGTTAATAATCATATTTGGTTGCAGTTAGGCTCCTGCTGTGCGGTGGGGCTCCACAGATTTATTGTGTTTGTTTTATATTTTAGGCTAATTAAACATTGAATTGGGCTACATTTATTTTGCATTGTGATTAAAGCTGGAATATTACATTCAGTTTATGTGAGTACGTGCCCTGGCTGTAAGGGTTCAAGAATAACCTTATACCGGTATATAAACAACGTGTGGGTAACACTGGCCACCACCCAAACCCTTCATCCCACTGCCAGTTGATACAATGCATCAAGACATACATGCTTTTGCAGGATGATTCATGGCCGCAAAATGTTTTGTCACCAGCACCATGTCTTTTTAATAGGATTTTTAGGCTGGAAGGCAGTTTCATTCAACCGAGCAAACTCACCAAAAAGAAGGAAATAATATCAATTTTTACTGCGATGTCATAAGGCAATTATAACATCCGGTTGGGATACGGAATATTAGTGAATAACAATTATTATAGTAGCAACAACAACAACAACAACAACAACAACAACAATAATAATAATAATAATAATAATAATAATAATAATCCATCTATCTATCTATTGCCAGACGCCTCAATCCCGTTTGGGGTGGCCCCAATCAAATCGCCTCCACGTCGTCCTGTCCCCCTCCATTTCACTGACCTGCTCCCAACTCACACCCCCCTCTCTCATATACCTCACCACCCCATCCCTCCATCTCATCCTCGGCCTCCCCCTCCCTCTTCCCCCCTCCACCTCACTCACATACACTCTCTTCGTCAGTCTTTCACCCTCCATCCTCTCCACATGGCCAAACCATAATAATAATGATAATAATAATAATAATAATAATAATTCATCCAACTCGAATTCTTCCCGCTCCTTCTGGCACCTTGCCAAAAACCTTTCTAACAACTTTACCTCATCATCCTTCCCTCCTCTTTTCTACTCTGATGGTTCTGTAGCTATTTCTTCTACTGATAAAGCAGATCTCTTCGCACAGACTTTCTCCTCCAATTCCACCTTAGACGATTCCAGTGCTGTTCCTCCATCACTTCCCCCCTCTGACTTCCTCATGGCTGACATTAAAATTTCTTCAGCTGATGTATTTTCTGCCATCACTGGCCTCAATACTAACAAGGCATATGGGCCTGATGGAGTCCCTCCTGTTGTTCCCAAGAACTGTGCATCTGTGCTTACACCCTGCCTAGACAAACTCTTTCGCCTTTGCCTGTCAACTTGTACCTTTTCTTCTTGCTGGAAGTTTGCTCTCATTCAGCCAGTCCCAAAGAAGGGTGACCACTCCCAACCCTCCAACTATCGTCCAGTTTTTTTAACGTCCAGTATTTCAAAAGTTTTCAAGTCAATTCTCAATACAAAAATTTTAAGGCCTTTTTCCTATCACAACCTTCTTTCTGATCGTCAGTACAGGTTCCGTCAGGGACGCTCCACTGGCGATCTTCTCACCTACCTTTCAGACTCCTGGTCATCCTCCTTTCGGGACTTGGGCGAAAGCTTTGCCATTGCACTTGACATCTCAAAGGCTTTTGATCGAGTCTGGCATAAATCTTTAATTTCTAAACTGCCCTCTTACGGTTTCTGTCCTTCTATCTGTGCCTTCATTGCTAGCTTCCTTTCTGGTCGTTCTATAGCTGCTGTTGTAGACGGCCATCGTTCTTCTTCTAGATCTGTGAACAGTGGTGTTCCTCAGGGCTCTGTCCTATCACCAACTCTCTTCCTTTTATTCATCAATGACCTTCTAAGCTGTACATCTAACCCTATCCACTCATACGCTGATGACTCCACCCTTCACCTTTCCATTCGGTTCTCGCAACGCCCATCTCAGCAGTTACTTCAACAAACAAGGGATGAGGCTATGGCACACCTAATGTCTGACTTGACTCGTATCTCTGACTGGGTTAAAAATAATCTTGTTGTTTATAATGCATCTAAGACTCAGCTCTTACACCTAACCCGTCAAAATCTTCCACAGGTATACCCACTAAGGTTTAATAATATTCAGCTTAATCCTGCATCATCCTTGAACATGCTTGGGATTTCATTTACTCGGAACTTATCTTGGAAAGATCATATTACATCTCTTGTAAAATCTGCTTCCAAGAGATTGGGTGTGGTAAGCCGACTCCGTTCTTTCTTTACCCCTGCACAATTGTTGACTCTATACAGGGGTTTTATCCGCCCCTGTGTGGAGTACAACTCTCATGTGTGGGGAGGCTCCCCACATACAGCTCTTCTCAATAGGTTGGAGTCAAAGGCTTTTCGTCTTATTAACTCTCCTCCTCTTACTGACTCCCTTCAACCTCTGTCTCTTCGCCGCACTGTTGCATCTTTATCTCATTTCTTTCGCTACTTTAATGGTCACTGCTCCTCTGAACTGTCTGCATGCATTCCTCCACCTCTACGACGGGCGCGTAGCACCCGTCTAGCAGCAAACTCTCATCCCTTTTCTGTCCAACTCTCTAATGCAAGAGTTAACTGTTACTCCCAGTCCTTCATTTATGCAACAGGTCAACTCTGGAACTGTCTCCCTCTGTCTGTATTTCCTGCTGCCTATGATCTCCAGTCTTTCAAAAGCAGTGTCCAGGCATCTCGAAATAAATGGATCTTGAATTTGGCTCTCTCTCTTGTATTTTGTTTTTCTCTTGGAGGGAACTGTTATTGCGGGCTCGTGGCCTTTGGTTCCTTCTTCCTCGCATTAAAAAAAATATCAGGTATAACTGTTCCTTTATACAAAGGAAAAGAGGAGAGAGAAGTATGTGGTAACTATAGGGGTATTTGCCTTCTTAGTGTGACTGGTAAAATATATGGTAGAATACTCATCGATAGGGTTAGGCATATGACAGAGGAGCTAGTTGGACAAGAACAAGGGGGATTTAGGAAGGGAAAAGGGTGTGTAGATCAGATATTTGTTCTAAGATGTTTAGTGGAGAAGTATCTAGAGAAGGGAAGGAAAGTGTATGCTGCCTTCATGAACTTGGAGAAAGCTTATGATAGAATAGATAGGCAAGGTATGTGGAAGGTATTAAGAATATATGGAGTGGAGGGGAAATTGTTGAGTGCTGTGAAGAGTATGTATGAAGGAGCTAGGGCTACGGTGCGAGTGGATGGTGAGCTGAGTGAGTTCTTTGATCTCAATGTGGGACTGAAATAGGGTTGTGTGATGTCTCCATGGCTGTTTAATATATATATGGATGGGGTTGTAAAGGAGGTGCAAGGTAGGGCAGTGGATGTGAGGGTGGCTCTAATGAATGAGGGTGAGATTTGGAAGATTCCGGTGTTGCTATTTGCTAATGACAGTATTGTTGAGTGAAGATGAATGGGAGTTGCAAGGTTGGTGAATGAATTTGGGACAGTGTGTAGGAGGAGGAATCTGAAAGTTAATGTAAAGAAAAGTAAAGTTATGGTGTTTGAGAGGAATGAAGTCACAGAGTGTGCAGTGAGGTTGGATGGTGAGGATATGGAGAATGTGAGTGCATTCAAGTACTTGGGTAGTGTGATGAGTAAGGATGGAACTTTGGGGGATGAAGTGCGTGAAAGGGTACAGCAGGGAAGGAAGGTTGTTGGTATACTGAAAGCAGTGATGAGAAATAGGGAGGTGAGTATGAAAGTTAAGAAGTCACTGCATGATAGTATTGTGATCCCTACCCTGACGTATGGAAGCGGGCGTGGACCTTGCAAGAGGGGAACAAGTCAAGAGTGAGAGCAGTGGAAATGAGTTACTTGAGAGGAGCATGCGGAGTGACGTGGAGGGACAGGTTGACGAATGAAGAAGTGAAGGAACGTTGTGGGGTGGATGTGGATGTGGTTGAGAAGATTAGGAGAAATACACTGAGGTGGTTTGGACATGTGAAGAAAATGGAGAATGAAAGACTGACTAAGAGGGTGTACAGTATGTAGGTGAGGTGAAGTGAGGGAGAGGGAGGGGTAGACCGAGGATGAGGTGGAGGGATGGAGTTGAGAGGTATATGAGGGAGGGGGGGTGAGTTAGGGGGAGGGTAGTCAAATGTTGAGTGACAGCGACTTGGAGGCGTTTTGTCTGCGGCCACCCTTTGCGGGATTAGGGCGTCGGGCCATAGATAGATAGATCATCCAATCCTACATTGCTCCATGAGGAGCGTAGGAGGCCGGGGCTAGGCAAGTTGGTCCGACATTTAAGATGAGAGTGACCAACCTCACTCATCCCTGAGTGGTATTACGTGAGGAATAAACCCCACCAACCCCTTGGGTATAAATCTACACCGGCTCAATCCGATTAGAGCTCCGTACTTATCCACTAAACCACCAGGCACCAAATTTGGTTATATGGTTACCGCCCAGTGTAGTAAATGGTTTTCTGGTGTACAGGAAACCATTTGGCTTGTCACTCAGTGCAGTCACCCACTGGCAGAAGAAAGAGGAAAGAATGAAGGAAAGACAGAAGAGGGAATGTAAAGTCACCGGCCTCAGGCAGAAGGACGAAGAAAGAATGAAGGAACGAAAGATAGAAGAGGATGGAAGGAAAGAAGGCTGGAGAGAGGAAAGGGCAGACACCCGAGAGCAGCACTACTTCGAATGAGTGGATGGTGAGCGCCCCTACCTACCACATAGTAATTGTCATGATTCAAATCCTCAATTCAGAGTCGGAAGTCTCAAGGAGAATGACCAGTGTGTCGATGTACTCTGTACAAATGAATCTGCGTTCGGGTAGTCTCATTTCCAAGTCTACATGAAAGTGATTTTGCATGAAAAGAGTCAGTCGACCAGTAGCAGCCGGGTCAGTCTCATGAGGACCTGTGGAGAATCCTAGACCAGAGTCCATACGGGGAGGCAGTAAGGACAGATGTTGAGAGGACATCGATAGTAGTTCCAGCCGTTGGGTTTAACGAGTATGGTCCAGTGGGATGGCGGTCAGAGATTAACCCTCTATCAGAGATTAACCCTCTATCAGAGATTAACCCTCTATCAGAGATTAACCCTCGATGAAGGGCGTGTTGGGCTGCAACAGGAGTGATGAGTGGGGCAGGTCAACTGCTGGGGGGTACTGTCTGGAGGAACGAGGCTAATGAAGATTACTGGTGGTAGAGAGAGGTGTGTAGCAGCGTGGAGTTGTTCGGGAAAGAGTGTCTTGAGGAATGGTAGCCACTTCCATATATTCTATCTCAGCGTACCTGCCATGGACAAGTTTATGTACACCCGAAAGCACTAATTTCTCCCCCCTTGTAGCTGGAGTCGCAGCCAGTGAGCAACCAGGCGATCGAACACCCCACACCCCCCTCCCCTTACCCCAACCCCAGTGTATTCATTGTTGGATAGATGTAGAACGGCTAAAGCCGGTGATGTTATAATGTGACGTGATCGTTTTTATAGACAATCAAAACCAGTAGGGGTAGGTATATGAAGGCATTTAATGTATGTGCTATCTGCAACATATGAGAAAGGAACGAAAATGAAAGACCTACAGTATTACATCCTAAATTATGTTAGTTATAGTATATTGGACTACATCTGTTGAAAGATATGATGGCTTTTATCATCCATTCCTTCTATCATCTCCACCACCCTTCTCTCTGAGCTCCCGTCCCCACCAAACGTCTCTCATACCCTCTCCTGCCCTTTGTTAACTAACATAAACTAAGATAATGATGAAATGATCTGTCAGCTATTATCATACTTATCATACACCTCTGTATTAAGCACTAACAAATCAATAACATACAATACTTCGGTATACCTGCCAATTATTTCATCCTGCTGTAAGCTGTCACGTTTCATACCCACTGCAAGTTGGACCTTTTATTACAAGGACATATGACTGTTTATCGTTAACACAGGTTGTGTGGTGTTGGACGTCCATTAATTCATGTTAAATTGGCAATTTAAGCCTTACATTATAAACACGAAAGTTTTTTTTTCCTGTCATTATTGAATTAACGAAACGAATCAGGAATCGGCTCTAACGAACCACAAACTCTTCTCTCTAACGAAAATATTCTGACCTCTTGTTACCATAGTACAGTGACAACGTCATTATGTATACAGCTGACCCACATTCAGTTGTATACATAATGATATTGTGTCACTGTTTTGACAAGAAGTCGAAATATTTTCGTTAAAGCAGAAAGTCTGTGGTTCGTCAGAGCCGATCCCTGATTCGTTCCTTTCATTCAATAATGACATTTAGGCCTTATTTGTTTATAATGTAAGGCCTA
The DNA here is from genome assembly GCF_032717465.1 of Coenobita brevimanus. Taxonomy (NCBI): domain Eukaryota; kingdom Metazoa; phylum Arthropoda; class Malacostraca; order Decapoda; family Coenobitidae; genus Coenobita; species Coenobita brevimanus. The sequence goes on along the minus strand of NC_137062.1, from coordinate 19,585,706 downwards.
AATTGCCACGTTTATATGAATTAATGGGTGTCCAAAAAACACACAACCTGTGTTAACGAAAAACAACCGTATGTCCTTGTAACAAAAGGTCTAACTTCCATTGGGTATGTCATGAAACAGCTTACAACAGGATGAAATAGTTGGCAGGTAACCCGAAGTATTGTATGTTATTGATTTGTTGGTGTTTAATACAGAAGTGTATGGTAATATTAATATGATCAATACCTGACGGATAATTTCATCATTATCTTAGTTTATGTTGGTTAACAAAGGGCAGGAGTGGAAGACGAGGGGGTAAGAGAGACGTTCAGTAGACAGAAACCCAGAGAGAATGGTGGTGGAGGTGGGGCGAGAATGGATGAGAAGACACCATATCTTTCAACACATCTTGTCCACCATGCTATACGTATTTGTGACATTACAATATAAGACATAAGCATATAGACAATAACAATACATTCTTTCATTTTCGTGCCTTTCTCATATGTTATGGATAACAGCACACATTAAATACCTTTATATACTTACCCCTACTGGTTTTGATTGTCTATAACAACAGTTATGTCACATTATAACATCACCAGCTTTAGCCGTTCCACATCTGTTCAGCAACGTTTAGACTGGGTATGGGTCAGGGAGGTGGGTGTGAGGTGTTCGATCGCCTGGTTGCTCACTGGTTGCGACTCCGGCTACAAGGGGGAAGAAATTAGTGCTTTCAGGTGTACATACGTTGTGGGATAATAATGAACAATGAAAATCTAGGACTGATGCTTATGGTGTAAGCCAGAAATGTGATGTTAAGGACTGCTTTATATATACTGCTGTGAAAATCAAGTTATCAACTTTATGTTGAGGAAACAAGTAATCGGTGAAATGTAAGTATTCTAATGGAAAGGGATCTGTGATGGGTTATTACATTTGTTGTTCTTATGTATCTTTGTGTATGTATATAATTTTTATATTAAATGCAATATTAAATTTGTTCCTTTCCTTGTCCTACGTGATAACGTGTTCAGTGGTTCTTTATGCAGTGTCTTAACTGCTGTTGGTCATTTATCGACAAGTAAAACCTGGACAGTAATAATAATAATAATAATAATAACAGCAACAACAATAACGACGACAAACCACAACCTGCGAAATATTTAGTTGACACCGGACGTACAAATCAGCGTTTCAAGCCTCTTGAACTGTTTCTTTGTTTTCACATACTAAGCCACAGCAAATGGACCCAAACTTTTTTCATGCAACTGTACATGTGAACAGGATGCAGCTGGGAGTCAAAGGCGGACCAATTAAGGTTTCTTTGCCAGACACAGGCAACAACGTGGGAGTGAAAAGATTTGTGTGTGTGTGTGTGTGTGTGTGTGTGTGTGTGTGTGTGTGCGCGCGCGCACACACACACACTGCTTTTATCGGTAGTTATCGTTTGACTGGCACTTCCGTTTGTCTTCAGTGTATTGTTGTTGCTCTGTCTTTGGCTGTGTCTTGTTCTGCGTCTGCGTTCTGTCCTGCTCCTCATCAATTCTGCTTGCGCTCTGCTTCATAATTTTTGTTATGCACTTTGCGTTGCTGTGCTTTGCCTTGTTTTACTGTTTTTTTATTTTTTTCGTACTTTGCTCTGTTCTTTCTCTGCTCCTCTTGTTTGTTCAATTTTCTTTAACTGTCCTGCTGTTTTTTTTTTTTACTCTATTATACTCTGCCTTGTTCTGTTCTCACTATGTTCTACATTTGTTTGTCTTTCTACTCTGTTTTGGCTTCTTTTTGAATTTGTCCTCTCCCTGTTCTACCTCTTTTCTGCTCTGCTCAGGACCCCGTTCTATTTTTATACTCTGCCGTGTTGTTTGTGTTCTGCCTTTGCATTTTTATCTTCTCCTCTGTATTCTGACCCTTCTGAGCTTCTATAGATTTTTGTTGTCTCTGTTCCGTCCATATTCAAACTTGTTCTGACTTCGCCTTCGCTCTTTTCCTTTTATTACCAGCCGCAAGGATAGCGAAGCTGGTATTGTTTTCAGTGTGTGTGTGTGTGTGTGTGTGTGTGTGTTAGCACCGATAACTTCTCAACCGCTTAAGATACTTCATCACTAAAGTTTTACATGGTATGTAGTACGGAAAGAAAGCGATCACGAGTTCGAAATTGCAGTGAAAGCAGGTCAAGGCCTCCTCTGTTACCAGGATGGACTTAGGCAACTGCTCAAGATATCATCACAAAAATTTACAGGTGTGTAAAGTCTCTTCAATCTGGGTATCACGTAAGCCACGTCCCCCTTCCTCGACGTCCAAGTTATCATACAGCTGGCTGGTGACCAGGGGCTCCGGCCTCAATGTAGTCGATAGGCAAAAAGAAAGAAAAAAAAGAAAGAAAAAGAAAGAAAGAAAAAAAAGGCTGGCTGGGCTGTAAGCTATCAATTACCGTTTGACCACGGACCTGCGAACAGCCTCCTATAACATGGCGCGACGTAAGAATGTTTTGATACCTGTAGATCTTGCAGTTATTTGTAGCTATTAATTTTCCCTTACACTACAGTAAGTCGTGAATAATTTTGTTCATATGCAAATTTATTTCAAAAAGATAGAGAGCGGCTACTGTAAGTAAAGAAATTAGAGGGGAGAACAAGAACAATGGTTGAAAAATGCTTTATACCAATTTTTACTTTACAACAACTATCGAATCATATATCAAGAATAAAGTAAGAATTTTCAGAGAAAATTATCTTGATTACCACTTTATCACTTCAAATTTTATGAAAAGTATGTCAGAGCTGAGGTAGAGAATATTTTATGCAATGATTTGTTAGCGCATCGACTTGTATGCCTCAATTGGCATGATTTTCGCGCCATTCTCAGTGTTGCCAACCGCTCACTCAGCGCAGCTCAGCCCTCAGCCGTCCTGATTACACCACTGCACGAGAGAGATAGATGGGGGGGGACTGGCCGTACTGAGACAAGGGAGGGAGAGGTGGTAGGACACATCATCCAAACATGCTAGTCGATGTGCCCACAAATTCCTACATAAAGAATTCTCAACCCCCTAGTTCTGCCATATTTTTCATAAAATTTGAAGTAACCATGTTAATCAAAATAATTTTCTCTCTCTTACAATTCCTTACTTTATTCTCGAATTGGTTCGATAGTTGCTGTACAAATCAAAGTAAAAGGCGGTATCAAAATTTTTTCATCCATTCTTCTACTTACTCTTGCTCTAATTTTATTACTGTAGCCTCTCTTTACCTTTTGAAAAATTAATTTCCATAGACTAAAACATTCACGAGTGATAGTTGTGAAAGGGAACCTTATGTAGCACAAAACAGCAGATCTACAGCTATTAAAACATTCTTGTATCGCTCGATGAATGCTGTGAGATGCTAGCAGCTCCGTGGTCAGACGGTGATAGCCTACAGTCCTGCCAGCTGTACGATAACAAGGAAAGGGGGGGTAGCTTACTGAGATACCCAGATTGAGCAGACTTTAGTAGGGATGAAAATCTCCTACGAGTATTGGTCTCAGTTTGTCTCTGTGTTTGTGTCCGTTAGCATGATAGCTTCGCAACCGCTCAAGATATCATCACAAAATTTTTCAGGTGTGTAGTAAGGATGAAAATCTCCGAGTTCAAAACTGTATCGGTCATTAGGTCTATGTGAAACTGTACTGTAGGTCAAGGTCTGTGTGTCTGTTACCAAGATAACTTCGTAACCACTGAAGATTTTACACAATTTCACAGCTATGAAGTAAGGATGAAGATCTACAATTTCAAAATTGGTGAAAGTAGGTCAAGGTCAAGATCATTTTCCGAGCAGCGCTAGATATGTATCGCCTTGCAGGTGGTGTGATCTCCCTCCCTTGGGGGCCCCTCATTACCAGCTGCTATATCAAAACTGGTATCTTTTCGTGTTTGTGTGTGTGTGTGTGTGTGTGTGTGTGTGTGTGTGTGTGTGTGTGTGTGTGTGTGTGTGTGTGTGTGTGTGTTAGCACGATAACTTCTCAACCGCTGAAGATATCATCACAAAATTGGTACAGGTGTGTGTGTGTAATAGGGGAAAATCGATCACGAGTTCGAAATTGGTGAAAGTAGGTCAAGGTCTGTGTGTTTATCACGATAACTTCGCAACCGCTCAAGGTATCATCACAAAATTTTACAGCTGTGGAAGTACGGATAAAAAAATCTCCTACGAGTTCGAAATGGGTGAAAGTAGGTCAAGGTCATTAGTCATATTCCGAGCCGCGCTTTATGCATATGTATCGGCCTTCGCAGATGTTGTGATATCCCCCTTGGAGTGAGCCTCTAGTTTCTTTCCTTTTTGTTCTGCCTTAGTCCTTGACCTATTCTACATCCTCCTTCTCTCTCTCCTACTCTTTTTCGTGTTGTTTCTGATTATGATGTATGATGATGTTCAAAAGGAGGAGTGAGGAGGCAGAGGAAGAGGAGGAGGAGAAGGAGGAAGAGGAGGAGGAGAGGGAAGATGATGATGGACATGATGGGTGGTGATAATGCTGATGATGATGATATATTATTATAACTGTCAGGTGATAACACTGACGATTAATAAAGTGTGGGTCCTAGAAGGCAATAGCCTTCTTGTGATTGCCTGTTTGAATTAAGTTAATCATATGTACAGTAGCTCCAAAAACTATTTTTAATGTCTGGTGCGAAGGATGGCATAATGAACAGAATGAACTAGATTTGGCACTCAGCGAGCGCATACCTCCGCCAATGCCATTGCCATTAAAAAGGGATCCGGGATCCAGATCAGTGGAGATATTGTGTGGAATATATAGGATCCGGGTCCGCCCCTTATTCTAATCAATTTTTCTCCCTGGCCCATGGCCCACTCTTCCACAAAATTCTTTGATAGTTTGGAAATAATGTACAGAATATTTAAAATCGAGATCCGGATTCGATCCTTCCCCCAAACTTAAACCAATTCTTTCTAACCCACGACCCACCCTGCCATAAAATCACCATTGAAATTCATTGGAAAATTTTGGAGATATTTTACGGGATGCATAAGATCCGGATCCAAATCCGTCCCCAAATTTAATTACTACTTTCTTGGCTCCATGGCCCACCCTTCCACAAAATTTCATTGTAATTCATTGGGAACTTCTTGGAGATATCGTGTGGACATACAAACAAGCAAACAGACAAACATAGGTGAATACATAACCTCCTCCAGCTTCGTCTGGCGAGGTAAACTTGTTGCCTGACCACCTGTCGTCTAGGGTAAGGTTGGTAAGAGTGGTTAGCCGTCGTAGGGCTACTAAGCTAATGAAGCAAATCAACGCCACCATATGACTGCAGTCCTTCGACATGTGAATAGTATAATCGCTCCATAATATTTATTCCTCTGTGTGGAAAGATATTAAACCATTATGGCATATTATACCGTGCTACATGCATCTTGGCAACCATGTTAACAACGATAGGCTGAATTGCCATGTTCGAATATGAGTGAACTCCACAGATCATGAAAAACGTGAAATATCCATTACAAATGTTTCGTTTTCACAAGCACAAATGGGTGAAGAATGTGAAAGTTAATAATATAGGACCTGTACATGTGAGACTATTTTAAATCCACTCACCATTATTTACCTATGCACCATGTGGG
>NC_137062.1:19545628-19579997 GCF_032717465.1 Coenobita brevimanus | reverse complement strand
TATGTATGTATAGTCTGAATAATTCAGCTAGAACAGGAGCAAGTTCTGGGCAACACTTTTTTGAAAACAACTTCAGGAGGAATTCCATCTGGACCTGGGGCTTAGTAAATTATTTTGGATAGACTTAGCGCATCTAATCTGTATCGTAAGTGGAGTTATTTCTGGAGAGTCAAGATCTAGTACGGGAAAGTTCTTACTGAATTCCTCTAAGGTAAAGTAGACCTTTTACCGAGAACTGCTTAACGGCAAGGATGTTCGTTTTACCACATGAGTCATTTATGGGGCTACCATCAGAAGATTTTAATGGGGGAATCGACGATGACTTATTGAGTTATTATTAAAAGAACTGAGAGTTCGAATTTTGAATATTCTGTTGTCATTAGGATTAATGGTTAGGATGCTTGGCTGTGGGCAAAGTTTGATTAAGCAAGATCAGTTACTGTTTTTGCATGGTTGCTAGCAATTTTAATTTGACTGATTCAGATTATTTTGATTCTAAGTAAAAGTTATATGCTAAGGGACTTTTGGGTCTTTGCTCTGGCTCAGTTGCTGTCAAATCTTTTCGGTGTTTTCGTTGTTTTAGTGAAATGTTGACTGGGTATGAACAATTCCATACCAGCTTTTATTAAATCATTAATGTGGAACTGGGAAGAATTAATGTCACTGGAGAAGAAAAACGGCCGTGGAATATCAGCAAGATTATTCCTAAATCCATCCCAGTCTGCCCTATCCAAGTGCCATCTGAAGATTCCTTGACAGGTTCAGAACGGTGAGGTTTGGGGCAACTAACTAATGAGGCTTTGATGAGATTGTGGTCAGATAGTCCAAGTGTTGACAGTATTTCTATCCCCTGTAGTGATTAGGATTATTCGTCAAGAATAGGTCAAGAAGAAATATTAGGTTATTGGTCAAGATTATCTGGTACCCTGGTTGATTGTTTTGCCAATTGCTTGAGATTAACCGATTATGCAAACAGCCCGCATTGTAGACCAGAATCGTCAGTCCTGGCAGAATGCGATAACCATTCTTCATTATGGATGTTTAAATCACCCAAAACGGTAATTCCAGTGGTAAGGGTGAGGTTAAGGTGGAAGGAGTCGGCTGTACGGATATGGAGTCAAATACTCTGGGTTCTAAAGAATCATTGGGGGAGTGATAAACTACATAGATATGTTGGTAATATTTATATAATTTAGTTTATGCAGCGAATAATCAAAATCAGCTTAAGTGAAGATGACAACAGTGTCAACTGCAAATTCAGATTTGATAGGACAACAGGTAGCCACCCTTGTTACGGAAGTTTGTGAGAAGATTGTTAACCAGGAAAAGAAAATAGGAATATATCAGTAGATGGAGAGATTAGGATTTCTGTGAGGAACAGGGCTTGAGGGAATATAGACTGGAGGAAAAAGAAAACTGAATCCGGACTGGTACTAAGACCACGGACATCAGTGAAAATAAAAGACCGAACCTGCGCATACTCTGAAAGATGTCAAAATTCTTATTATAATTTTAAAAGAATATAAACAACTGATTTGTAATCCAAACCTGATTCCTTCAATTTAATTTTTTTTTAAACTCATCACAAGGATTGTGGAAAGTGTTAAGAATATATGGAGTAGATGGGAAGTTGTTGAATGCTGTGAAGAGTATGTACGATGGTGCGAAGGCTGCAGTGCGTGTGGATGGTGAACTAAGTGAATTTTTCTCTATGAAAGTTGGTTTGAAACAGGGATGTGTCATGTCTCCATGGTTGTTCAATCTGTACATGGATGGGGTAATAAAGAGGTACAAGGTAGGGTAGTGGATGTTGGAGTGGCCCTGGTGAGAGAGGATAGTGTTTGGAAACTCCCTGTACTGTTGTTTGCAGATGATACTGTGTTGTTGAGTGAAGACGAAGGGGAGCTGCAAGGCTTGGTGGATGAGTTTGAGAGAGTGTGTAAGAAACGGAACCTATAAAGGTGAATGTAGGGAAGAGTAAAGTGATGGTCTTTGAGAGAGGTGAAGTCAGTGAATATACAGCGAGGTTGGATGGTGAGGGTGGAAAATGTGAGTACGTTTAAGTACTTGGGTAGTGTGATGAGTGAGGATGGAGGTTTGGAGGGTGAAGTGCTTGAAAGGGTACAGCAGGGAAGAAAGGTTGCTGGTTCCTTAAAAGCAGTGATAGAAAACAGGGAAGTGAGCATGGAAGTAAAAAAGTTACTACATGACAGTATTGTGATACCAACTCTAACGTATGGAAGTGAAGCTTGGACATTGTTGGAAGGACACAAGTCAAGAGAGAGAGCAGCGTGAGAAATGAGTTATTTAAGAGGAGCCTGTGGAGTCACGTGGAGAGACAGGCTGACGAATGAGGATATAAAGGAGCGTTGTGGTGTGGATGTGGATGTGATAGGAGAAGCGTTGTGAGGAACACACTGAGGTGGTTTGGCCATGTGGAGAGGATGGAGGGGTGAAAGATTGACGAAGAAGAGTGTATGTGAGTGAGGTGGAGGGTGGAAGAGGGAGGGGGAGACCGAGGATGAGATGGAGGGATGGGGTGGAGAGGTATATGAGAGAGGGGGTGTGAGTTGGGAGCAGAGGGCAGTGAAATGGCGGGGGACAGAAGGGCGACTTGGAGGCGATTTGTTTTGTGGCCACCCCAAAGCAGGATTGGAGGAGCGTCTGGCAATAGACTAGATAGATAGACATCCCCTCCTGCCCCCGCCGGTTGGTTCCCTCCCTACCTGCTTCATTTCTTACCTTCGTGTTCCTCCATTCCTCCTTCCAGCACCCCACCTCTTGCCCCCCCTTCCCGCCTGACATTCTCTCTCTCTCTCTCTCTCTCTCTCTCTTTTCTCTTCCTTCCTTCCTGGCCTTCCTCACTTTGCCCTCCTCCTAACTTTCTTCTCTCCTTTTTACTTACTTTTTCTTTTAAATTTTTTCTTTCATTCATTTCTCCGATCTTTCTTTCCTTCCGTTCTTTTCTTCATTTATTGTTTCATTGAAGCATTCTTCATCGCCTTCCTTCACTTCTTTCCATCCACCAAATATTGTCCCTTTTACTTCCCACACCCTCCATTCCTACTTCTCATCTACCGTTTCCATCACTTTCCTCCATCTCTCTCTCTCTCTCTCTCTCTCCTCTCTCTCTCTCTCTCTCTCTCTACCTACCTACCTATCATATGCATGTTACCCTCCTTTCCTCTTCAATCGTTTCAATGGCCAATTTCATCCCTCCGTTCTTCCCCTCTATCACTCGTCAACCTCGTACTTAACTATCCTGTGTAACCTTCCCTCCATATCTATTCCATTCTCTCTCCTCTCTCTAATCATCCACCTTCCCTTTCCAATCTCCCTCCACGCCTCCCTTCCTTCTCTTTCTCCCGCTGTCCCACTCCTTCGTCAATCTCCAGTGCATTTAGTGTAATTAATAAGAAATTGTTTTATTAAATGTTGATTTGCTTCCAATTCTACAGCCCCGAGGAGGGCAGTTAAACGGCTTAATTGAGCGTGAATGAAAGAGAGAGAGAGAGAGAGAGAGGAGGAGACAGACAGACAGACAGACAGACAGACAGACAGATAGACAGAGACAGAGACAGAAGCAGAAGTCACTGACTGACATAAGGTAAGTAGGTAGCTAGCTAGGTAGCTTGGTGACGAGAGAGAGAGAGAGAGAGAGAGAGAGCAAATGCAAAAACTAGATTGATATAATAAAGGACATAGAGCTCGGTAGATTGGTAAGTAAGCAGGTAGGAGAGAGAGAGAGAGAGAGAGAGAGAGAGAGAGAAGAGAGAGAGAGAGAGAGAGAGAGAGAGGGATGGAGAGAAAGAATCATTTTATATTTGCTTCTTCCAGTAACTTAAACCACCTCTGACCGTTTACCAAGGCAGGTGCGGCTCTGGGATTGCTTTGGTTGGTCCCTAAGCAACTTTTATACAAGATTTGCATCCCCCCCTCTCTCTCTCTCTCTCTCTCTCTCTCTCTCTCTCTCTCTCTCTCTCTCTGTTTGTTATATGGAAGGAGTTGCTGCGGTGATGAAGGATATATCTCCCCTTCAGCTTGGAGAAGTCTTTTCCCCCAGACTGCAACTAGCATAGCTTATGTGGGTAACACACCATTCTTCTCCTCATGAAGCATGTAATTAACAATTTAGGACTAACTATGACCAAGTTAGGGAAGTCGTTCTGGCCAGTTTGTGGATTAAATTAGGCTGCAGTTAGTCTCCGGCGCTGTGCAGTGGGTCCACAGTTCTGCATTGCGTGTTTTATATTTTTGGTTAATAATCATGTTGGTTGCAGTTAGGCTCTGCTGTGCGGTGGGGCTCCACAGATTTGTGTGTTTGTTTTATATTTTATGGCTAATTAAACATTTGAATTGGGCTACATTTATTTTTACCATTGTGATTAAAGCTGGAATATTACATTCCAGTTTATGTGAGTACGTGCCCTGGCTGTAAGGGTTCAAGAATAACCTTATACCGGTATATGAAAACAACGTGTATTGGGTAACACTGGCCACCACCCAAACCCTTCATCCCACTGCCAGTTGATACAATGCATCAAGACATACATCTGTAATGCTTTTTACCCAGGATGATTCATGGCCGCAAAATGTTTTGTCACCAGCACCATGTCTTTTTAATAGAAGTTTTTTTTTAGGCTGGAAGGCAGTTTCATTCAACCGAGCAAACTCACCAAAAAGAAGGAAATAATATCAATTTTTACTACACGATGTCATAAAGTGATTATAACATCCGGTTGGGATACGGAATATTAGTGAATAACAATTATTATAGTAGCAACAACAACAACAACAACAACAACAACAACAATAATAATAATAATAATAATAATAATAATAATAATCCATCTATCTATCTATTGCCAGACGCACTCAATCCCGTTTGGGGTGGCCCCAATCAAAATCGCCTCCACGTCGTCCTGTCCCCCTCCATTTCACTGACCTGCTCCCAACTCACCCCCCCCTCTCTCACTTTCCCTCACCACCCCATCCCTCCATCTCATCCTCGCCCTCCCCCTCCCTCTTCCCCCTCCACACCTCACTCACATACACTCTCTTCGTCAGTCTTTCACCCTCCATCCTCTCCACATGGCCAAACCATAATAATAATGATAATAATAATAATAATAATAATAATTCATCCAACTCAATTCACTTCCCGCTCCTTCTGGCACCTTGCCAAGAAACCTTTCTAACAACTTTACACCTCATCCATCCTTCCCTCCTCTTTTCTACTCTGATGGTTCTGTAGCTATTTCTTCTACTGATAAAGCAGATCTACTTCACTTTGAACTTTCTCCTCCAATTTCCACCTTAGACTGATTCCAGTGCTGTTCTGCTCCACTTCACTTCCCCCCTCTGACTTCCTCATGGCTGACATTAAAAATTTCTTCAGCTGATGTATTTTCTGCCATCACTGGCCTCAATACTAACAAGGCATATGGGCCTGACACAAGTGGAGTCCCTCCCTGTTGTTCCCAAGAACTGTGCATCTGTGCTTACACCCTGCCTAGACAAACTCTTTCGCCTTTGCCTGTCAACTTGTACCTTTTCTTCTTGCTGGAAGTTTGCTCTCATTCAGCCAGTCCCAGAAGAAGGGTGACCACTCCCAACCCTCCAACTATCGTCCAGTTTTTTTAACGTCCAGTATTTCAAAAGTTTTCAAGTCAATTCTCAATCCACAAAAATTTTAAGGCCTTTTTCCTATCCCACAACCTTCTTTCTGATCGTCAGTACAGGTTCCGTCAAGGGACAGCCTCCCACTGGCGATCTTCTCACCTACCTTTTCAGACTCCTGGGTCATCCTCCTTTCGGGACTTGGAGCGAAAACTTTGCCATTGCATACCGGCTTCTCAAAGGCTTTTGATCGAGTCTGGCATAAATCTTTAATTTCTAAACTGCCCTCTTACGGTTTCTGTCCTTCTATCTGTGCCTTCATTGCTAGCTTCCTTTCTGGTCTAGTTCTACCTAGCTGCTGTTGTAAGACGGCCATCGTTCTTCTTCTAGATCTGTGAACAGGTGGTGTTCCTCAGGGCTCTGTCCTATCCACCAACTCTCTTCCTTTTATTCATCAATGACCTTCTAAGCTGTACATCTAACCCTATCCACTCCTTGTACGCTGATGACTCCACCCTTCACCTTTCCATTCCCGGTTCTACACAACGCTTTCATCTCAGCAGTTACTTCAACAAACAAGGGGATGAAGGCCTATGGCACACCTAATGTCTGACTTGACTCGTATCTCTGACTGGGTTAAAAATAATCTTGTTGTTTATAATGCATCTAAGACTCAGCTCTTACACCTAACCCGTCCAAAAAATCTTCCACAGGTATTTATGCACCCACTAAGGTTTAATAATATTGAAAGCTTAATCACTGCATCATCCTTGAACATGCTTGGGATTTCATTTTACTCGGAACTTATCTTGGAAAAGATCATATTACATCTCTTGTAAAATCTGCTTCCAAGAGATTGGGTGTGAAATAAGCCCGACTCCGTTCTTTCTTTACCCCTGCACAATTGTTGTACGTCTATACAGGGAGTTTTATCCGCCCCTGTGTGGAGTACCAACTCTCATGTGTGGGGGAGGCTCCCCTACATACAGCTCTTCTCAATAGGTTTGGAAGTCAAAGGCTTTTTCGTCTTATTAACTCTCCCTCCTCTTACTTGACTCCCTTCAACCTCTGTCTCTTCGCCGCACTTTATATTTGCATCTTTATCTCATTTCTTTTCCCGCTACTTTAATGAGTCACACTGCTCCTCTGGAACTGTCTGCATTCACATTCCTCCACCTCTACGACAGGCGCGGCATTAGCACCCGTCTAGCAGCAAACTCTCATCCCTTTTCTGTCCAACTCTCTATTTTATGCAAGAGTTAACTGTTACTCCCAGTCCTTCCATTTATGCAACAAGGTCAACTCTGGAGACGTGCTCTCCCTCTGTCTTGTATTTCTCCTGCTGCCTATGATCTCCAGTCTTTCAAAAGCAGTGTCCAGGCATCTCGAAATAAATGGATCCTTTGAATTTGGCTCTCTCTCTTGTATTTTGTTTTTCTCTTGGAAGGGAACTGTTATTGCGGGCTCTGTGGCCTTTGGTTCACTTCTTCCTCGCATTAAAAAAAATATCGAGGTATAACTTCATTTCCTTTATACAAAGGAAAGAGAGGAGAGAGAAGTAATGTGGTAACTATAGGGGTATTTGCCTTCTTAGTGTGACTGGTAAAATATATGGTAGAATACTCATCGATAGGGTTAGGCATATGACAGAAGGAAGCTAGTTGGACAAGAACAAGGGGGGATTTAGGAAGGGGAGAAAAGGGGTGTGTAGATCAGATATTTGTTCTAAGATGTTTAGTGGAGAAGTATCTAGAGAAGGAAGGAAAGTGTATGCTGCCTTTACATGAACTTGGAGAAAGCTTATGATAGAATAGATAGGCAAAGGTATGTGGAAAGGTATTAAGAAAATATATGGAGTGGAGGGGGAAAGTGTTGTTGAGTGCTGTGAAGAGTATGTATGAAGGAGCTAGGGCTACGGTGCGAGGTGGATGTGGTGAGCTGAGTGAGTTCTTTGATCTCAATGTGGGACTGAAATAGGGTTGTGTGATGTCTCTCCAGCAGAAGCTGCTTTATATATATATATATGGATGGGGTATGTAAAAGGAGGTGCAAGGTAGGGCAGTGGATGTGAGGGTGGCTCTAATGAATGAGGGTGAGATTTGGAAGATTCCGGTGTTGCTATTTGCTAATGACAGTATTGTTGAGTGAAGATGAATGGGAGGAGTTGCAAGGTTTGGTGAATGAATTTGCAGGACAGTGTGTAGGAGGAATCTGAAAGTTAGCAATGTAAAGAAAAGAAATAAAAGATTATGGTGTTTGAGAGGAATGAAGTCACAGAGTGTGTGCAGTGAGGTTGGATGGGTGAGGATATGGAGAATGTGAGTGCATTCAAGTACTTGGAGGTAGTGTGATGAGTAAGGATGGAACTTTGGGGGATGAAGTGCGTGAAGAGAGGTACAGCAGGGAAGGAAGGTTGTTGGTATACTGAAAGCAGTGATGAGAAATAGGGAGGGTAGAGTATGAAAGTTAAGAGAGTCACTGCATGATGAGTATTGCAGTGATCCACTACCCTGACGTATGGAAGCGGGCGTGGACCTTGCCCCACCAGAGGGGAACAAGTCAAGAGTGAGAGCAGTGGAAATGAGTTACTTGAGAGGAGCATGCGGAGTGACGTGGAGGGACAGGTTGACGAATGAAGAAGTGAAGGAACGTTGTGGGGTGGATGTGGATGTGGTTGAGAAGATTAGGAGAAATACACTGAGGTGGTTTGGACATGTGAAGAAAATGGAGAATGAAAGACTGACTAAGAAGGGTGTACAGTATGTAGGTAGAGGGTGAAGTGAGGAGAGAGGGAGAGAGGGGTAGACCGAGGATGAGGTGGAGGGATGGAGTTGAGAGGTATACTGGGGAGGGGGAGGGGTGAGTTAGGGGGGGAGAGGGTGAGTCAAATGTTGAGTGAGCATGGCGACTTGGAGGCGTTTTGTCTGCGGCCACCCTTTGCGGGATTAGGGCGTCGGGCCATGAGATAGATAGATCATCCAATCCTACATTGCTCCATGAGGAGCGTAGGAGAGCCGGGAGGCTAGAGCAAGTTGGGTCCCGACGATTTAAGATAGAGTGACCAGCCTCACTCTCATCCCCTGGAATTGGTATTACGTAGAGGAATAAACCCCACCAACCCCTTGTAAGGTATAAATCTACACCGGCTCCAATCCGATTAGAGCTCCGTACTTATCCACTAAACCACCAGGCACCAAATTTGGTTATATGGTTACCGCCCAGTGTAGTAAATGGTTTTCACAATGGTTGTACAGGAAACCATTTGGCCTGTCACTCAGTGCAGTCACCCACTGGCAAGAAGAAAGAGGAAAGAATGAAGAAGAGAAGAACAGAAAGAGGGAATGTAAAGTCACCGAAGCCTCAGGCAGAAGGACTGAAGAAAGAATGAAGGAACGAAGAAGATAGAGAAGAGGATGGAAGGAAAGAGAGGCTGGAGAGAGGAAAGGGCACGACACCTTGCGGAGAGCAGCACTACTTCCGAATGAGTGGATGGTGAGCGCCCCTACCTACCACATAGTAATTGTCATGATTCAAATCCTCAATTCAGAGTCGGAAGTCTCAAGGAGAATGACCAGTGTGTCGATGTACTCTGTACAAATGAATCTGCGTTCGGGTAGTCTCATTTCCAAGTCTACATGAAAGTGATTTTGCATGTGAAAAGAGTCAGTCGACCGAGTAGCAGCCGGGTCAGTCTCCATGAGGACACTGTGGAGAATCCTAGACCAGAGTCCATACGGGGAGGCAGTAAGGACAGATGTTGAGAGGACATCGATAGTAGTTCCAGCCGTTGGGTTTAACGAGTATGGTCCAGTGGGATGGCGGTCAGAGATTAACCCTCTATCAGAGATTAACCCTCTATCAGAGATTAACCCTCTATCAGAGATTAACCCTCTATCAGAGATTAACCCTCGATGAAGGGCGTGTTGGGCTGCAACAGGAGTGATGAGTGGGGCAGGTCAACTGCTGGGGGGTACTGTCTGGAGGAACGAGGCTAATGAAGATTACTGGTGGTAGAGAGAGGTGTGTAGCAGCGTGGAGTTGTTCGGGAAAGAGTGTCTTGAGGAATGGTAGCCACTTCCATATATTCTATCTCAGCGTACCTGCCATGGACAAGTTTATGTACACCCGAAAGCACTAATTTCTCCCCCTTGTAGCTGGAGGTCGCAGCCAGTGAGCAACCAGAGCGATCGAACACCCCACACCCCCTCCTTACCCCAACCCCAGGTGTATATTCATTGTTGGATAGATGTAGAACAGCTAAAGCCGGTGATGATGTTATAATGTGACGTGATCGTTTTTATAGACAATCAAAACCAGTAGGGGTAGGTATATATAGGGGAAGGCATTTTAATGTATGTGCTATCTGCAACATATGAAGAAAAGGAACTTGAAAAATGAAAGACCTACAGTATTACATCCTAAATTATGTTAGTTATAGTATATTGGACTACATCTGTTGAAAGATATGATGGCTTTTATCATCCATTCCTTCTATCCATCTCCTACCTTCTCTCTGAGCTCCCGTCCCCACCAAACGTCTCTCATACCCTCTCCTGCCCTTTGTTAACTAACATAAACTAAGATAATGATGAAATGATCTGTCAGCTATTATCATACTTATCATACACCTCTGTATTAAGCACTAACAAATCAATAACATACAATACTTCGGTATACCTGCCAATTATTTCATCCTGCTGTAAGCTGTCACGTTTCATACCCACTGCAAGTTGGACCTTTTATTACAAGGACATATGACTGTTTATCGTTAACACAGGTTGTGTGGTGTTGGACGTCCATTAATTCATGTTAAATTGGCAATTTAAGCCTTACATTATAAACACGAAAGTTTTTTTTTCCTGTCATTATTGAATTAACGAAACGAATCAGGAATCGGCTCTAACGAACCACAAACTCTTCTCTCTAACGAAAATATTCTGACCTCTTGTTACCATAGTACAGTGACAACGTCATTATGTATACAGCTGACCCACATTCAGTTGTATACATAATGATATTGTGTCACTGTTTTGACAAGAGAAGTCGAAATATTTTCGTTAAAACAGAAAAGTCTGTGGTTTCGTCAGAGCCGATCTGATTCGTTCACTATTCATTCAATAATGAGCATTTTAGGAAACCTTATTTGTTTTATAATGTAAAGGCCTAAGGATTGCCTACGTTTATATGAATTAATGGGTGTCCAAAAAACACACAACCTGTGTTAACGAAAAACAACCGTATGTCCTTGTAACAAAAGGTCTAACTTCCATTGGAGTATGTCGTGAAACAACTTACAACGGGATGAAATAGTTGGCAAGTAACCCGAAGTATTGTATGTTATTGTGTGATTTGTTGGTGTTTAATACAGAAGTGCTAATGGTAATATCTAATATGATCAATACCTGACGGATAATTTCATCATTATCTTAGATTTATGTTGGTTAACTAAAAGGAGCAGGAAGTGGAAGACGAGGGTAAGAGAGAGACGTTCAGTAGACAGAAACCCAGCAGAGAATGGTGGTGGAGGTGGGGCGAGAATGGATGAGAAGACACTCATATCTTTCAACACATCTTGTCCACCTGCTATACGTATTTGTGACATTACAATATAAGACATAAGCATATAGACAATAACAATACATTCTTTCATTTTCGTGCCTTTCTCATATGTTATGGATAACAGCACACATTAAATACCTTTATATACTTACCCCTACTGGTTTTGATTGTCTATAACAACAGTTATGTCACATTATAACATCACCAGCTTTAGCCGTTCCACATCTGTTCAGCAACGTTTAGACTGGAGTATTGGGTCAGGGAGGGGGTGGGTGTGAGGTGTTCGATCGCCTGGTTGCTCACCTGGTTGCGACTCCGGCTACAAGGGGGAAAGAAATGTAGATGCTTTCAAGGTCTTTGTACATACGTTTGTGGGATAATAATGAACAATGAAGAAATCTAGGACTGATGCTTATGGTGTAAGCCAGAAATGTGATGTTAAGGACTGCTTTATATATACTGCTGTGAAAATCAAGTTATCAACTTTATGTTGAGGAAACAAGTAATCGGTGAAATGTAAGTATTCTAATGGAAAGGGATCTGTGATGGGTTATTACATTTGTTGTTCTTATGTATCTTTGTGTATGTATATAATTTTTATATTAAATGCAATATTAAATTTGTTCCTTTCCTTGTCCTACGTGATAACGTGTTCAGTGGTTCTTTATGCAGTGTCTTAACTGCTGTTGGTCATTTATCGACAAGTAAACCTGACAGTAATAATAATAATAATAATAATAACAGCAACAACAATAACGACGACAAACCACAACCTGCGAAATATTTATTGACACCGGACGTACAAATCAGCGTTTCAAGCCTCTTGAACTGTTTCTTTGTTTTCACATACTAAGCCACAGCAAATGGACCCAAACTTTTTCATGCAACTGTACATGTGAACAGGATGCAGCTGGGAGTCAAAGGCGGACCAATTAAGGCTTTTGCCAGACACAGGCACAACGTGGAGTGAAAGATTTGTGTGTGTGTGTGTGTGTGTGTGTGTGTGTGTGTGTGTGTGCGCGCGCGCACACACACACACTGCTTTTATCGGTAGTTATCGTTTGACTGGCACTTCCGTTTGTCTGTGTATTGTTGTTGCTCTGTCTTTGGCTGTGTCTTGTTCTGCGTCTGCGTTCTGTCCTGCTCCTCATCAGTTCTGTTTGCGCTCTGCTTCATAATTTTTGTTATGACTTTGCGTTGCTGTGCTTTGCCTTGTTTTACTGTTTTTTTATTTTTTTCGTACTTTGCTCTGTTCTTTCTCTGCTCCTTTGTTTGTTCAATTTTCTTAACTGTCCTGCTGTTTTTTTTTTTTTTACTCTATTATACTCTGCCTTGTTCTGTTCTCACTATGTTCTACATTTGTTTGTCTTTCTACTCTGTTTTGCTTCTTTTGAATTTGTCCTCTCCTGTTCTACCTCTTTTCTGCTCTGCTCAGGACCCCGTTCTATTTTATACTCTGCCGTGTTGTTTGTGTTCTGCCTTTGCATTTTTATCTTCTCCCTGTATTCTACCCTTCTGAGCTTATAGATTTTTGTTGTCTCTGTTCCGTCCATATTCAAACTTGTTCTGACTCTCGCTCTCGCTCTTTCCTTATTACCAGCCGCGATAGCGAAGCTGGTATTGTTTTCAGTGTGTGTGTGTGTGTGTGTGTGTGTGTGTTAGCACGATAACTTCTCAACCGCTTAAGATATCATCACAAAGTTTTACAGGTATGTAGTACGGAAAGAAAGCGATCACGAGTTCGAAATTGGTGAAAGCAGGTCAAGGCCTCTCTGTTACCAGGATGACTTAGCAACTGCTCAAGATATCATCACAAAAATTTACAGGTGTGTAAAGTCTCTTCAATCTGGGTATCACGTAAGCCACGCCCCCTTCCTCGACGTCCAAGTTATCATACAGCTGGCTGGTGACCAGGGGCTCCGGCCTCAATGGTCGATAGGCAAAAAAAAGAAAAAAAGAAAAAAAGAAAGAAAGAAAAAAAAAGGCTGGCTGGGCTGTAAGCTATCAATTACCGTTTGACCACGGACCTGCGAACAGCTCATAACATGGCGCGACGTAAGAATGTTTTGATACCTGTAGATCTGCAGTTATTTGTGCTATTAATTTTCCCTTACACTACAGAAGTCGTGAATAATTTGTCTATGCAAATTTATTTCCAAAAGATAGAGAGCGGCTACTGTAGTAAAATTAGAGGGAGAACAAGAACAATGGTTGAAAAATGTTTATACCAATTTTTACTTTACAACAACTATCGAATCATATCAAGAATAAAGTAAGAATTTTCAGAGAAAATTATCTTGATTACCACGGTCACTTCAAATTTTATGAAAAGTATGTCAGAGCTGAGGTAGAGAATATTTTATGCAATGATTTGCTAGCGCATCGACTTGTATGCCTCACTGGCATGATTTTCGCGCCATTTCGTGTTGCCAACCGTCACTCAGCGCAGCTCAGCCTCAGCCGTCTGGACACCACTGCACGAGAGAGATAGATGGGGGGGGGACTGCTGTACTGAGACAAGGGAGGGAGAGGTGGTAGGACACATCATCCAAACATGCTAGTCGATGTGCTCACAAATTCCTACATAAAGAATTCTCTACCTCAGTTCTGCCATATTTTTCATAAAATTTGAAGTAACCATGCTAATCAAAATAATTTTCTCTCTTACAATTCTTACTTTATTCTCGAATTGGTTCGATAGTTGCTGTACAAATCAAAGTAAAAGGCGGTATCAAAATTTTTTCATCCATTCTTCTACTTACTCTCGCTCTAATTTTATTACTGTAGCCTCTCTTTACCTTTTGAAAATTAATTTCCATAGACAAAACATTCACGAGTATAGCTGTGAAAGGGAACCTTATGTAGCACAAAACAGCAGATCTACAGCTATTAAAACATTCTTGTATCGCTCGATGAATGCTGTGAGATGCTAGCAGCTCCGTGGTCAGACGGTGATAGCCTACAGTCCTGCCAGCTGTACGATAACAAGGAAAGGGGGGGTAGCTTACTGAGATACCCAGATTGAGCAGACTTTAGTAGGGATGAAAATCTCCTACGAGTATTGGTCTCAGTTTGTCTCTGTGTTTGTGTCCGTTAGCATGATAGCTTCGCAACCGCTCAAGATATCATCACAAAATTTTTCAGGTGTGTAGTAAGGATGAAAATCTCCGAGTTCAAAACTGTAGGTCAAGGTCTATGTGAAACTGTACTGTAGGTCAAGGTCTGTGTGTCTGTTACCAAGATAACTTCGTAACCACTGAAGATTTTACACAATTTCACAGCTATGAAGTAAGGATGAAGATCTACAATTTCAAAATTGGTGAAAGTAGGTCAAGGTCAAGATCATTTTCCGAGCAGCGCTAGATATGTATCGCCTTGCAGGTGGTGTGATTCCCCCCTTGGGGGGCCTCTTATTACCAGCTGCAATAGCAAAACTGGTATCATTTCCTGTTTGTGTGTGTGTGTGTGTGTGTGTGTGTGTGTGTGTGTGTGTGTGTGTGTGTGTGTGTGTGTGTGTGTGTGTGTGTGTTAGCACGATAACTTCTCAACCGCTGAAGATATCATCACAAAATTGTACAGGTGTGTAATAGGGGAAAAATCGATCACGAGTTCGAAATTGGTGAAAGTAGGTCAAGGTCTGTGTGTTTATCACGATAACTTCGCAACCGCTCAAGGTATCATCACAAAATTTTACAGCTGTGAAGTACGGATAAAAATCTCCTACGAGTTCGAAATGGGTGAAAGTAGGTCAAGGTCAAGGTCATATTCCGAGCCGCGCTATATATGTATCGGCTCGCAGATGTTGTGATATCCCCCTTGGAGGAGCCTCTAGTTTCTTCTTTTTGTTCTGCCTTAGTCCTGACCTATTCTACATCTCTTTCTCTCTCCTACTCTTTTTCGTGTTGTTTCTGATTATGATGTATGATGATGTTCAAAAGGAGGAGGAGGAGGCAGAGGAAGAGGAGGAGGAGAAGGAGGAAGAGGAGGAGGAGAGGGAAGATGATGATGGACATGATGGTGGTGATAATGCTGATGATGATGATATATTATTATAATCAGGTGATAACACTGACGATTAATAAAGTGTGGTCCTAGAAGGCAATAGCCTTCAGATTGCCTGTTTGAATTAAGTTAATCATATGTACAGTAGCTCCAAAAACTATTTTTAATGTCTGGTGCGAAGGATGGCATAATGAACAGAATGAACTAGACGGCACTCAGCGAGCGCATACCTCCGCCAATGCCATTGCCATTAAAAAGGATCCGGATCCAGATCAGTGGAGATATTGTGTGGAATACATAGGATCCGGGTCCGCCCCTTATTCTAATCAATTTTTCCCTGGCCCATGGCCCACTCTTCCACAAAAATTCTTTGATAGTTTGGAAATAATGTACAGAATATTTAAAATCGAGATCCGGATCTGGATCCTCCCCCAAACTTAACCAATTCTTTCTTAACCCACGACCCACCCTGCCATAAAATCGCATTGAAATTCATTGGAAAATTTTGGAGATATTTTACGGGATGCATAAGATCCGGATCCAAATCCGTCCCCAAATTTAATTACTACTTTCTTGGCCCATGGCCCACCCTTCCACAAAATTTCATTGTAATTCATTGGGAACTTTTGGAGATATCGTGTGGACATACAAACAAGCAAACAGACAAACATAGGTGAATACATAACCTCCTCCAGCTTCGTCTGGCGAGGTAAACTTGCTGCCTGACCACCTGTCGTCTAGGTAAGGTTGGTAAGAGTGGTTAGCCGTCGTAGGGCTACTGCTAATAAGCAAATCAACGCCACCATATGACTGCAGTCCTTCGACATGTGAATAGTATAATCGCTCCATAATATTTATTCCTCTGTGTGAAAGATATAAACCATTATGGCATATTATACCGTGCTACATGCATCTTGGCAACCATGTTAACAACGATAGGCTGAATTGCCATGTTCGAATATGAGTGAATCCACAGATCATGAAAAAAACGTGAAATATCCATTACAAATGTTTCGTTTTCACAAGCACAAATGGGTGAAGAATGTGAAAGTTAATAATATAGGACCTGCATGTGAGACTATTTTAACCACTCACCATTATTTACCTATACCATGTGGGCGATACCTCAGTGTCGGAAGGTATTGCGGTTTTATGTTTCGCTACGTGAATGGCACAGCTTCATTGTAGGTGCAGACCTACCATTTGTTGCCACTTCACGCAGTACGTGTCAAATAACATCGACCATTGTGTCAGATTGTACAGTACATTATATTAACTCTAATATTAAAAGCTAATGCACAAACAATCTGAGTACACAGAAAAGAATATACAAACAGTGTCCCAAATGTAATCTTTTCTGAAGTTATGATTAGTAAAATATTTGCCTAGCTGCCTTTCAGTATATTTATGTACAGCATTTGTCAATTTATCTATAACAACCTATCTACCAACTGTCTTTATATCTCTCTCTTTTCTTCAGGTTATCGACCCTATCTGTTCGTCTCTCCATCCTCTGGCTTGTCCATCCATTCATTTATCCACCCTTCTACCATCTGTAACTACCATTCTGTCTGCGTCTGTCTATCTTTTTTTTTTTTTTTTTTTTAATAACAGAAGGGAGGAAGGAAAAACAAATGGGGAAAAAAAAAAATCCATACACCAGATTACTGGTGTCCTCTATTCATAAAATATCTGTAACAGTTAGACTTGAACAGTTGTGGGTTGAAATTTGGAGGAAAACAACTCTGGGGAAGCGAGTTCCAGAGAGATGCAGTTCTGGGAATGAAAGAATTCTGATAGGCAGAAGTTTTGCAATATGGTTGAGTGACATTCCAGTCATGAGCGCTACCAGATACCCGCGTAGCACGAGGGAAGGCATGGAGAGGTGGCACCATGGGTGCAACTTCGTCTGAGCATTTGCCAAAAAAATATCTGTAAAATAATGCAAGGGAGGCAACATTCCTTCTTACTTGCAGGGGAGGTAATTTATATGTAATGGCAGGGTTGTTAATGATTCTAACAGCTTTATTCTGAATTTTGTCTAGTTGTTTTAATGCAACTTCTCCACAACCATTCCACAAGGGTGAGCAATATTCAAGCTGAGAGCGCACATAACTCTTATAAATTATAGCTAACTGCTCATCGGCGAAGAAGTTACGGACTCTGTACAATAATCCAAGTTTCTTTGAGGCGGTTTTAGCAAGTGATCTGACAAGAGAGGTCCAGCTGAGGGCACTGTTAAGTGAGACACCAAGAATTTCAATACTTTTGAAGATGGGAATATTAGTAGCACTGAAGGTAATGAATGAATCTGGCAATATCTGTCTATTAGTAAACTGTATATATTTAGCTTTACTAGCATTAAAAGAGACAAGGTTGTTTTGTCCCCATTTACTGATTGTAGATAGATCTTGATTTATGGAGATGGCTGTACTGAGTTGAGAGGTAGAGATATTAGACTTTGTAAATGGATGTCTGAGTGTGAATGAACTATGTAGTGTTGAGTCATTTGCGTATGAGTGAACGGGATTGTGAGTGACAGATAAGAGATCATTAATATGAACCAGAAATAGGGTTGGCGCCAGAACTGATCCCTGCGGCATGCTGGCGTTAATTGAGTGGAAATTCGAATATACATCATCTACTTTTACTCTTATTTTCCTGTCACTAAGATAAGAAGAAATCAAAGGAACAAAAGACGTTAGTCCATAGCAAGGGAGTTTGGACAGCAGGGAACGGTGCCATACTCTGTCGAAAGCTTTAGAGATATCAAGAGCTACTGCATGAGTTTCTCCAAAAAAGATCAATTGATTGATGGATGGTATGAGTTAAGAGATTGAGTATGTCAATGGTGGATCTTTCGTGGCGAAAACCGTATTGTCTATCACTAATTAAGTTGTTGGATTCAAGATGTTTAACAATATGCTTATTAATTAAAGTTTCAAATACCTTACCAAGAGAAGATGTGACAGCTATTGGTCTGTAACTGGAGGGGTCAGACGAACTTCCTTTCTTCGGAACTGGGTGGATATTGGCTTCTTTCCAAGAATTTGGGAATAAAGAAGTACGTATGCATAGTCTGAATAATTTGGCTAGGACAGAGGCAAGTTCAGGGGAACACTTTTTCAAAACAATTGGCGGAATTCCATCTGGGCCTGGAGCTTTGTTGGTAGGTAAATTGTCTAGGATGAATTTTACGAATCTTGTCTGTATTTTAAGTGGGGCAATTTCGGGAGAATCAAGTTCCAGTACTGAGACATTCTGGCTGGTATCATCTATGGTAGAGTTTCTTGCAAAGGTACTAGCAAAGATATCTGCTTGCCCACGTGGGTCATTTGTAATATTGCCATCTGAAGATTTTAGTGGGGGAATGGAAGATGACTTGTTAAAGTTATTATTGAAAGAATTAAGAGTTGACCAGAATATTCTATTGTCATTAAGGTTGTTAAGTAGTTTTGATGCTTGCTTTTGAAGAAAGTTTGATTTAGATAGATTTAATACAGCTTTTGCATGATTTCTAGCAATTTTAAATTGGGAGAGTGATTCAGATGTTTTTGATATTAAGTAAGAGTTATATGCTAATGACTTTTGGGCTGTTGCTCTGGCACAATTGCCATCAAAACCATTTTGGAGAGTTTGATCTTTTAGTGAATTGTTGACTTGGTATGAATAAATCCATACCAGCTAGTATTAAGTCGCAAATGTGGGACTGGGTAGAATTGGGATCACTAGAGAAGAAAGACTGCCATGGAACATCAGCAAGATAATTTCTAAATCCATCCCAGTCTGCCCTGTCAAAGTGCCATCGGGTCACCCTGACTGGTTCAGAATGGGGAGGTGTAGGAGGGTTAACTAATGAAGCTTTGATGAGATTGTGGTCAGAGGATCCAAGTGGTGACAGTACCTCTATCCTGTATTGATCTGGATTATTTGTCAAGAATAAATCCAAGAGATGGGCATTATGGTCAGGATTATCAGGTATTCTGGGTGCGGATGCTCAAAACTTTAGTCCCGGTCGTTGCTCGCCAGCGCGGGACTAAGTCATCACCTGTGTTCACAGTGGCTGCCGTCTGCGATGTTAAAAAAAGTATGGGCGCCATGTTGTGACGTCAGCGGGACTATCTCTGGTCGGAACTCCATCAAAATTTACGACTGGTACCAAGCAGTCCTAAAGCCCATTCAGCACGGTCGTAAGGAAGCTTTGAGCCTCTTATCAGCGTTATCTACCCCTCAAAACATTAGTTAAGGTGTTTGTAATACATACAAGCATATAGCGGTATTTTATTATGGCAAGGATCCCAGGGAACTCTCTCATGCATGATTTGTGCTTGGTTATCGAGTTTTAAGTGACTCGCTATTGAGGCCTCTTATGAATTGTAGATGTGCAGCATAATTTTAGCTCATGAGACTGTGAAAGCCTCCCTATGATGCCACATACTTGCTATAAAATGTAGGCTACTCATATATTTTCATTAGGTATGGCGTGTGAACTGCTTTTCTTCTACAAATCCTCGTTCTAAGTTAGATGTGGGCAGATTTGGTATTTTTTCCAGTATATTACAGTTTAGGACACTACTGGAATTTCATATTTTAACCTCCATTCTCTGAAGTATGCATATTGAATTCCAGAGGTGTCCTAAACTGTTAATTTTCCTTTTTTTTTTTTTTCCTTTAGGGGCTTTCATTAGCTCACAATTTTATTATGTGCTGTGAAGTGATAGGTTAGGGTCTTTAGGTAAGGATAGGGTAAATGTTTACAAGTGCACCTGCCTTATGGTAATGAATTTGATGTAGCTCGATGGGTACATCTTGATGTCTGCGTCAAATCATTCTAATTCATCCATGGCAAAATAAGTCTTTGAGATATTAACAAAAACCCACCACCACTTTGCACTTAGCTTAAAACCTAACCTAACCTACCCTAGCCTAATCAGAAGCCTAACCTAACATTACTTAACTGCACCCCACTGACCTAAAAACAACTTATCACCGTAATCATGAGGCCTTGGCTTGACAACCTCCAAGCAGGTTTGGGGTTTAGGTTAGGTTAGTTAATTTAGGTAGATTAGGTTAGATTGGGGCTAAAACTTTGTTGGATGGGCCTAATAGTTGTTAACAAATATAAAATTATAAGTTAGAAAAGAAAAACATTGCAAAACAGGTCTTAAGGAAAAAATTTCCAGTTTATTGACTAAACTGAATGCTTGAATTTAGTTTTTACGCCCGAAACATCACGTTGCATTCGACTGACAGCATTGACAGCATCAGTAACATACTGCCAAGCTGCCGCCTTCATCCTGACTCCTGTTGAGGCACTGTCAAATGAAAATTTTCCCAATATAATGTCTTGCTTCTCTGCAACACTTGTTGCCATAGCCAGCAGCTCTGCGTCAGTAAAGTTTGGGCGCCGAGGTCTCTTGGCTTTAGGTTCACCTTCCATTGTGAAGTAGGTTAGTATTAGCAGACAGAGAGGCGTGTGGCGAGTATCTAGACTGTGGCGGTGATATTGGTTGTTACCAGCATGCACGAGTTGTCTGTTTAGAAACAACCTCCTTGATTCTCATTGGGTGCCTTTTTTGTTACACTGATTCTCATTGGTTGCTATCAGATCAGCTGGCGAACTGCCTGCCCTCTGCCGCTTGGTGGGACTAACACTTACACCCGCCCTACGACTGACCGCTTCTCGTTTGACCATTGGTGGAGGTGGTCAGTCATAAGGCGGGAATAACTTAAGACGGGACTAGAGGAGCGACCACCGACGGCGGGACTGAGATATGACCAGTTTTGAGCATCCGGCCCCTGGTTGGTTGTTTTACCAACTGGGTGAGATTAAACGATTCCGCAAACAGCTCTCATTCTAGACCAGCGTTGTCAGTCCGGGCAGAATGCAATAACCATTCAACATTGTGTATGTTAAAATCACCCAAAATGGTAATTTCATTGCCAAGGGCAAGGTCAAGGTTACTCAGCTGAGTAGATATGGAATCAAATACACTGGGTTCCGAAGAAGCATTGGGGGAACGATAAACTACACAGATATATTTGGTAATGTTTTGGCAATTTAATTTATATAATGAGTAATCAAAACTGGATGAAGTGAAGTTTAAAATAGTATCAACTGCATATTAGGATTTGATATAACAACAGGTGCCGCCCTTGTTTCGAAAGTTTGTAAGGAGATGGTAACCGGGAAAACAAAATGGAGATATATCGGTAGAGGGTGAGATTTGTGGTTCTATGAGGAAAAGGGCCAAAGGGGATATGGACTGAAGGAAAAAATGAACTGAGTTTAAATTTGTGGTAAGGCCGCGGATGTTGGTAAAGAATAAGGCCGCACCGTCACCTCTTCGCCGACGAGCATTCCCGGAAATAGCAAAAGTCGCTGCCGGCACAGTCGCTTGATGGCGACCGGGAGGACCCTGTGCCTCCAGCCCTACCCTGCCGGTGGTGGCAATCCGAGGTACCACCTCATTTGATTGTAAGATTGCAGCGGCCATTATTAAAGATGTGAATAGAAGGTGTGATATGTTATGCGCATGTAGTGTGGTGTAGACAGTTGAAGGTAGAGGTATTATGAGGGCATGCTGGCCTACTCTCTGTGTAAATGAATGCACTGAAAATGTTCAGAAAAGAGAGATGGTCAGGATCAATTCCTGAGGGCTGGTGAAACGGGAGCCCCAGCTCTCCCTATCACCAGCTTGCCATCAACCTCGGGAATACTGCCCTGTTCGACTGGTGCTATAGGCTATCTTATCTATAACCAGGATATTTATTTACCTACTATGCGTTTCAGGGGCCTTGACCCATCGTTTTTCGCAAATATCTGCGAAACAAACAGTCGGATCAGTATGGCATATTACTACTGCCTGTTTCACACCCTGCCCTAATTTTAGGCACTATAGTGCATTGCCAAATGTACTTGATTACGGCGTTTACTCTTGACTGTGATAACGTCGTATCCTTCAGCCGACACGGCATTCGAACAGGTGAGGCGTGACTCAGTTGTGACGTCACCAAATACAAGTGAATCAAAAGAAAACCCCAAGGGTTTTTATCAAATGTACCGAACGAAAAATAAAGATAGGATAGGACCACTCAGAACAGAATCAGGTGACATTACCAGTGAAGATAAAGAAATGTGCTCCATCCTAAATAATTATTTCATAACAGTATTCACCAAGGAAAATCTAAGCCTGGTCCCTCAAGCAGCAAATATTTACCATGAGAATACGGAAAATATTCTTAGTAAAATAACTATTAGTAAGGAGGACGTATTGAAAGAAATTAATAAGTTAAAACCTCAAAAATCGCCAGGTCCGGACGATATATATGCAAAAATTATAAAAGAAACCAAAGAAGAATTATGTCAGCCACTTTTAACGTTATTTAATGACTCTTTAAGTTCAGGAGAAGTTCCAGAGGCGTGGAAAACCGCAAACGTAGTGCCCATCTTTAAAAAGGGTGATAAATCAGCTGCGTCGAATTATCGTCCGATAAGTCTAACGTCAATAGTAGGAAAGAGTCAATTTTGGCAAATAAGATTAGAGAACACTTAGAAAGATTTAATCTTATAAACGAAAGTCAGCACGGATTCAGGCAAGGACGATCCTGCCTCACAAATTTGTTGTCATTCTACTCGGAGGTCTATGAGGCAGTAGATAGCGATAAAGCTTACGATGTTATTTATCTGGACTTTAGTAAAGCTTTTGATAGGGTCCCACACGAAAGGTTAGTTAGAAAGGTTCGAGCACACGGTATAGACGGCGATATCTTAAAATGGATAGAATCCTGGCTGAAAGGACGAAAGCAGAGAGTATTAATAAATGGAACTAAGTCGGACTGGGGATTAGTAACTAGCGGTGTTCCACAGGGTTCAGTACTCGGTCCCTTATTATTTATCATATATATAAATGATCTAGACTTAGGAGTCAATAGCAGAATCAGCAAATTTGCCGACGATACAAAAATAGGGCGTATCATTAACTCGACTGACGATTGCCATAACTTACAAAAAGACCTCGATACATTGTCCAAATGGTCTAAAACTTGGCAAATGGAATTTAACGTTGAAAAATGTAAAGTACTTAACGTAGGCAAGACCATTGGAGATACTAAATACAGCTTAGATAACAAAGAAATTAGCAAATCGGAATGCGAGAGAGATCTAGGAGTTATGATTAGTAACGACCTTAAACCAAGGCAACAGAGCATTAATGCGAGAAATAAAGCAAATAGGGTCCTAGGATTTATTTCGAGAAGCGTGAGCATTAGATCATCTAAAGTAATACTGAAACTTTATCTAGCATTAGTAAGGCCACATTTAGACTACGCAGTACAATTTTGGTGTCCTTACTATAGAATGGATATTAATTCGTTAGAAAATGTACAGAGAAGAATGACTAAAATGATACATGACGTCCGGAACCTGTCATATGAAGACAGACTGAAAAGACTAAGTCTGCATTCGCTAGAGAGGCGTAGAGTAAGGGGAGACTTAATTGAGGTGTTTAAGTGGGTGAATGGTATAAATAAAGGAGATATTAGCAAGGTACTTAAAGTGAGCATACAGGATAGAACTAGAAATAATGGTTTCAAACTAGAAAAATTCCGTTTCAGAAAGGAAATCGGTAGAAATTGGTTTGGTAACAGAGTAGTAGACGAATGGAATAAGCTACCTAGTAAAGTAGTTGCTGCCTCTTCCATTGAGAGTTTCAAGCATAGGCTAGATAAGCATATGACAAATAAGGGGTGGATATAGAATAAAGAAAATCTCATAACCAATACTAATTCAAAAAAAAATTCTTTTCAGGTTACACTATGATAGTCTCTATTCTCCTTTCACACTTTCCTGTAAAATGTCCACGCCAGTTTTTCTATACGGCGTGGTGTTCTTTCTGACTTTTTCCTGCCGGCTTCGGCTGGAGGGTTTGGAGGGCGGGGGAGAGCCTTCTTCTTTGCTATCCTTATCTCATTCTAGTAGTTCAGTTACTCTTCTAGGAGCTGCCTAGCATGGGCCAACCGGCCTACTGCAGTTATCCTCTCTTCTTATGTTCTTATGTTCTCTCTCTCTCTCTCTCTCTCTCTCTCTCTCTCTCTCTCTCTCTCTCTCTCTCTCTCTCTCTCTCAATTGCGGTTTTACAACCACAACGACAACGTAACATGTTGGACATGGCAGTGACGAGGCAAGTTTCTTCATAGAATACGGGAATAAGCCTAATGCTGACCACTGCCCGTGGCTCACCATGTTAACGTATACCGTACGTGGAGGGAAGAGGGAGGAGGGTGGGGAAGGAGGGGTAGTGTATTTGGTGACGTCACAACTGAGTCACGCCTCACCTGTTCGAATGCCGTGTCGGCTGAAGAATACGACGTTATCACAGTCAAGAGTAGACGCCGTAATTAGGTACATTTGGCAATGCACTATAGTGCTTAAAATTAGGGCAGGGTGTGAAACAGGCCGTGGTAATATGCCATACTGATCCGACTGTTTGTTTCGAAGATATTTGCGAAAAACGATGGGTCAAGGCCCCTGAAACGCATAGTATCTGTTTATCTATCTATTCATTTATCTACGAGTATACAGTATATCAATGGGCACTGTCATACGCAGTCAAGTGGATGATTAATGAGAGAAGGACGGGGTTGACAGACTAGGAAGGGGAGATATGTGATGAAGTTTAGAAAGAGTTGAGAATAATTGTTAAAAACTACGAAAAGAATAGAGGGATGTAGAAGAAGCAGCGGCAATAGCAGCAGCAGTAAGTGTAGGCGAAGAAGAAAGAGGGAGAGGAAGAATGGAAGGACAATTAGGAGGAGAAAGAAAAAGAATAAAAGATAACAATAGGGAGGGTGAAGTATAAGTGTAGGAAAATACTGATGGAGGACGAGTGAATATTGACAGAGAAAGAGAAAAAGATTAGCAGGGAGATCGGAACACAGGCATGAATATGCGGAGGTTATTTTGCGTATAAAATAATTTGACATGTTGGAAGGGAGTTGGGCATACAGCAAGGCTGCTGTAGATGCGGCGATAGATAAGAAAGAAGATATATTGGTACGCAGGAGAGGATGTAAGAATGCAGCTAGGAACAAAGATGAAGATTTTGAAAGGAATTTAGACGTATAGGAAGACAGTTAAGCATTATATAAACGCAAGTAGAGGTACTGAAAATAAACAAAAGATATATAAAGGCAGCAATGGATTTAAAAGGACAGCGAGGGTAAAGGTGTAGAATATGGTGATATTGACACCAGCTTAAAACAGTTAGACATATTGGATGCTGGTTAATGAAAGGCAACTAAGAGTTTAGAGGAACAACGGAGGTAAGGGTGTAGAGAGTTTGAGACACTAGCTTAAGATGACTGACATAGAGGGGAAGCAGGATGAACGGATGTGAGGGTGGGTTGAAGATGGAGAGACAGATAGCAGCGGAGGAAAGCTGAGGAGAGGGGAAGATGAGCAGGGAGAAAGGCAAGAAGAGAATGTGATTTAAGGAGACTAGAAGAGAAGAGAAATGGATTTAAGCGGGAGACTAGACGAGAAGAGAGAAATATTTAAGAAGGAGAGTGTCATGAACTTGCGCGAGCGTATTTGTAGGTTCATAACATTTTGTTTCAGTGTGAAAACCGCTAATCCTAGTGGAATTCCCACTGTGTATCACTCAGCTCAACCGTCCTAGCATTCACTCGATTGGGACGGTTTTCAGAACATTTTTCACTGTTTCATAAGTGATCACCCTTGCGCGCGACATTAGCGCCTTCACTGAGTGATTTATTGTGAGCGTATATCGCCCACTTTCCGTTGACCGTTGAAGCAAACACGGCCGGCCCTCGCCCTCTTTCATAATTGAAACTTATTCAGGCTTTTATCGTCGTGAGAGCAGGTTCGTGCCCAGCGTGGAGCAGCGCTGCCACAGCGAGTTCCTGAAATCTCCACGTAGATGGTGAATCGGCGAAGAGGTTTAGAGTATTGCAGTGTCCGTCCTACTATCAGCGCCCAGTCATTCCGCTTAGCCCCCTCTACTGACCTGTATTTCTTTTCGTTTTTCATAGGTTTAAGTTTAGCTTTTGAGTGAGCGAGTGAGTGTACTTCCCTTGTTATTTTGAATTCATTTTGAGACTCATGTAACGTAAAATTAATTCAGTGTAATCAATAAATTTATAGTTCTTTTCTTTGAGCTTAATGTAATTAAAATCGTGTTTTATTTCTCCACATTAAGCTTCTTCTTGTTGCCGCTCCTAGTTCGCATAAACGCTTTGCATTATTCATAACTGGTACTTAGGCCAGTCCTTTTGTATTAAACTTAAATCTGTCATGCCAGCTAGGAGTTAATGCACCGGCAAGAACCTGTTTATTACTATTAGTATTAGTTATTGATTGTCAGGGGTGGAGTCACTTTCTCGAGAGGCTAACAGTACTACAAACAGCACTCGTGAGTAATTAGTCTCTGCTGTGTACTGTTGAGAAAGTTTATAAATTCTCATCCTTAGAGAATTGCCGAAGTAAGCCGGCATAAAGTAAAACTTACTGCTTGACTTCACGGTCAATTCATTGTCCATATTTTCAAGCAACTTTTAAAACATTTTTAAAATATAAATTCTCAAAACCCCGTGACAGAGAGGAGGCTCATCTCTTTTAGGCAAAAGCGTGAAAACGCGAATCGGTGTTAAGAAACACTGCTGTGAACACCGGACAATTTATGTCCTCACGCCCTTCACAGCCTCTCATCTGTATCTAGATGTATTCAACATTTTTCGGCATTTTTCAACACTGTTTTTCTCACAGTGGCACTCTCACTTCCATTTGCAGTCTCTCACTGCTGATTACTCAATAATTTCTCACACTACAGTATCTCTCATTCGGACTATATTACTATCATTAATGTTTTTGAAATACTATTTTGCTTCGTTGATTTTCTTATTGCCTCGACACTCTAGCGTCAGCTGATCTTCTGCCCTGACACACTCTCCACATTTCCAGATTTTCACTGTCTCACTTTTCGTATTCTTCACTTTCTTCTGTCTCCCCTCTCTTTCCCTTGCCTCTGCCTTGTCCTTAATCTCTTACCCTCGACACACATACGTCCACCTACATCTTCTCAGTGAAGTCATATCTTAGTGAACACAAATGTTTTTAAGATTCTCTGTTGTCTACTGTGCAGTGCAGCCAGAATTTCGAATAC
The DNA here is from genome assembly GCF_032717465.1 of Coenobita brevimanus. NCBI lineage: Eukaryota > Metazoa > Arthropoda > Malacostraca > Decapoda > Coenobitidae > Coenobita > Coenobita brevimanus. The sequence goes on along the minus strand of NC_137062.1, from coordinate 19,552,635 downwards.
TTGAATGACGTATGAATTATTCTGGGGGCTATTTTCACTGGGTATGCCCTTTGGTAGTTCTAGTTGCTTGCTTTTATATTCTTATCTCTCCCAATCTCTTAGGTTGTATTTAACCCTACTAAAATATTTTCAGATAAACCTTAATCAGTTGAGTCGAATAACGTATTACCAGAATATTAAATATTGCGCTATCTAAAGACGCCGTTATTCTGCAAAAGACAGTATTCTAAATGATGAGGCTAGACAGAACATTCACAAAAGCCTACACTACTAGAGAACTTTTGTACAGCTAAGTGAAGTTGTATGATAGGAGCAAGAAAGAAACATCATTTCACTTGAGGTGACAGTAGTAAAGAGTCCCTCCATTTCAATGAGAGGCGCCTTGGATTGGGATTATACAAAGTTACGATCAATTCCCTTTCGTAACTATGATTTTTAATTGCAGGAAGGACATGAGAACTATTGAATATTCTTATGTTTTTCGTTCCTCCTACAAAAACCAAATCTGACATGGAAATAGCAAATTATTATGAAAAATGCTTTGGTTTTGCAGGAAAGACAAAGGAAAGAAAGCACAAAAACTTCCCATGTCTGTTGGTCTTCCTTGTAAAACAGTTTCTAATTACGAGAAAAAAAATCGTTTTTTTTTTTTTTTTTTTTTTTTAATCGTTCAGAACCTTTCCATGTCACTTGCTGTTCCTGCAAAAACAAGTGTTAGTTACGAGGGGGAACTGGTTTTAAGTTTGTACATGGTGGTCGTGTGTTTGATGGATCCCCCGTGTGTCAAGAGCAGCAACACACACAGGCAGTAGTTGGCCGCTTGGTATGGTGAATTAAGTACAGAGTCTGCTTGTCTACGGGGCAATGGGGAGCACATGACAGCAGGACACTTATTATCGTCGGTTTGACATGCTCCAAAGCATGGTTTATTTTTTCCACTGAAACCATGAATATTCGTCTATATGATGCCATTGCAAATTGTGTCGATATCAAAGAGATACAAAGAACGCACAACAGTATTAAGATGTGATAAACTAAATATATTGTTAAGGAAGAGCCGCTTAAAAGCCTTACAAGTCAACGAGAATACGGACCTAGATCAGAAGGTATTTCTGTCCATAATCAAGAACAGACTCCATTTCCGTGCAGAATTTGTGGTTGGGACTGTACTGAACTAAGAACTTTATCATTTTTTTTGTGGGGGTGAGTGGGTGTAAATGAGAGGACATGACAGCAAATATCTTGTTACTTCTGTCCCTACTCAGCAACTAACTTTTTTTTTTTATGACACACGACACACTTAAGATTACCCATGAAGCAGAATATCTACATATTTCTTAAAGGCAAATAAATGGGAGAATGAGACAATACTTCATAAGCATTTTTGTCTCTAATCATTAACGTCCCACAACATTTATAACAGTGAATAAAGTAAGATTTCACCCAGTTTTTAGCAGGAAGGAGCAGCTTAAAGGATGTAACGTTAGATATCTTGGTATTTATGTCCTTTTTGTGTAACGACCCTCATTACACCTCACAATATTTCTGTTCCTGCTCAGTAACGGCTTTCCCTCCAACATATTAATAGTTTCTTCTTTGTTTTGTAGGAGGAACGATAAATGAATGGACATGGCATCGTATCTAGAGGTTCTTCCGTCCCTGTTCTGTCACGACCCTCCTTATTGAGGTACACTTATAGCTGAGGATGGTAGAATTTATGCTTCTCTGGAGGTATTAGAAATCGTTGATGATGTTGTTGTTGCAATGGACTGCAGGCTTAAGTTGCCCTTCAGCTGCTGTCAACCATCTTCTTTTGGGGGATGGGGAAATAGTTAAGGTACTGTTTTATAACCAGGCTGTTGATCCTTCACGTTATATCGGTGCCACCACATGACGACGACTTTCCAACACCGGGGCAATAATATATAATAGATGACATTCAGAAATGACGAGGATGTCTAAAATGTTTGAGGGAAAATAAAAACAACGATAAATCTTGAAGAAGCATACGACTGTGTAGAAATAATGCTGCGATAACTTTATTGCAAGTTATACCTAGCGAACAAGGAAGCAAAGAAAGTCTGAAACCTGAAGTGGATATTTAAAAAAATGGTGTATCTAGATACAAAGTGAGAGAGAGACTGAGAATGTATTGTACCTTTTTGTAAGCCACTTATTATCCTGGATTAAGATGTTTTTGAGTAAAAGAGTACAGTGGGGTTGGGGAAGGGGGAAGATTGTATCCTGGGGGAAGGGAGGCTACAATGTGGGTATATTTGAAAGTGGAAGAAGAGAGTTATCAGCGTCTTAATTACCGCTTTAAGACGAATATTTGTAATATTATAGTTAATATTAGATAAGTTGAGAGGTGGTAGTGTGGGAAAGTACTGTGAAAAATTGGGATGTTTCATTGCCTCATCACCAAGCACTTCCAAGCACCCTGGCGGACAGCGATACAAACACCTACATACACTTTCACAGACATAACCTTCAAGTGTTACACGCTACATTTGATAAGAAACAATTACAATACCACACACTTCCCTCCATGATATACTCACCCCTCAGGCTGTATAAATCTTACACACCTAACTAATCAGGCTTTCACTGGCCTCTCATTGCTCACATTAGTCAATCTCATGCACCTCTGTTCAGGTAGTGAAGTGCTGATTATGTGATACACTAAGTGATACACTCTCTCAGCAAAGAGACTCACTTCACTTTCTGCATACCACCAACACCTTTTTCCTGCGCTGTTCGCCATACGATTACCGCAGTACTTTTGTAAGGATGACACATCAATGTGGCATTTGATTTTTATCATCATCATCATCATCCGAACCTCCTTTCCACCACAGGGCAGGGAGAGAAGTAGCACATCCAGACAGTTAAGTGTCCCCCAGATTCCCCTATCTAAAATCACTTATTCATGGCAAATTAGATTTTTATTATATTAGAATAATACCTTTTGTCCAAAAATGTCAAAGTAGAGCTTCTCCTCTTTTTTTTTCTCTCTCTCTTATTTTAACGTTTCCAGTCGATTTACTTGAAATATTGACACAACTTTTGCCCCTCAAACTCAGGAATGGTAATCATAAATCAAGGTCAAGATGGCAAATCATCGAGGCACAGCGCCGAACGACGTCCTGCGATCTCTGGATGCGGATTCAAAGAAAATTTATGATCAGAGTTCTGTTGTAACCATGATATGTGAATGCAGCAACAGCAAGGAGGACGTACTGCACAATATCCATGTCTAGTTGTTCCAGCATAAGATATATTATGTCGGGAGAGGAAAGTTGCCACGAGGTACTGTTTGTTTTTGTAGGAATCACAAGAAAATGAGCGTATAATCTGTCAATATCTTGTTTCTCTTGTAAATTACGATCTGAATTTCGAGAGGCATTTGATTCTATGTTTGATCCTGGAGTTCTTCCCTCATCAGGTGCTGGAGAGGGACACCTTAATGAAGTGGTATCAACATAACCTGGCAGTTCCTCTACTTGGTTATACAATCGTCCCTCGGCTCCCTACCTGTTCACTGGAAAGAGGTAGGCAAATTGCGGGAGAAGAACAACTTCTACCTGATATCCACTGGGTTGCGTCCAGACTGAATCTACTGCCACAGCAACAACCCTTAGTCATCATGGGGCGGCCTGAATGTGTCAGCAACATTTATGTAAAATAATTATAAACTGGCCCCAAGGGTTTTAAACTTTTTTCAGTTTAACTTGGCCTACAGTTTTTATCGTCTCTCAGCCTGAATGCTCACTTTTAACAATGCATTAACATAAGAATATCATGCTTGTTAACAAGAAATGTTGTGGAAAAGATGTAGATCATCATCATCATCATCCACCCCAGTGTTGACCTATTAGGAGCGTAGGAGACTAGGGCTAGGCAAGTTGGGCCTAACATTTAAGATGAGAGTGACCTGCCTCACTCATACCTGAGTGGCATTACGTGACCAGTAAACCCCAACCACTCCTTGGAGATAAACCTGCACAGATTCAATCCGACTGGAGCGCCATAATTACCCATTAAACCACCAAGCGCCATAATTTGGTTATATGGTTAACACCCAGCGTAGTAAATGGTTTCCTAGTGTAAGGGAAACCATTTACCTTGTCACTTAGTGTAGAGTCACCCATAGAAAGAAAGAAGAAGAATGAAGAAAAGAAAGACAGAAGAGGAAGGAATGGATGTGAGGAAAGGGAGGCGATGGCTCAGTCGTTAGAGAAGTGGCCTGAAGTCCTAACGGACCCAGGTTCAAATGCCCGTTGGGGCAGGGAACAGTTTGAGGATTTGAATTTCATGAAATCAGACTTTACTTGTCTACCAGAAGACCCGGCGACATGTAAAAATACCACCGCTAATACCAATACACCAGTCCTGTATGAGACAACTCTAGCATGTATTCAATATGGACGGTGGGTGTTAGCGCCGAAGTGGTGACATGTAGAGAGGTGTATGGTATGTGGGAGGACTATTGGACCTTGAGAGCACGCTGTGAAGCCTATGCCCAGAGTCGGACACATAAAAAAAAAAAAAAACAGTCACTGAAGAGCAGCACTATATTGAGTGAGCGGACGGCGAGCGCCCCCAGCTACCACCGAAGAGATATAGAACTTTTGTAATCTTTTTTCCTGCCTTTGAATTATGCGAAACATTCAGCACAAGGACTAAAATCTGCGTCAAGATGAAGTGAACAGACTGTAGTATCTCAGGTGTTATGGCGATGTAAGTAAATGAAGGATGTAGATGATCACGATGAAAGAGAGGGGGAGAGGAAGCGTGGCTAAAAATTTGAGGGGCTGGAGAGAGAGAGAGAGAGACAGAAAGACAGAGAGAATAATTTCACACTATTCACAAGGCTTCTCAAAAATGTGTAAAGAAAATTGCTATGATTATGCTAACACCGCTAGAAGTTTATTTCCAAACACTGTCTGAAAACAGGAAGTAATATCCTAGATCCTGCTACGAAAATTCCATATTATATCATCATCGTCATCATCCCGACCTCCTTTCCCACTCTAGGGCAGGGTGAGGAATAGCAACGTCCAGACAGCCCAAATTTGTCTAATTCAATGGGCCTCGCTTCCATTCACTCACCATTCAAGACCCAGGAATCCTGGCTCTATCTCATACGCCAAAAACTTTCACCACGTTCTGCAGCTTCACATAAACGTATCCAATAAAATCAATCCGGACGCTCCCACGTTAGAAAGGGACGCCAAATCCCTGATCATGAGCTTCTCCTCCTCATCCAGCCAGCTTGATCTCTTGGCAGTCTCCTAGCCTCACCGACTTCCAAACCTCTCTTCCCCACACTCTCATCCACGATATCTCTCCACCTTCTCCTTGGCCTACCTCACCTCCTCCCTCCTTCATATTTGCTCAGAGATACCCTTTTCACCACTCTATTGTCATCCATTCTCTCCACATGACAATACTGTGGCAAATGTTTCGGAGATATTAAATATATATATATATATATATATATATATATATATATATATATATATATATATATATATATATATATATATATATATATATATATATATATATATATATATATATATATATATATATATATATATATATATATATATATATATATATATACACACTCTCTCTCTCTTTCTCTCTCTTTATATATATATATATATATATATATAGAGAGAGAGAGAGAGAGAGTGTATATATATATATATATATATATATATATATATACACTCTCTTTCTCTCTCTCTCTCTTTATATATATATATATTAAGAGAGAGAGAGAGAGAGAGAGAGAGAGATATATATATATATATATATATATATATATATATATATATATATATATATATATATATATATATATATATGAGAAATAGGGGCGTGGAAGAAGTTGAGAGGAGGAAGAGAGAGTTATATGTGGAAAGAAAGAGAGAGGTGAGGTGAAAAGATTAGTAAGAGAGAGTAAGAAGAGAGTGGATGAGGAATATGGAAGGAATTTGAGTGTAAAGTGGAGGGACTGTAAGAAAATGTTTTGGAGAGAAGTGAAAAGAGTAAGACAGGGTGGAAATGAAGTTAGCAGGGGAGTGAAAGATAAAAATGGTAGATTACTAGTGGAGAAGGGAGAAAAAGTGAGCAGATGGAGAGAACACTTTAAGGAATTGTTGAACGTAGAGGATGGAAGTAGTGCGAGTATAAGTGGCTGGGGAATGGCTGGGAGAAGGAGGGAGGTGAGAAGACAGGAAGAAATCAGTAGGATAGAAGTTGTGGATGCAATGAGGAAAGTTAAATCGGGGAAAGCCCCAGGAATTGATGGAGTGTGTGGTGAAATGCTGAAGCATGGGGGAGAGATAGTAGTAGAATGGATGTGGAAGATGTGCAGATTGGCCTGAGAGGAAGGTAGAGCCCCAGAGGATTGGAAGTCAGGTATAATTTTTACCCTGTACAAAGGAAAAGGGGGAAAAAGAAGTGTGTGGTAATCATAGGGGCATTTGTCTTCTTAGTATAATAGGAAAAGTGTATGGTAGGATACTTATAGACAGAGTTAGAGAAAGAACAGAGAAATTAGTTGGAGAAGAACAGGGAGGAAGGGAAGAGGTTGTGTAGATCAGATATTCATTCTTAGATCTTTAGTGGAAAAGTTTCTAGAGAAGGGAAAGAAGTTGTATGCGGCTTTCATGGATTTGGAGAAAGCATATGACAGGGTGGATAGACAAGGATTGTGGAAAGTGTTAAGAATATATGGAGTAGATGGGAAGTTGTTGAATGCTGTGAAGAGTATGTACGATGGTGCGAAGGCTGCAGTGCGTGTGGTTGGTGAACTAAGTGAATTTTTCTCTTTGAAAGTTTGTTTGAAACAGGGATGTGTCATGTCTCCATGGTTGTTCAATCTCTACATGGATGGGGTAATAAAAGAGGTACAAGGTAGGGTAGTGGATGTTGGAGTGTCCCTGGTGAGAGAGGATAGTGTTTCGAAACTCCCTGTACTGTTGTTTGCAGAT
>NC_137062.1:19473128-19543128 GCF_032717465.1 Coenobita brevimanus | reverse complement strand
TAATAATAATAATAATAATAATAATAATAAAAATGATAATAATACTGATCATCATCATCATCATCATCATCATCATAATTCTCATCGTCGTTATCATCATCTTCTTCATCACAACTGCCCTCTGGTGCACCTGATAAAGCTCTTGGATCGTAATGCGTTGTGGCTCAAGGCCTATAATTTAAATCCTAGAATTGGCCGGAGTAGAGTCTGTCTGTCTGTCTGTCTGTCTGTCTCTGTCTCTGTCTGTCTGTCTGTCTGTCTCTCTCTCTCTCTCTCTCTCTCTCTCTCTCTTTTAATGATGTAAAACTCATGACATACAAAGGTTTTACCACCTTTGTTATGAGTTCCCCCAGCAATACACCAACTGAGGGATCATCCCCTACATCCCTCACGTCACCAAACACTCAGGCACAAATATCCATCAATTATAATGTGACCGAGGATGAGGTGGAGGGATGGAGTTGAGAGGTATATGAGGGAGGGGGGGGTGAGTTGGGGGGAGGGGAGTCAAATGGTGGGTGACAGAGTGACTTGGAGGCGTTTTGTCTGTGGCCACCCTTTGCGGGATTAGGGCGTCGGGCTATAGATAGATAGAATAGATAATGTGATAAGGACATTACATTCACATCAGGTGGTATGGTATCAGTGTAGGTAGTTTTATAAGGTGTTAGTGGAGCCATATGAAAGAACAGACACTATAATGACACTGACATTACCTACTGTTTCCCGAAAAAGCGGGAATCAAACCCGAGACTATAAACCCCCCAGTCCAACGCTCTACCCAGCGTACCGCCATCGCCAGCCCAGGAAGTACTGTCTGTGGACTTATAACACTGGCGTCCCGTTCCATCTGGCACTCACGCCGACACGAGGTTTACGATTGCATCCTAGGTGACGTGGAGGATTAAGTATTTTCTTTCTTCTTAGCAGTTTATTCTGGACGTAACACATAAAAATCCTCTCGAATATTACTGATGCAAATCAGGTCGATATTAAAAAGATAAAACGAGCACACAGAAGAATGTCCAGGTGTAATATGCAAAATAAATGATTAACTATGAGGTTCTAGGACGTGTCCAAAGCCAAGCAGTGTACGATATCAAAGCCAAAAATCCGATATTCGCGTCGGGTGAAGGGGAATTATCTGTACATTATCTTCCTGGCGCTCTGAATGATTCATGTTTCTGGATTACCCCAGTTATCCTTCATTTGGTTATTATTTTGTCTTCCTTTACCTTCTTCACTAATGACCAGTTTACTTTTTTTATTCCATTTTCAACAAATAATTTTCTCCATCGGTTCGCTGCCCAAGCTGTTCATTATGTTCAGTGTCTTATATACTTCATTTGTTCTCTCACACTATTTTCCATTAATTAAATTCTCTTCCACTTCTGTTCTTCCCATATCCTCTTTTTACTTATTTTCCACATTTTTCTTCCAGACCTCCTCCCATCTTCCAGAAATCACAGGCCATTATTATGGAATTATCATTACACAGTATCACAACTTTTCAATTAATCAAAGCGTAAATAGCTCATTGCAGGAATATATTGCTCTTCTTAATTGACGATTTATTAACTCTTGTGGTTGAGACCTATGTGTGTGTGTGTGTGTGTGTGTGTGTGTGTGTGTGTGTGTGTGTGTGTGTGTGTTTGAAAATGAACCTCATTTTTTTTTTTTTTTTGCATGTACATTAGAGCGAGGATTAAATATTCATTTCCTACTTTTTGAGGAGAGAGAGAGAGAGAGAGCAGAGACAAAAAATGTAAATTATGAACTTGCTATGCGGAAGGTAAAGTAAATAAAATACATGTAATCTATGTATAAAATAATTGAAAATATTGAAAAGAATATAAGATAAATATAGAGAGTAAAATATAATTAAGAAAGGACATAAATACAATATTAATAAATGGAAGGAATAAAGCATTAAAAACTAAAAGCATATGTGTAATATTGAACGTCTACGGCCTGTCTACAACTGGCATCAAATCCACTGGGTTAATCTCGGTACTGGAAAGCGTTGTCGTGAGCGGATGTAATGGTATTCGTGAAAACAAGTTCAATTAACACTCAGACCGAGCACCTGTTTTGCTTCATATTAATCTTTCCATCTTCATCCTTCTGGGAAGAATTATTGAAATGGAAGGTTAAGATATAAATTTCATTGACCAGTTCATTACAAGAGGTTTCCCGTAACCAGATAAATGTCGTCTGGAAGCAGGAAAAATAAAGTGAGTAATCCGACTCCCAAACTAAAGGGGTTAATACCTCCAGTTCCCGAACTTACTTCATCTTTCATTCTCCCTACCAGCAGACGAATTTATTCAGCTCAGGTGAAAGGGGTTGAAGACGGTTTACATGGCATCTTAGTCTTAATTAAGCATCATCCAGACGATTTTACTAAGCTTAAAAATTATGTATAGTTGTCAAAGAACTGATTAAGGCAACTCCTAATTACTGAAGTTATACGTCATCCCTAAGAAATAAATATACCCCCTGGGGGTAGGGTTTTTTTTTCAAGAATACTCCCCCAGTATCCCTGCTTGTCGTAAAAGGCGACTAAAAGGGTTGGCGGAGGGTTAGTGCCCCTCCCCGGAAAACAACTAACTAAAAAAACAAACAATAAGCCTCGGACAAGGACTGACCAAACGATGACGACCCAGGACCGGACAAAGGACTTGGTAATGGCTACGTGGAATATAAGAGGAGCGAATGATGAGGTGAAAGAGAGATTGTCCAGGTGCTTGAGGGTGCGAAAGTGGATGTATGTGGAATAACTGAAACAAAATGGAGAGGAGAAAGTGTGAGAGAATGGGAGTATGGATGGGGTATATGTGCAGGAGTAGGTGAGAATGAGAGGGCAAAGGAAGGAGTATGTATAGTTGTGAGTAAAAGATGGAAGAAGAGCATAAGACAGTATGGATCAGTTGGGTCAAGGATTGTGTGGGTAAAGTTGAAAGTTGGAATACAAATGTGGGCGATTGTGTGTGTGTATGCGCCAACGCAAGATCGTGCTAGAAGAGTGAGAGAAGAGTTCTGGACAAATGTAGAAGTGTGCATGGAAAAGTTTGGAAGGAATGAGAGAGTGTTTTTGATTGGTGATATGAATGGTAAAGTTGGGAATGTGAAGGTGGATGGAATAGTTGGTGAGTGGGGTGTGCCTGATGAGATAGATGAGAATGGGAGTGCGTTAGTGGACATTTGTGCTAGGAGGGGGTTGGTGATAGCCAATACCCTCTTCAGGCATAAAATGATCCACAGGTATACATGGCGAGTGATGAGAAGGGTGGGTGGTGAACTGAATGAAAGGAAGGCAATGATTGATTATGTGTGTGTGGATGAAAGGATGCGAAGATGTGTAATGGATGCAAGAGTTTATAGAGGTTGGGGGAGTGGACTTTCTGACCACTACTTGGTGGTGGCCAGAATTAGAGTTCAAGTAAGATGGAGGAATAGAAGAAGGGAAGGACGAGAGGAAGGAGTAGTTGCAAGGAGAGTGGAGAGGTTACAAGAGGATGAGAAAAAGGCAGAGTATAAGAGAGAAGTGGAGGAACGATTGGGCAAATATGAATTGGAGCAGATGGGAGATGTGGAAGGTGTGTGTAGGATTTTTACAGACGAAATATGCACAGCATGTGATGTGGTGTGTGGAAGGAAGAGAAGACGGAGGGGGATGCAAGGAACAGCGTGGTGGAATGAAGAGGTGACAGGGTGTGGCACAAAAGAAGAAAGCATACAGTGAATGGATGAGAAATAGGGGCGTGGAAGAAGTTGAGAGGCAGAAGAGAGAGTTATATGTAGAAAGAAAGAGAGAGGTGAAAAGATTAGTAAGAGAGAGTAAGAAGAGATTAGATGAGGAATTTGGAAGGAATTTGAGTGTAAAGTGGAGGGACTGTAAGAAAATGTTCTGGAAAGAGGTGAAAAGAGTAAGACAGGGTGGAAGTGAAGTTAGCAGGGGAGTGAAAGATAAAAATGGTAGATTACTAGTGGAGAAGGAAGAAAAATTTAGCAGATGGAGAGAACACTTTAAGGAATTGTTGAACATATTGGATGGAAGTAATGTGAGTATAAGTGGCTGGGGAATGCTGGGAGAAGGAGGGAGGTGAGAAGATAGGAAGAAATCAGTAGGATAGAAGTTGTGGAAGCAATGAAGAAAGTTAAATCAGGGAAAGCCCCAGGAATTGATGGAGTGTGTGGTGAAATGCTGAAGCATGGGGGAGAGATAGTAGTAGAATGGATGTGGAAGATGTGCAGATTGGCCTGGGAGGAAGGTAGAGTCCCGGAGGATTGGAAGTCAGGTATAATTATTCCCTTGTACAAAGGAAAAGGGGAAAAAGAAGTGTGTGGTAATCATAGGGGCATTTGTCTTCTTAGTATAACAGGAAAGGTGTATGGTAGGATACATATTGACAGAGTTAGAGAAAGAACAGAGAAATTAGTTGGAGAAGAACAGGGAGGCTTTGGGAAGGGAAGAGGTTGTGTAGATCAGATATTCATTCTTAGATCTTTAGTGGAAAAGTTTCTAGAGAAGGGAAAGAAGTTGTATGCAGCTTTCATGGATTTGGAGAAAGCATATGACAGGGTGGATAGACAAGGATTGTGGAAAGTGTTAAGAATATATGGAGTAGATGGGAAGTTGTTGAATGCTGTGAAGAGTATGTATGATGGTGCGAAGGCTGCAGTGCGTGTGGATGGTGAACTAAGTGAATTTTTCTCTTTGAAAGTTGGGTTGAAGCAGGGATGTGTCATGTCTCCATGGTTGTTCAATCTGTACATGGATGGGGTAATAAAAGAGGTACAAGGTAGGGTTGTGGATGTTGGAGTGGCCCTGGTGAGAGAGGATAGAGTTTGGAAAGTCCCTGTACTGTTGTTTGCAGATGATACTGTGTTGTTGAGCGAAGACGAAGGGGAGCTGCAAGGCTTGGTGGATGAGTTTGGGAGAGTATGTAAGAAACGAAATCTAAAGGTGAATGTAGGGAAGAGTAAAGTGATGGTCTTTGAGAGAGGTGAAGTCAGTGAATGTACAGCGAGGTTGGATGGTGAGGAATTGGAAAATGTGAGTACGTTTAAGTACTTGGGTAGTGTGATGAGTAAGGATGGAGGTTTGGAGGGTGAAGTGCTTGAAAGGGTACAGCAGGGAAGAAAGGTTGCTGGTTCTTTGAAAGCAGTGATAAGAAACAGGGAAGTGAGCATGGAAGTGAAAAAGTTACTACATGACAGTATTGTGATACCAACTCTAACGTACGGAAGTGAAGCTTGGACGTTGTTGGAAGGACACAAGTCAAGAGTGAGAGCAGTGGAAATGAGTTATTTAAGAGGAGCCTGTGGAGTCACATGGAGAGACAGGGTGACGAATGAGGATATGAAGGAGCGTTGTGGTGTGGATGTGGATGTGATAGGAAGCGTTATGAGGAACACACTGAGGTGGTTTGGCCATGTGGAGAGGATGGAGGGTGAAAGACTGACGAAGAGAGTGTATGTGAGTGAGGTGGAGGGGGAAAGAGGGAGGGGGAGGCCGAGGATGAGATGTAGGAATGGGATGGAGAGGTATATGAGAGAGGGGGGTGTGAGTTGGGAGCAGGGCAGTGAAACGGCGGGGGACAGGGCGACTTGGAGGCGATTTGTTTGTGGCCACTCCAAACGGGATTGAGGAGTCTGGCAATATATATATATATATATATATATATATATATATATATATATATATATATATATATATATATATATATATATGCTGTTATTACATCATTCGGTTTAAAATTTCTATATCGAATGTTGAATCGTAAAAAAAGTGTGTGGGGGGGGGAGGTGCTAGCCAGGAGGAGGCGTTATGGCAAAAATATAAAGCCTTTTATCGTCTTTTGCTGCCAGAAAGTACGTGAAAAACTTCAAAAGGAAAAGTCTGGGCTAAGTTATGGAAAAAACAGTAAAGGAGACATGAATGGCAAACTTGGGAATGTACGAGAGGATGGAGTGGTTGGTCAGTGGGGTGTGCCAGCTGAAGTAGGTGGGAATGGTAGTGCTTTGGTGGACATCTGTGCTGGTAAGGGGTTGGCAATAGCTAACACCTACTTTCGGCATAAGATGATCCACAGGTATACATGGAGAGTAATGAGGAGGATGGATGGTGAACTTGTTGAACGAAAGGCAATGATAGACTACGTGTGTGTGGATGAGCGAATGAGAAGACAAGTGTTGGATGCAAGAGTGTTGAGAGGGTGGGGGAATGAAGTCTCGGACCATCACTTAGTGATGGCCTAGCTAAAGCTGCAAAGAAAATGGTTGAAGAGACGAAAGGGAAGACAGGAGGAAACAGCTCCTGTGAGAAGAGTGGAGAAGCTGCAATAGTGAGAAAATGGCACAGTATAAGAGCATAATGAAAGAAAGGTTGGGAAGGTATGAGTTAGAGCAGATGGAAGGGGTGGAAGACGTATGTAAGATATTCACGGAAGAGATAGGCGCAGCGTGTGTGGTGGTTTGTGGAATGAGGAGGAGATGTAAGGGTGTGCAAGGGACAGCCTGGTGGAATGATGAGGTGAAGCGAGCTGTGGAACAAAAGAAGAAGGCATATAGTGAATGGCTAGCGATAGAGGTGGGGAAGAAGATGAGAGAGAGAAGAGAGAGGTATATGTGAGCAGGAGAAGGGAGGTGAAGAGACTGGTGAAGGAGAGTAAGAAGAAAGTGGATGAAGAATTTGGGAGGAATCTGAGTGTGAAATGGAAGGAGAGTAAGAAATTGTTTTGGAAGGAGGTAAAGAAAGTAGGGCAGTGTGAAAGGGGAAATAATAGGGGAGTGAAAGACAGGAATAATAGATTGTTGATGGAGAAGAGAGAGAAATTGAGGAGATGGAAGGGTATAAGTGGTTGGGGAATGGCTGGAAGAAGAAGAAATGAGTGGAGGGAGGAAAAGATCAGTAGGGAGGAAGTAGTGGAAGCAATGAAGAAGATCAAGTTGGGAAAGGCCCCAGGAATTGATGAAGTGTGTGGTGAAATGCTGAGGTATGGGGGTGAGATTGTTGATGGAGTGGGTATGGAAGTTGTGTAGATTGGCTTGGGAAGAGGGAAGGGTTCCAGAGGACTAGAAATCAGGTATAATTGTTCCTTTATACAAAGGAAAAGGGGAGAGAGAAATATGTGGTAACCATAGGGACATTTGCCTTCTTAGTGTGAATGGAAAAATATATGGTAGAATACTCATTGATAGGGTTAGGCATATGACAGAGGAGCTAGTTGGAGAAGAACAAAGGGGATTTTGGAAGGGAAAAGGGTGTGTAGATCAGATATTTGTTCTAAGATGTTTAGTGGAGAAGTATCAAGAGAAGGGAAAGAAAGTGTATGCTGCATTCATGGACTTGGAGAAAGCTTATTACAGAATAGATAGGCAAGGTATGTGGAAGGTATTAAGAATATATGGAGTGGAGGGAAAATTGCTGAGTACTGTGAAGAGTATGTTCGAAGGAGCTAGGGTTGCGGTGCGAGTGGATGGTGAGCTAAGTGAGTTCTTTGATCTCAATGTGGGACTGAAACAGGGTTGTGTGATGTCTCCATGGCTGTTTAATATATACATGATGGGGTTGTAAAGGAGGTGCAAGGTAGGGCAGTGGATGTAGGAGTGGCTCTAATGAATGAAGGTGAGATTTGGAAGATTCCGGTGTTGCTGTTTGCTGATGATACAGTATTGTTGAGTGAAGATGAATGGGAGTTACAAGGTTTGGTAAATGAATTTGGGACAGTGTATAGGAAGAAGAATCTGAAAGTTAATGTAAACAAGAGTAAAGTTATGGTGTTTGAGAGGAATGAAGTCACAGAATGTACAGTGAGGTTGGATGGTGTGGATATGGAGAATGTGAGTGCATTCAAGTACTTGGGTAGTGTGATGAGTAAGGATGGAACGTTGGGGGATGAAGTGCATGAAAGGGTACAGCAGGGAAGGAAGGTTGTTGGTTCACTGAAAGCAGTGATGAGAAATAGGGATGTGAGTATGGAAGTTATGAAGTCACTGCATGATAGTATTGTAATCCCTACCCTGACGTATGGAAGCGAGGCGTGGACCTTGCAACAGGGGAACAAGTCAAGAGTGAGAGCAGTGGAAATGAGTTACTTGAGAGGAGCATGTGGAGTGACATGGAGGGACAGGTTGACGAATGAAGAAGTGAAGGAATGTTGTGGGGTGGATGTGGATGTGGTTGAGAAGATTAGGAGAAATACACTGAGGTGGTTTGGACATGTGGAGAGAATGGAGAATGAAAGACTGACTAAGAGGGTGTACAGTATGTAGGTGAGGTGGAGGGAGGGAGAGGGAGGGGTAGACCGAGGATGAGGTGGAGGGATGGAGTTGAGAGGATTATGAAGGAGGGGGGAGTGAGTTGGGGGGAGGGTAGTCAAATGGTGGGTGACAGAGCGAATTGGAGGCGTTTTGTCTGCGGCTACTCTTTGCGGGATTAGGGCGTCGGGCTATAGATTGATAGATACTGTAGATAAGTAGAAATGTTTTACCTTTCAGTGCGGTAACGTCAAGAGTTATCTTGTGGCTGTTGCCATCTGACGCAGCACAAGTGCAGCTAGATCACAAGTGTTCATTTATGGTAGCTACGATTTTGGTGTTGATGCTTAAGTGCTACCGTACTGATGTGGCTAATGAGAGAGAGAGAGAGAGAGAGAGAGAGAGAGAGAGAGAGAGAGAGAGAGAGAGAGAGAGAGAGAGAGAGAGAGAGACAGACAGACAGACAGACAGACACAGACAGACAGATAGACACAGATTGGGGGGGGGAGATACAGTTTTTTTTAGCGCTCACAACATTTCCTTTGTTTTGGCATTGTCCACATCTTTGCTCTTTCTCTGCTGACTCACCAAACCCCATAACACTGACTTGGAAAACGTGATGCAGCTGGAATCCCTGGCAACATGGGAGGAACAATTGTTGCTGTTATTGTTTTGTTGTTGTTCTCCCAGGCTCATATACTGTATACACGAACCCTGTGGACTGCAGGCTGAACTTGTCCTCCTTCAGTCCAGCATCGACCTTTTTGAGAATCTGGAGGGAATAAAGGAACATTTGTACAGCCGGACTGTGGTCATGGACGCTTTCATGTGAAGGTGTTCCTCTCCAGCACCGGTAGAACCACAACATCCACATATTCCCTGCTTGCGGCAAAAATGTTGCCAAGCATAACATTATAAAGCAATGAAAGATACTGAAAACGTCAAGGTTTGATTGCCATTCTTTCCGAGAGCCAGTCAGACAGTGACAGAAATGCAGGGTAGGCGTCTGCTCTGTTCACCTTAACCTGGCAAGATTTTCGTAATTTTACAGCTTAATTCACGTCATTCAATGACAGAAAAGGGCAATGGTTCGACTCTGCTTCCCTTTCATAACACGTTATTGTAACTAGAGCCGTTGTCTACTACTAACGGATTGTTACAACTCAATGTTTAAGACGGCGATTTGGGAGTTTAAGCTAAGTTTAAAAATTCGTACCGGTATACAGTACATGCAAGCTTCAGTCAACGATATATAAAAGGTAACTTTGGCCTAACCACCTGCCCGTGACTACCTTTGCTTTTAAAGAACTAGATAATGAAACGTCATAAGCTAACAGACCATAAAATGACTCTAGATTATACAATCTTCACCATGACTTGTCCTTAATTAGTCATTCTTTGTCTTGAGTATTGGGGTATAAGAAATGAAAATCCAAGGAAAAAAGTGTTAGTCAAGAAAATGTGCTAACAGAACACATATGGCCTTATCAGGAACATGGCTGCAAAAGGAATACTCTACGCCAAGTTAAGGTGAATGAACTAAAGTAAAAAAAAAAAAAAAAGAAAAAAGAATCGTTGGGCCAACATATTTAAGAACTGTGTGACGAAATACCAACGAAAAATATAAATATCTTTGCTACCAGGAATAGACACTGTCGGCTTCGTAGCACCTCGTTTTCCATATTACTCCTTAGCATTCCTTCGTAAGTCATTTGTACGTTCATGTATCGACTGTGTTTCCATTAATAACTTACAGGAGGTGAAATGTGCAAAATAGCTTGCTGCTGATGAGGTGTTATTGAATCTTCAAAACCATATTAAGTGCTCTACCTTCTTCTGTTGGTTATGTCCTCCTTGCATATCCTTTACGCTTCAGTCTTCTTTACTGTCTCCTTTATTCTCATCTCTCTCTCTCTCTCCTCCTGTTTCAGTTCCCTACATTCTCCCTGTTACACTCCTTTTTCTTATTTGTTTTCGTTCTTTCTTCCATCCTTTAGTTATCTTTTCTTCAGTTCGTTTGAAACCCCTCCTTCCCTGTCTCCTTCTATTGTGGATAAAGATACAAGTATATTCTTTGTTTTTTCCCTCTCTTCCCCCTTCATTCCATTACCCACTCCTACGTGTTGTCCCCTTTCATATCCATATCTTCGTTCTTTCTCCTTTCCCTTTTTTTTTTTTCCTTGCACCATCTTAGTCCTTCCCCTTTATTACTGTCTCCCTCACTCTCTCCTTCCTCTTTTCTTCTGTATCTTATTCTCTTCTCCTTGTGCTACTCTTCTTCCAAGTATTATCTTGTTTTCTTCCCCTCCCCACTCCTTACTAACTGCCTACTACTTGCATCTTATTCATACTTTCCCTCTTCCTTCTCTTCCTTTCCTCATCTTTAGTTCCTTCTTCCTTCCTCCTCTCATCTTCCATTCACTCTCGCTTCCTTCCTTCATCTTTTCACCTGCCATCCTTTTACTGTCTTCTTCCCCTCTGTGGAGTAACATTTTCCTTTCTCTCCCTCTCCTTTTCTTTCATCTCCTTATCTTCCCTCCTTCTCTCTTTCATTAGTTGTCCCTTCCTGCATCATACCGCCTCCTCCTTCCCTTCTATACATTCCCCTGTTATGGAAGGATATTTTCTTCCTCTCTTTCACTTTATCTCCTTTCCTTCCCTCCTTTCTCCAAGCAACAGTATCTCATCCTTCTCACCCTTCCTTCATATTCCTCTCCAATATTGTCTCCTTTTAATTTATGGAGAGTCACTGTCCTTCTTTTCTTCCTCCCCTACTCCTGCATATCCTTCCTATTTTATATCCTTCCTCTCTTTCTTTAATGTTTTTTTTTCTTTATAGAAAACTTTATCTTTCCTTTCTCTCTCCTCCCTTCCCTAGGGGGAAGCAGCCAAGGTATATAGATAGATAGATTCTCTCTCCACTTATCCTTCATCTCAGTGTTATCTATTTCTTTGTTTTCTTCCTTTTTATCTTTTCCTGTTGTTTTCTTGTTTTTCCCTCTCTCCTCTTCTTAACCATCATTTTCTCTTGTGAGGGGAAGAACACTCAAAGCATACTTCACAATACACCTGTGACGTTATACTAAAGATATTGGCTCTTCAGTTGTTTACAAACGCCTTTATTTATATATAAAAAAGTGGGGAACATTTTACTTCAACAGCTGTAAACATATGTAACAAAAATGGTGCCAGGCACAACAAACCTCGCCCGACAGCAGTTGTTAAATACTGTTATATACTGAAAATGTACTGCCGTTTAGTGTCAATACGGTACACTATTAAAGTCTAAGGTAATGGCGCAAATGTTTTCAAGTTATGCCCTCTGAAAATTCGTGATCATCCGATTGACCTTTTAAGGTCACTTATGGTCAAAGGTCTTGGTGTCAGATGAAGCTCATATTACGAGTTCCTGTATGTTTATGATAGTAAAAATCTCTATCTTCAACAAGTTTCAAGTTATAGCCGTCTGAAAATCCGTGATCTTCATTTTGACCTTTTGAGGTCACTCGATTACCTCCAATTTTTAATCACTCTCATTTAGGACGAGTGCCCACATGCCCTGAAAGTTTCATGTAATTTTATTCAGCAGTTTTACGGTAATGCTGCCAACAAACGAACAAACTCGACCAAAAACAATACCTCGCCATACTCCGTCCGGGCGAGGTAAAAATGCTTTTCCCTTCTGGAGCAATGATTATGTACACTGCTAATCCTCAAAAGTATTTCGGATTGGCTTCCGCTCCTCTCATAAACCTGTTGTATCTTAAAAAACAGCTTTCAGATGCGTATGTTAGTTTTTTACATTGCATGAAAAAAATAACCACAGAATAACTTCGTTGTCTGCCTAATCCAGACTATGTTACCTTCCCTTGGATGTCAAGAAAGTTCATGATATGTTCCCAGTCACCTTTTCCCACGAAATTTCCTTGTCAGTTTTGTGCCGCATGGCTGTCCTCCTCACATTGTCCTGCCGGGTTTGGCTGGAGTGACAAGTGGGTGGTGAGAGCCAACCTTGATTTGCTCTACATGTCTTTAGCTCACATACCGCAGATTTAACACGCCTCATTACAAACGGTCTTGGGAGGGCCAGTTGGCGTGGTGCTGTTAGCGAACCTTTGTAGTCCTTTGCAATCATTTGTACCCGTGTTTTCTGTTAATTCCTGTCTATCTCCCTCCCTCTGTCGTAGGTTAGATCCTTTCTTTTTCTGTCTGCTTCCTTTTCTTTACTGTTTTTTTTCCCTTGCGTAGAGACATTATTCTTTTTGTTACCATTCTGTTTCTTCTCCATCTCCTTATTTTGTTTCTTCTTTCCTCGTTTTTGAAATATTTGTTCTTATTTATGTTCCCTGCTTTGCTGTCTACATACTTTCAGTAACGAATCACTATCATTTCCTTTCCTCATTTTTACTCCTTCATATTCTTTATCGTCTTTTTTCTTTCCTTCCTTCCCTGATTTTTCAAATTCAGTATATGATCTGCTGTCATCTTTTCATCTTTTCCTTTCGTTACTAGCTTCTGTTTTTACGGAGAGGCTTTACCCTTTCGTTACACCCTCTCCTTCGTCAACACCTTGTTATCACATTCTTTCTTTCCTCCTCCCTCTTTTCTGTGTCTATTTCATCTTTCTTCTTTCTCCCATTCTCTACTATCTCCTTTGTTTGTGTAGAGAGACGTCTCTTTTCTTCCTCTACTTCCATTTCTACTTCCTCTCATCATTGGTCTTCTTTCTCCCATTCTCCTTCGTTGTTTACCTCCTTCTTGTATATTCCTTTCTTTCTCTTAATAACTCAACCCTTCCCTTGTGTTTAGACATTTTCTTCCCGGCTGCTGATCTTACTCTTTCTTTTCTTTCTTCATTTTTCATATCTATCTCCTTTTTACCCTTCCCTCCCATCTATCTGTTGGAATAGGGGTTCTCCTCCCACTCCCAATCTCTTTCACCTTCAGCCCCTTATCCCCTTCGTACATCTGTCTCCCACTTTTGATTCTCTCTCTCTCTCTCTCTCTCTCTCTCTCTCTCTCTCTCTCTCTCTCTCTCTCCAAATTTCTTTGATCATTTGATTTTACGGCCTATCTTTCTTTTACACTCTCCTTTTTGCACACCTATTCACACATGAGAGAGAGAGAGAGAGAGAGAGAGAGAGAGAGAGAGAGAGAAGGAGAGAGGCCCAGGCAACAAGACACACACACACACACACACACACACACACACACACACACACACAAATAGAAAAAATATATATGACAGTTTATAAAATGTAGGTGAAAAGGAAGCCATGAAAAGTAAAAAAGGCTGCCCCAGTGCCAAGCAACAAATATTTTTTTTTTATTTATGTCTCCGACTCTGGGCAAAGGCTTCAGAGCCAGTATCCCGGGGGCAGTAGCCTATCCCAAGGCTCAGTAGTCCTCCTACACCTCCACATGTCACTACTTCGGCGCTAACACCCACCATCCATATTGAATACATGCTAGGACTGTCTCATACAGGACTGGTGTATTGGTATTAGCAGGGGTAATTTTTTGGACATGTCGGCGGGTCTTCTGGTAGATTAGGAAAGTCTCCTTTTTGTGAAATTCAAATCCTTAGACTGTTCCCTGCCCCAGCCGGGATTCGAACCTGGGTCCATCAGGACTGCAGGCCGCCTCCCTACCGATTCAGCCACTGCCTCTGCCTCCCCCAAATAAATGAAAGGAAAAGAAAAACTGAGTGGGTGAAGGGTGGGAGGCCACGCATGAGGTGATAAAATGTGTGTGTGTGTGTGTGTGTGTGTGTGTGTGTGTGTGTGTGTGTGTGTGTGTGTAAGAGAGAGAGAGAGAGAGAGAGAGAGAGAGTAGTATTCCTTAAATATTTTGAAAACCTGCTGGTATAAAAGTAATACAGTAGAATCAAAGGTGGAATGAAGACATCGAGGTCGAAGCAAAAAGCAGTATCAGCCAGACGTAATTTGACATGAGAGACGCGCTTGGCCTGTACTGAATGTAGTGGGCAGACGTTGGCATATTACTACCCAGCCCGACGGACGCCGACGAGATATTGTTTTTGGTAGAGTCTGTTCGTTTGTTTGTTTGTTTCTATGTTTGTTAGCAACGTTACGGAAAAACGGCTGAATGAAATTAAATGAAACTTTCAGTTATGTGGGCACTGGTCCCAAAAGAAAGTGATTAAATTTTGGAGGTAATCGAGTGACCTTGAAAGGTCAAAATCAAGGTCACGGTTTTTCAGAGGGCTATAACTTGAAAACTGTTGAAGATAGAGATATTTACTACTATGAACATATAGCAGAACTCGTAATATGGGCTTTCATTTGGCACCAAGACCTTTGACCTTGAATGACCTTGAAAGGTCAAACTCAAGGTCATGGACATTCAAGGGGCTATGACTCGAAACTGGTTGAAGATAGAGAGATGTTTACTATTATCAGCAAATAGGAAGTCCTATATGAGTTTTTAATTGATACCTTGACTTTTGACGGTTGGTGACCTTGAAAGGTGAAACTCAAGGTCAAGGATATTCAGGGGGCTATCGTTGAAGATAGAGGTATTCACTTTTATCAAGATATAGGAAGTCTCATATGAGCTTTAAGTTGGCAGCAAGAGCTTTGACCTTGAGTGACCTTGAAAGGTCAAATGCAAGATCACGGATTTTCAGAAGGCGCATCTTGAACACATTTGCACCAATATCTTAGACATTAATTGTGCACTGACACTAAATGTCGGAAGTGAGTCAGCATTAACAGTATTAAAATAACTGCTGTTGGGTGAGGTTTGTTGTGCCTGGCTCCACTTGTTTTAGGTTTACTGTCATTTGGCGTCATATAAGATCATATTAAATCCATTTAATAGATTCAGTTATTATAAATACAGTAAACCCACTTCATGTCTGTTAAAGTTGTTCATAAATCTACTCTGTTAGTACAATGTTTTTCAGATGTCGGTTATGGCCTTGTGTTAATATCTATTGAAGTATAACTAGTTGTTTGCTGATGTATATGCCTTGGGGTATACCTATTGTATGATACAGTTTTAGGAATGCACAGTGGAGCTGTGGAGAGCCTGCTATGACCAGATGTGTGCTAAGCCGACTCCGCTCTTTCTTTACCCCTGCACAATTGTTGACTCTATACAGAGGTTTTATCCGCCCCTGTGTGGAGTACAACTCTCATGTGTGGGGAGGCTCCCCACATACAGCTCTTCTCAATAGGGTGGAGTCAAAGGCTTTTCGTCTCATTAACTCTCCTCCTCTTACTGACTCTCTTCAACCTCTGTCTCTTCGACGCACTGTTGCATCTTTATCTCTTTTCTATCGCTACTTTAATGGTCACTGCTCCTCTGAACTGTCTGCTTGCATTCCTCCACCTCTACGACGGGCGCGTAGCACCCGTCTGGCAGCAAACTCTCATCCCTTTTCTGTCCAGCTCTCTAATGCAAGAGTTAACCGTTACTCCCAGTCTTTCATTTATGCAACTGGTCAGCTCTGGAACTGTCTCCCTCTGTCTGTATTTCCTGCTGCCTATGATCTCCAGTCTTTCAAACGCAGTGTGTCCAGGCATCTCCAAATGATCGGATCTTGAATTTGGCTCTCTATTGTATTTTGTTTTTCTCTTGGAGGGAACTGTTACTGCGGGCCATGGCCTTTGGTTCCTTCTTCCTCGCATTAAAAAAAAAAAAAAAAAAAAAAAAAAAAGATCAGAGCAGGTTAGGAAAACATCAGTGATAAGTCACCAGGCCGTGCCATGATCTGCTCCCACGCTCTCGTTTATAGGATATACAGATTACTCAGACCAGTAGAATAGAAGATGCCCAGGCAGCGGGACATCTCCAGTTGTAGCTGTAAACTACAATAGTTTCAGAAGGCATCCTGGTGGATTTTCTCAACCTGCATCTCCTGTGTTTGTCTGCTGTCACTCAACTCCTTCCAGACATACACTTGTCTCAGAGTCCTAATCTCATGAACTGTTATATAATTGGTGACAGCAGTGGGATATGTACCTACGCCTCCGAACAGACTGGTGTTCCTTCACACCTGCTCCAGAGATACCAGTTTTCCCAAGTCACTTGGAACATGTGCAATACTTCTAGCATTGTACATTGTCATCTGCTAGTGTTACCTGTCTGAACGTTTCTGCCAATCACTCGAAGGTTCTGGTCTTTGCATTGCTCCAGATTATTGTTCCATATATTCAAATTCTCTGTCTATAATACCCAACTTGACGACATTGTGCCACTTGTTCTCATAATTTTGAAATCTTGTGCCTATAAACATCTCTTCTATTTTCCCCGTTGTTGATGTAAATATTTCCTCTTCTCAGTTGAACATGACTGATTACCGAAACAGTACTGACTTTATGGGTATTCAGATGTCTCATTTCCTTCATCATCCTTTCTTGAGCCCTCATTTTGTGTATTCTCCTATTGCTTTCACCCTAGTAGGATTCTTGATGATAGTGATTCTTGTTCACTGCTGTGTCAAACATATGGAAACATGACTCCACGTATTTAGGGTGGAAACTAAACTAGTTAAGTCAGAAAAAACAGTGAAATTTGCTAAAGCTGGAAATGATGTGAAGAATAGGCAGCCTAATTCCGAATTTGAGGTGGTCTAGGTGGGAACATGACAGTATTTACACCCATTGCCCAGTCACCTCTGTCAGCACCTCAGGCAACCACCAACTACACCACCATCAGTTCAACATTTGCAGTGTTGCTTTATGTGTGGACGTGAAATTACTCGAGTTGCTCCTTCCTGTGAACATTCACCACAGTTTATTAATGGGTGCATTGAACATTCTTGAAAAATCTAGAACGTTTGCTTTACATTATATAATAAGTTGGACAAGACTCACTGCATTCTGAACATACTGTGTTCCTTATTAGCAAGTTATTATGAGACTTTGCGTCTTCAAGATGACATTAAAAATCCTTAATAACCAATTATTATGTTAATATAGTTTTATTACTTATCACAATAATGTATAAATATTTTTAATCAATCATGCAATCATCTTATATTTGCTCCTGTATATCCACTGATCTTTGTTGTTACCCAGATTATAGTTATTCACTTTTACTCTATCATATTATTAATTAACAGATGAAATTGCCATGTTTTTTCACTGTGCACATTAATTACATTTCTTTTATTCCTTGATACCGAATTTCATGTAGACTCCTCTCATTATTTCCTTAATTTACAAATTGTCTTTTACTTAGATATTTCCTTCTTAACTAGTATGTAGTCTTTTTCATTAGTATTGTGGCCACCTTTTCATATTGATATATAATCTTATTATACATTTATATTGCCAATATTATTCTAGTATTTTAATTATCTTTTAATAATCTCTGCTTCTATCACATGTTGGGAGACACTTCGTCTACCCGGGGGGAAATTGTTACATGTACATCTTTTGATGTATAATTAATTGTATGACTGATGTATTGCTGTTGTATAATACAGTTTTAAGAATGCGCAGTGTAGGTGCTGAGAGCTTGTTGTGACTAGATCTGAGTATACGCAAGTTAGTAAAATGACAGCGTGTGACCAGGCAATGCTCACCCCATGGCCTGTTCCCATGCTCTCGCTCATAGGATATACAGAGCACACAGACCAGCAGGATAGAAGACGCCCTGGCCGTGGGACGATGTCAGACGTAGCTGTAAACTCCAATAAATGGAGAGGGCATCGTGGCAGTTTCTAAACCTGCATCTCGTGTGTTTGCTGTCACTCAATTCCTGCTAGACACACATTTGTCCTAGAGTTCAAATCTCAAGAACTGTTATACGTGTACTAGTCAAAGGTCAAGATCCTTGGACAGAGACAACAGAACCAGTTTAATCTGATTTGAAACAAATTTGATGGAAGGGTAAAGTGTTATGGAAGATTAAGTTTTTCGATAACCGAGAGCATTGTGTCGAAGGTCAAGGTCACAGGGCAATCTCAAATAATTGGAAGTTAGACTAGCAGGTTAGAGCGAGTGTTGCATTTTCTTACTGCTCCTTCTTGTTTTGGTTTTGTTTCGTTCTATCTTTCTACCACCAGGCATTTTTGTGGAGCTGGTTTAATGTATTCCTCCCATTGATCGTCACAGACCCCCATCCCTTACCTTGCATTTGCACTCCTTTTATCCTCTAATTGTAGGATCTGGTGGCTTTGACGTTTTCCGGGAAATCCGTTTGTGTTATAATGAGGTTTTGCACAGGCTTTCATGCATTTCTTATAATGTGGAGGTAATGGACGGCCGAGAGTGGAAGATATTTTATATATATTTTTTAAATACCTTAGATGTTTAAGAGGCTCAGATGTAAGAATACGTTTTCTAGGTTCACGTGAGAGGAAGGTGAAGGCAGGATGTGCTAAGAGTGGGAAGGATGAAAACAGTACGAATTTTGGAGCATCATTTTGGAGACCATAACTGAATTGTGACTAATATATTTTTTTGATTTCCACGTTGTCGTTTCTTGCAAATATCCGCTTTTTGTCTAAGGTGTACAATCCCTCTCGTCAATCATTCTAAAATTATAACATAAATTTACGAGTTTTTAAATAATATGTAGCAAGTGCTTACCAAATGGGTGGTGGCGGGATCGTTGATTTTGAGATGTCCAGACTGATCCCAGCTGGGGCAACAGTTTCAGAATTTGGATTTCATTAACACCCGTCAGTCTGGTGACGTGTTTACTATATTCACGGCGCGCGACTCTGTGGTTGTTATTATCGTGCTCTGACAACCCACCATTCAAAAGTGCGTCTGATTTCGTGTATAACATGAGACGTATGTGATTCGTGTATAATATGTCCATGTAAAATAATATTCGTGTATGATATATTCGTGCATAATAATATGATTCGTGTATAATGTCATACGAAATCAGATGCACTTTTGAATGGCAGGTTGCCAGGGTACGATAATCACAACCTCAGAGTCGTGCGCCGCGACTGTGGTTTAGCCTACCTTCTCTGACTTCTGATAATGTAATTCAAATTTTGGAGAAATCTTGAAGGGGAATGGTAAATGAAGATTATATCCAACTTCTTCGTTTCGAAAAGTTTCAACAATGCTTGATTAAATAACCTGGGAAGAGCAGGAATAAAATGAAAAGTACTTTGCTGAATTCAAGTGGATAAAACAGTCATCAAAATACCACTATTAATACTGTCACAGCAGTATTCATCCAGGCAGACCGACAGTGTTTTAGTACAGAGGATCCCTCGTTAGTCCCACACTGGTGACATGGTAGGGTGTGTCTGTATCTGCCAGTGATGCATAGGAAGACGGCTGTACATAACACGACCGCTGATTACTATACATCCAGTATTCATTACATAACTAAGCAATTGTGACATTACTCCTCTGTCTGTCTGTCTGTCTGTCTGTCTGTCTGTCTCTCTCTCTCTCTCTCTCTCTCTCTCTCTCTCTCTCTCTCTCTCCAAACCATGTTATTCTTCCAGTATTAATGTTCTCTCTTTTTCCTCTGGAACCATATTAGACCTTAAAGATATATAAGATTATTTTTTTTTTTACAGCATCCTGTTAAATATCTGTTAATCATAGCCACCACCCTCATCTTACCCTAATTCTCAGCATCATACATTTAAGTAACTGGTAGGATTTAGCAACAGGATATAGAAAAACACATAAATTACAACTATCGGTTTCATCAAAGTGTACAGTTTAGAAAGACCCCAGGCAGAGAAGGAGATAAAGAAGGTTATATTTACCACCACCATTAGGAAAGCAATATAGCATAAAGAATAAAGATGTCTTGAGAATTAGAAAAATAACCGACATCCTCGAGTTGAGGTGACGAATCACCCATACAAAACCCTCCCC
This sequence comes from Coenobita brevimanus, assembly GCF_032717465.1. Lineage (NCBI taxonomy): Eukaryota > Metazoa > Arthropoda > Malacostraca > Decapoda > Coenobitidae > Coenobita > Coenobita brevimanus. The sequence goes on along the minus strand of NC_137062.1, from coordinate 19,523,032 downwards.
CTCCCCAGCACACACACACACACACACACACACACACACACACACACACACACACACACATACACACATACACACACACACACACACACACACACACACACACACACCGGCTTGTATTACCAGGATGACGTTGGTGGGCCTCGCGAGAAATGTGGTGGCCGGTTGGATGTGGGTTCAGGAGAATGAAACAGCGGTGATGGTGTGTGCTGAGACAGCCGCTTAGGGGTGGATGTTGGGACAGTAAAAGATGATGGGGAAACAAACTGGATTAGAGAAAAAATAAAACGAAAGAGCTGTTTAAAAGAAAAGACAGACAGCAGGATAAAAAATAAATGGAAAATAGTATTGTTAATGACAAGGGGAAAAATGAGATATCACTGTATGTAAATTGTGCCCTGACTGTAGAAGAGAGAGAGAGAGAGAGAGAGAGAGAGAGAGAGAGAGAAACATACAAAGTGATGCGGGCAAAAAGGACACAGTTTTGTACCTAAAATATAAAATTAAAGATGATGCAGAACAAGTTAATATCGGCTGTAGTTTACCAGCATCACAATACAAAAACGTAATATTTTCTCAGATGGTACACGGAGGTAAGTACTGACATTATCCCACAATACATCATAATATCCTTTGTCTTTTCGTTCACCTAATACCAAAATAATTGTATCAAAGATTAGGTTTGCCAGCGTTCCACACTACCCCTCATTACAGTCACATTTATTTCTGATGGTCTTGCACAAATCATGTTAAATGTTCTCCACCCCCCCGCCTGAGATATAGAAGATTCCATCTTAGCTGCAAATATACTGTAATTGTGGCTGCAGAATGTTGCCGCTCAGAACAAAACTGGTGGGCACTAGCGCTGACCCACCACCTAAGATTTTCCTCTTTCAGAGAGACCTGTAAATGGTACCTTAACTGACCCACTTCTTTAAAAGCAAACACAAGATATTTTACTTGGAACATGTACGTGTCACTTGAAAACATGATGAACATTGTACATATTCAAGGAGGCGGAGGAGAAAACTAATTAACCTCACCATTTTAGGGTACCATAAATTATAGGCTTCTTGGCAAGAATTGGTTTGCATAATTTTTAAGTTTTCTGTATACTACCATCATCAGGTAATTTCAATGTTCATCAGCTTTCATGCAGATCAACAGGTTTAGCGTCTGTGAACATGCATTAGGAAAATTATTGAGATACAGTAGTGTTCTAGGGCTGGAATAAAAAATGTTAGAAAATACTAAAGCTCCACCTCACCTATACTGTTGGGAGGTAGTGATCAGGTGGTACGGTAATGGACTAATGAGTGAAATTATGTGAGATCGATCCAGGGCTGAGGCAGGGAGCAGTCTGGAATTTCATGCAAGACCCACTGACATGTTACAAAAAATCCCCAACCAATACAGTCAAAAATATCTTGAATGAGACAGCCCTAACATGAGAGGAAATGACTTCAAGGCACCGGCTGTGTGGATGTGAGACGTGAAAGAATCACACACACACACACACACACACACACACACACACACACACACACACACACACACACACACACACACACACACACACACACACACACACACGTAAACGCAGGTGACGTCACATAAATCTCATAGTTTGACCATTATTTACCAGAGTTTGTTTATCTGTCGGTCATATAAACGTCAATTATCCTTTCTTCAGTTGTTCTCTTGAGGCCATATCTGTACGGTTTGCATGTGTTGAGTTACAGGTTACTGAGGCAGGCAAGGTTTGGTTTGGTTATGGTGTGTGGTGGTGGTGTTGAGTTACAGGTTACTGAGGCAGGCAAGGTTTGGTTTGGTTATGGTGTGTGGTGGTGGTGTTGAGTTACAGGTTACTGAGGCAGGCAAGGTTTGGTTTGGTTATGGTGTGTGGTGGTGGTGTTGAGTTACAGGTTACTGAGGCAGGCAAGGTTTGGTTTGGTTATGGTGTGTGGTGGTGGTGTTGAGTTACAGGTTACTGAGGCAGGCAAGGTTTGGTTTGGTTATGGTGTGTGGTGGTGGTGTTGAGTTACAGGTTACTGAGGCAGGCAAGGTTTGGTTTGGTTATGGTGTTTTGTGGTGGTGTTGAGTTACAGGTTACTGAGGCAGGCAAGGTTTGGTTTGGTTATACTGTGTGGTGGTGGTGCCGAGTCATATGTTACTGAGGCAGGCAAGGTTTCGCTAAGGTTTGCCGCGGTGGTGGTGGTGATGATTAATATTACTATTGCTGAACACAAAGCTAACTACGAGCAGCGTGTGATGTGATCCTCAACTCGATGAATGAGTGTGGAGCAAGAATAGTAGTGTACAGTATATTTGTAGCTACGATCATGGAAGCTTATTACCTCTCCGCCGTCATCTTTTCACTCATCGTCTCTACCTCTTTCTGTCGTCTTAGCCCAGGGCGAGAAATAAAATTTGTAGTGTTGTAGAGTAATAGTCTTTGCTTACCTCTCTCTCTCTCTCTCTCTCTCTCTCTCTCTCTCTCTCTCTCTCTCTCTGTTGTAAAGTAGATGTCTTTTACTTTTTTATGCGCCGTGGTTACTTTTTGAATATAAAATAAACATTTCCTTGAATTTCTCTCAAACCTGAGTACCATGTGCTTTAGGTGGGTAGATAATGTATTGTATTGAAAGATTTTTACAACATACCCACTAACAGTATGTTCTCACCAGTATAATGCAGAAGTGAACAAATGGCACATAATTTTTACTGTTCCACAACCTTAGCAAATTATGATTTCCAGCAGAGAGAAATGTGCCAGAAGCATACAAGGACAACGGTGTAAATCGCATCATGCTGTTTCTTTCATCGAAAACATGGCTATCCGGCCATATTAATAGCTGTACAACTGAATAGGCATAGTGGAAGGAAAGTAATTAGAAACGCTGTGCTGTGTCGCTGACTTTATGGTTCCATTCTGTGATATTGTACATAACTGTGAGGATGATAGTTTTGATTCTGCAATTGCCAGTAATAATTGATCGCTCCAATCCAATCTCATTCCTCCCCCCATTCCATTCCTTCAACCCCCTTTTTTTTTTTTTTTAATCCGTCAATCCACCTCTCAAGAAGCGAGTCTTCCCTCCGTCAGATAAGGGCCCACCTGCCTCTGGGCTCTTGAGGTGTGAGTGGTCTGGACGGTGGCGTCATTAGCTCTGATAGTTCAACCTGAGTTTTCCTATATTTCGGTTCCTACCACTGTCACCCAACTGCGGCAGTAATTCTTTACCGTGGAACGATTGTCACGCAGCTCAGATACTTGTGTGCACAAATTGCTTCAGTCTGTACACCCACTCCCAAATTTACACTTACACACCTATCTCTCATACAAAGCATTCCTATAATTTCTCCCAGCGTTTGCCTACTTCTTGTACAGTCGCGAGCAGCAATCGGTATCCCCCCTCTTGGCTGAAGCTATGGCCAGAGGAGAGCAGGGAACCGAACAACCTCTCCCGCCACCCGCCACCCCCACCAACGGACTGTAACATATCATATATTATTGGAATAACACATCCACTTGACATGGGCAAATTATTTAGTGACGTTAAAATCAGTGTATTTTTTAGATTTATGGTTGTTTCTAATTTTTTCATCTGCCTTTATATGAATTTGATATCTCCATAATGCCACATTAACACATTATTGCAGGTTACCTCCTGGTGTGTTATTGACGGTATTGGTAATTAACGTGAATGTTAAATTATAGATATGAACACAATACGTCGGTCCTAACACGCCGACCCAGCAACTTTCTTAACGGGGCTGGGAGGTTTTGAGGGTTGGGGTGGGGGTGGGGTTTTGGGTGTGGGGAATGGGGGTGAGGGTGAGGGTGGGGATGGGGGGTGACGGGAGAGGTTGTTCGATTCCCTGCTCTTCTCTGGCCATGGCTTCAGCCAAGAGGGGAGATACCGATTGCTGCTCGCGACTGTACGTACACTTACTCATTATCAGACTCTCCTTCTGTCACTTTGTCATCATTATTCTCTCGACCGGACGGAGTCCGACAAGGTATTGTTTTTGGTCGAGTTTGTATGTTTGTTTGTTCCTTTCTTTGTTTATTAGCTGCATTACGGAAAAACGGCTAAATGAAATTACATGAAACTTTCAGGATATGTGGGCACTGGTCCCAAAAGAAAGTGATTAAATTCTGGAGGTAATCGAGTGACCCTGAAAGGCCAAAATCAAGGCCCCGGATAATCAGAGAGCGCTTGGAAATGATTGAAGATAGAGATATTTATTGGTGGAACTTACAGGAATTCGTAATATGGGCTTTCATTTGACACCAAGATTTTTGACCTTGAATGATCTTGAAAGGTCAAACTAAAGGTCACAGATATTCAGGGAGCTATAACTTGAAACTGATTGAAGATAAAGAGATACTTACAAATATCAACATATAGGAAATCCCATATGGGTATTTAATTGGTACCTTGACCTATGACCATGTGACCTTGAAAGGTCAAACTCAAGGTCACTGATATTCAGGGGGCTATATCTCTAAACTCGTTGAAGATAAAGATATTTACTATTACCAAGATATAGGAAGTCTCATATGGGCTTTCAGTTAGCAGCATGACCTTTGACCCTGAGTGACCTTGAAAGGGAAAATGCAAGATCACGGATTTTCAGAGGGATTTACTCAAAAACATTTGCGCCATTACCTTAAACTTTAATTGTGCACTGACACTAAATGGCAGAAACGAGTCAGTATTTAACAGCAATAAAATGACTGCTGCTGGGCAAGGTTTGTTGTGCCTGGCACCACTTGTTAAAAGTAACAGCGTCATATGTAAGTGAACAGGAGGACAAAACAAACTTTTCATATGCCGTCCTACTGGGTGTTCCTGCTTTGTCCAACCCAGAAATGTAAGGAATTTCACCTCTCCATCTGGTTCTCTGACTGTCTCTACAATATCTCGTCTCTGAATGGTCAAGTGTTATGTTAGTTTCTACCTTATCCGTAGAAAAGACCTACCTTTAGACAGGAACTGTCTGACATGTAGCCTGAAGTACTGTAGTTCATTATCATTTTTCGAGATCCAGTTCAGTTCACACTTCCAATTTACTCCTCACTCACACAACCGCACGCGATCCACTTTCCAAATGCTCAACAACATTCACTCCCTCACGCCCATGCATCAGGTCCCTCCCTGCAGTGCCAGTAGTGGAAATTTACGGGACTAGCAGGCGCTCCATTTTCGGTCATCCATATATTCGAATAAGAGGAGGGATAAGAGGAGAAAAGGAGTTGTATGCCAAAACATGGGTGGAAGGCAACACAGAGGAATGAACTTAAACTCTCTAATTCTCTGTCGCTTGGGTCTTCACGATACTAAATCGATATGCTAAAAAAAAAAAAAAAGTAAAAATGAGAACTGAGAAATTCCAGCTCTTTCCTGTGTATTCCCTTCCATCACGTTTATCACCTTGTCACACTGAATTCGTCAAAAAACGAGGATAACAGGCTGGAGTGAAAAGGAAGAGACAGTAGGAGGAGAAAGATAGAGAGAAAATAAGAAGACGAAGGGTTGAGAGAGAGAGAGAGAGAGAGAGAGAGAGAGACGTATATGAGTGGGGAGAAGAGGTGGAGGGATAGAGACGGGAGGAGAGAAAGGGGATATGCATTAAAAGCGTAGGAAGCTGAAGGAGAGAAAGAAATATATAGCAAAGAACGTGGAAGAGAGGAGAAGGAAAGAATATATAATGGATGGGGAAAATTTGACATAGAACAGCAATGGCAGCAGTTTCTTCACCCATTGCTGACAGCGTTATCAGGAACTTTAATACGAATAGGTTCTGGAAAACACTCTTTACTTATTCCTTTTCATATTTTAAATATTTTTCTTGGGTTATGTGCTAGATGTCTGTCATCTTTTGGCGGGTAGGAAAGAGTAAAGAAGAGCTGAAAAGAAGATCCGTACACCCTTAAGATTCGTTACTGTAGAAGTGCAAACGAATTTAGAAGTATCGTTAAAACTGTTATCAAAATAAATGCTGATCTCTCTCTCTCTCTCTCTCTCTCTCTCTCTCTCTCTCTCTCTCTCTCTCTCTCTCTCTCTCTCTCTCTCTCTCTCTCTCTCTCTCTCATGTTTTCCACACTGGTTGCTGCAATAAACAAGTTTCAGCTGGCTTAAAGTTCTTTTAGTCAAGTTTAGGTTTGGAATGTGGGAAATTGAGAAGCATTTCTCCTAATACTGAGGAAATAATTTGTCTGGAAGTCAGAAAAAAACATGCATAGTATTAAGTACATCATTCTTTTACTTTATCTCTCTCTACCAGGATCATTCTTGGCTGAGGTAAAGTTGTCCGGTGATAGCCTGAACAAGATACTAATGTGTACCAACAGCAGAGAATGTGTTGGTAGAGATAATTTATAATGTTCTGCTCTCTAGCATTGTTCTCAGCTGAACGAAAACTTCTAATGTAAACCAGAATACCATTCCCGACGGAAACAAACGCCTGCAAACGGTTAGTATTATTTTTTTCTACAACATAAATGCTATGTGTGAAACCAAATATCTATAGCGTGAGAAGTTTCTGTGGTTTTCTGAAAGTCGGCATAGTGGTGGAATCTTGGTGCAGTTGCAACCTTCAGCAAACTTTGGTGGCGGTGCTGCTGCATACCTTGTGTGATTCGTTGGTTGCCGCAGCCAGGGTGGAAAATTACGTGTGCCAGGTAAACAGGGGAGGTATGAGAGGAATATACACAGAGTGGAGGGAGGGAGGGAGGTAGAAAGGGAGGAGATGATGGAGGTAAGGGAGATATATAGACACAACAGCGAGTGGGAAAGGTGTGGAGTACGAGAAAGCAGAGAGGCAGGAATTGAGGGAGGCCGGTTGGAGAGAAGAATATATGCACAGTGTGAGGAGATAGAAGAGGGAGGAATATAAACACAGTGGAGGAAGGGAGAAAAGAGAGCAATATAGACACAGTGGAGAGAGATAATATCTACATCTAGCTATCTAGCTAGTTAGATAGATAGATAGATAGACAGTTACATAGATAAATAGATAGATATCGACACAGTGGGGGAAGAAGAGAACGGACCTGCCCCCACCGTGTTATCTTTCAATATTTTCCCCATTATCTCCTGGAATGTTGCCTGCCTCTTGGCACGTCCCATAACTTTGCCTCCCGCACCTCACTTCACTCCAACTCGCACACACCACTCCAGCAAAAAAAAAAAAAATCTCAATGTATACGAGGGGGATTGGCAACCACTTAAAATAAGAGCTGTGAATAGTAAGTGTATTATTACGCACACCTTATTTACGTCCATTTCATGCTGATTTTCTTTACACTACATTAATAACATAAAAATGAATACTGCCAACACATATACAAATATAAACTGTTAAGGAAATTGCTAAGGTGTCTGCTGACATGACAATACTACGTTTTAAGTGTGTGTGTGTGTGTGTGTGTGTGTGTGTGTGTGTGTGTGTGTGTGTGTGTGTGTGTGTGAGAGAGAGAGAGAGAGAGAGAGATATGTGGCAAAAGTCTGTTGGCAGCAACATCGCCTACAACGTTGTGCTGTCCCAGTGTTAAAATGTCAGTCTATTTTTCCAAGTCAGTCTAATACGACAATCGATTAGCATGACTAATTACATGTCGTTAGGTAATATGTTGGAAAAGACACACACACACACACACACACACACACACACACACACACACACACACACACACACACACACACACACACGTCCGTGCAAGTAGTACAGACAACAGCTGGTAAGGCTTGCTGTTTCGACAGTTGGTGGGACGAGTCACACAAGTGTCCTTTAAGAGGAAATGTTAGCTGTACCATACGTAATTATCACATTTTTAGTTATACCATTACAGTACCAATTACAGTCAGTGATAATTAAGCAATAATATAACTGTAAATTGCCACAAGACTGAATTTATCTTCGTGACATGGACATGGGCACATAAATCTTTTGTTGCCTATAAGCACTGGATTTAATCTGTTTTAGGGGGAAAAGAACGTGGAAAAATAAGGTGGAGGCGAGTAAAGTCGAGAAAGATTGGAGGAACATTAACTGAGGGAGGGTGAATGTGGGACGCGGGTTATACAACCCGAAAAAGGAAGGTGAACGAACCACACACACACACACACACACACACACACACACACACACACACACACACACGCAAACAAACAACGGAATCAGGAACGGAATGGAGGGAAGGTAAGGCGTGGCCATGAGCATCAGTTGCTGGTTGGGAAGGGGGATGCGATCCCAGAAACGAAAGAACAATTGCATATACAATGAAGGAAAATAAGAAATGTCAGCACTGCACACCTGATAATATGTCAACGTCTGGAACACAAACCCTACACTATGTGATGGCAACATACTCTTGCACTGACTGGAACTGACTAACCAATGAAAGGGGCATGATTATGCTTGAAGGTAATTATCTATAGGACAAGCTTTCTTCACATGTAATACATCTTATGAAAATACATTTTATACTAAACGAGCAGCTGGTAATAAAAGATAATTATTAGTTTAATGTCTTTGCAGAAAAAAATACAACTTCTTAACCTCAATTTCTTTGTAGAGTAAATTCTATGAGATCCTGGTCATTAGTACACTTTTACTTTACTGTAAATTACACAAACAAAAGAGACGCATGAGGCAACCTTGCTGTAGGCCAAAATAACTATTTGTTTCCTGATGACTGATGGTTTTGTATTTTCTTACAAAGCTCATAGTAATCTTGAAAGGAAAGGAAATACATAAATGTTATGCGGTTTTCTGAAAGACAATTGATGGCTGACTGCTTACTAAGCTTTATTATAGTACCAAAGCTTTGTGCTCTGCTGAAGCTCCCAACATGTAGCCGCCAAGTCGTCTGTTTGGATACAGCCAAACTTGTCCGAGACATGTGACTTACAAGAGGAAACGAGGCACAAATTTCAGTCTAAGGTTTAGTCTGTTGTCCGTGCAACAACTTTCCCCCAGTGCTTTGTTTCGTCTTGTCGATCACATGTTCAGTATAAATGTGGCCACAGCCTTTATTTTGCATGATGGGAAATGTGTACCAGATATACCGCTGTTCTGGCATGATATTCATATTATATTTTCTTATTGTCAGGATTCATAATTAGCTTTCATTAGATAAACTGTTCTTTCCATCGCTCCCTCCCGTCAGCCCTTAGGTTTGCAATTATTCTTGTTTTTTATAGTTTGCAGTCACATTACTTAGTGGATTAATAATGAGTATTATGCAGGGTTAATAAAGAGAGGAAATCAGTAACTTTATATTCGGGGCTTCATCAAAATTACATTACTTGGTAATTTCGAGGGCGCACTTATCAATATCTATCTATCTATCTATATACCTAGGCTGCTTCCCCCAAGGAAAGGGAGGTAGCCGAGACAGGACGACTCACTCTCCATTTACTCATCCATTCAAACACATTCATTCGCATCTTAGCCCCAAAGGGGAGAACGGACAGATCCTCACCGCATCACACCGCACAAGGGTCAACTGCGCAATGCAAGCAGTGACATCCACAGCAGGGCCCGACAGCAGAACTGGTTTACCCCTGCCACATCATAACAGACCCATCCCCTTACCCGCACCTGACCTGACTAGCTGATCAGACCAAATGCGGGAGAATATCCCCTCAGGGCTGCGTCATCACTTATTCATTCACAATTTCTCTCCATTTATTTCTGTCACGCACAGCCACTCTTCCTTCCTCAACGGACATCCCTCTTGCATCCAGCGCTCTCTTCACACTGTCCATCCATCCTATTCGTGGTCTTCCTCTCAGTCTTACACCTCTCACATCAGATCTAGTTATCTTTTTCACCAATCGCTCATTATCCATTCTCTCCATATGCCCAAACCATTGCAACACCCTCTGCTCAACTCTACCAGCCATCTCCCGAACAACTCCAGTTCTCCTTCGCACTTCATCATTTCGCACTCGATCCATACGCGTCACTCCACACATACTCCTCAGACATCTCATCTCCATTACATTCAAACTTTTCCTCTCTGCTACACCCATATTCCATGTTTCAGCCCCATATAACGCAGTCGGTACCACAACACCCTCATACAGCCTTCTCTTTACATCCATTCTAAGCGAACGACATTTAAACACTTTTTTCATTCCTCCCAGCACCTTTCCTACTTCATTTATTCTAAACTTCACTTCTGCATCTATTCTTCCATCCACAGCAACATGTGACCCTAGATATTTAAAACAATCTACCTCCTCAAGCAACTCACCATTCAAAACTATATTCATCCCCCTACCATCTATCAACCTCGTACACTTCATCACTTTACTCTTATTCTCATTTACTTTCAATTTCCTCCTTTCACACACCCTTCCAAACTCCTCTACCAACTGTCTCAATCTCTCCTCTGAATCAGTCACCAGTGCAGTATCATCTGCAAACAGCAGCTGCTTCAGATTCCACTCTCCTCCATCAACATTTACCAGACTCAGACCACCTAAAACTCTTGCATTCACCTCCCTTACAACACCATCCATGTAAATATTAAACAACCAAGGCGACATCACACATCCCTGTCGCAGCCCCACTCTCACGGGAAACCAATCACTCACAGAATTTCCCACTCTTACACACGCTCTACTATTTACATAAAAACTTTTCACCCCTTTTAGTAACCTACCATCAAGTCCATACAATCTTAAAACAGTCCACAAAGCCTCCCTATCAATTCTATCATACGCTTTCTCTAAATCCATAAATGCCCAAAACATATCCTTGCCTTTCGCTAAATACTTTTCACACACTTGTCTCACAGCAAACACCTGATCAACGCATCCCCTCCCTCTCCTGAAGCCACACTGCTCATCACTAATCACTCCCTCTGTACCCTCTCTAACTCTCATAATTAACACTCTACCATACACTTTACCTACAACACTCAACAGACTTATACCCCTAAAGCTAGTACATTCATACTTATCACCCTTGCCTTTATACAACGGGACCACACAAGCACTTGCCCAGTCAATTGGCACCATACCTTTCTCAAAGCACACATTCAACAATCTTACTAACCAGTCAACAATAGTCACTCCACCACCCTTCAGGCATTCCACAGCACACACATCAATATAAACAAGGTAAATACTATATACCATGAAGTATTCTGATTAATATATAATCATACATAAAAATGCATTATGTTTACTATTCTTCTCTTATTTCGGGTACATCATCTCATAGCAGTCTCTCATCCTTCTCTCCTAAACAGTCCTGGTCTTTGAAAATAATATTGGATCCACTGCGTCAGTCATACGCATCCCATGTAACTTTTATCCAATACTGATAACCAATAACCTGACATGGTTGGCGATTGATTGCACTCAAGGCAATATCAATTGCCTGTTGTTCTAACATTAGCATCCTGTGACCCTAAATTCGGCATCCTGTGGTCTTAACCATGGCATCCTGTGGTTTTGACCTTGGGAACCGGTGATGCTAACCTTGGCATTCTACAAAGAAAAAAGGTAATGTGATTGGGAAAGGAGGATATACAGAAAGTTGTATACAGCTGGCTTGGAAGAGAGCCGGCAAAGACAATGAAAATGGAAAAAGAGAATAAGAAGAAGGTGAATTATTCTAGAGCGAAGGACGGAGCTTATAGGGGAAAAAGGATCTCAAGAACACCGATAACCATCTTTATACACTACTATCCACAAAGTGTAGTCGTGCCAACTTGTCTCACCGTCTCACTACTGCTTTACGCCATCCCCCTCATACCACCCACTCCATGCAACCAACACACTTATTTTATCTCCTTTACGAATGACTTGTACCCTGCTTGTCTACCTACCCACTTGTCCTGCCATCCACCATCATCCAAGCCTATCCTGTCAGCTCCTCCCACCCCCTCTCCGTCCTTCCCTTCTCTCACCCTCCTTACCTCCTTCACTCCTCTCCTCCTTTTTGACTCCTCTCTCCCTCCACCTCTCTTTCCCTTCATCGCTCACCTCCTCCCTCTCTTTCTCTCTGTCTGTCTGTCTGTCTGTCTGTCTCTGTCTGTCTGTCTGTCTCTCTCTCTCTCTCTCTCTCTCTCTCTCTCTCTCTCTCTCTCTCTCTCTCTCAGGTACCAAAAGGATGTATAAGCATGTATATGTTAAATATTTCGCTCCTCCTGCTTCCATGTATAATATTTCAGAACTCTTTTTCGTTCCAGATTTCTTTAATATAATTCCCTCCTGTGAAGTAACAAAATTTCACCCATTCAGGCAGCGACACACAGATCGAGAATTGTATATTGTGCACACAGTACAGGTAAGAACTGTGTGAAACTGACTAGACGTGGGGGTAAAAACCATTGTGAAAACTGAAGCTCATCTGCAAAGAAAAATACTCTCCAATATTATGTGTTGGATACTTATGCCTGTGAGGTGAATTCATGATTCCTGGGCTTGAATGGTGAGTAAATGAGTGTGTGGCCCAGTTCACATGGCGTGCTGTTAATTATTTCTCCCACTATCTTATCTTCTTTTTTTCCTTGCTTTCTGGACTATACCTTTTCCCTTCCTAAAGCGAAAATAGAGGAAAGTGAAGTTAATGATGATTGTGATGATGATGATGATGAGGTATAATAGCTGTTTCTGGGTGTAAGGGTTCTTTGTGCTTAATTACTAGAGCACTGGATTAATGCTTTTGTCTGTGCATCTCTGATGCAAAACTATCAAATTATTCGAGAACCTGTGTTCCAATAACTTTCATAACACATCCGTCTCATTTACATTTTTGCCTCTGAAGTTTAAGGCTGAATGATATTTGTGCGGGGTTTATATCATGCCACCTAGGATTATATTTATCCTTAGATACCTTCCAGCCGTCGCCGCATTGTTCCCTAATGGAAATAAAATTCACATTTCGCTATGGTAAGACATTCAGTTGCATAGTACTTGGTAAAGGTGGTAAGGGCCCAGGGCAAGGCTGCCGTTGTCCACAACACGTGTGACACAGGGTTGTACTCTGGCCGGCCATGGAGCTTCCTTACCACCCCTTCCCCACCAGTTTATTGCAGCACACAGTGAGCTAATATTCTTGAGTTTTTCTGTTTATGTAATGTATGTCAGTAATAGGAAGATGGAGAAGGAATAGTAAAGAATATGCAGGTGAGATAGGCAATTTATATCGCTAAGAAAGAGGTGTTAGGGAGCCTCCTTAGCCCACCAGAATATGGCCCACTGCCACTGCACATCCCTGCTCACCCCCTCACCTCTCACCCTGGAGATGGAGAGGGACACCTTCACGTGGTGGCACCGACATAAATATTGGGCTCCGTTGCCCGGTTGTATATACGAGTTCGTCCCTCAACTCCTCTTAGTAGTCGAAGGATGTTGTACTGAGGGAGGAAGGAACTTCAGCCTGCACTTCACCGGATTTACGTACGGAAGAATCTAGGCCACCACCACCAACAACAACAACATAAGGAATACCTTCCCCACGTCCGTCCTGGCAGAAGGACAAGTTCTGTACGATCTCAGCTATCTGCTGATATTCTCATTCACTAGAGCTGTCTATTTATTTCTCCAGTATTACCTGAACTCTTGCAAGAAGGTGTTGTACTGGGTCTCTCTCAGGTGCACTTGACCGAAAAGTTTAACCTCGTGATCGAAGGTTCTCGAACAAGCGTTACTGTTGTTCGCGATCATTCCTAGCGAAAATTTTAATTTTCTTCATGGATAGTGTTTTTATTTGTATAAAATTCCCTTTTCTGGATGGCAGGATATTAGCGTCAGGCAGGCACATGCATGAACAGTTACTGGATATTACTGTATTATTAAACACCGTCCAGTTTCAGTATGTAAAGAGAAATAACTTTAATTTTTCTAATGTACTTTAAAACACCCGTACGCATTGCTAATTGAAACATGACGGTCCTCTTCCTCCAGCCCTTGACCCACCTCTATATTAAGCTCTTTCTGCATAGGGATATTAACTTCATCAATATGGTGTCGCCTTTTCATCGTATTCTGGCGACCACCACACGATTCTCTTCAGTCTGGAGGACAATCATCAGGTGCAGGGATGATATGTTGTGAAGAATGATAACTCATAATAAAGAAAGATGCTCAAGTTAAAATCATTAAGTCCTTAGGTTTAGTCAACGAATATGAAATAATTTAGAGGAAAATTTGGAAAAAGGTTTGGTGGAAGTTTTCATAAGTGACTCCTTTTGATGCAAATGCGGTAGTCAGTGAGGATAATCGAGTTACAGGTTTGCGAATTTCGTTGTATCACCAACATCATCATTACTCTTTCCTAAGTTTCATTATCATCATAATATATTCTGTCACCAGCACTACAACCCCCACCGTCACTAGCATCGTCGTCATCATCATCATCATCATCATCATCATCACAACTCTCTTTCCTAACTATATATAATTATCAAAACACCACCACCACCACCACCATGCACTCTCTCACTGTTACATAGGATAGGAGGGATTCAGAAATCAGAGCAGGAGTAATGGTTATCAGAATCTATAAGACTGTATCAATATAAATTGGGTAGAGGGAAAGAAAGTTGCAAGTTAGTGAAAGAAGACAGACAAAACGAGAGAGAGAGAGAGAGAGAGAGAGAGAGAGAGAGAGAGAGAGAGAGAGCTCTTCCCTCCCTTACCAAGTTCAGGGTTTTTCGTCTTCGCTTCCTTATAATTAACCGTCCTCAGGTACACCTACAGTTTCGCATACAACTTATATTAGTTATGCCTGGGTCTGTCAGACCCAGTTTTTAAAAATGCTGTGGTGTCACACATGTTTCTTATAATGAATTCCCAAGTATCCTACAATGTATTAGGTCTTATCAACTACAAAATTATGCAAATAAGTTTATGATTCACTTAACTCTACATACTTTTAGAAAATTAAAAAAAATGCCAAACCATTTTTTTTTTCCTGGGGGGGAGGGGCGCAGTCGCCATACACGAAAACATAGAACACTATGAGCCTAGCACTTGCATCACAACTTGAGGGATGGAGGACCTTCATTATGGGCATAGTGGATCCCACACAGCATAAAAACAACCTGCAAATCCGGAGAGATAAATTCTCCTACCTCTTCGGGTACACCTGGGTCTCACAGACCCGACATGCAATTCTGAGTGATATATTACAAAAGCATAAAGAGGCACGAAAGTAACCCCCCTACACCATGCATGGGCACAAAAAGTTAGGAAGCTATTGAGGACAGGGATCCCAGGCATCTATAAGTTACTGAACTATACCATCGATAAACTCCCCCGGGTCTGTCACACCCAGGTGTACCTGAGGGAGGATAATCGCATTTTTCATCATTTGCATTATAAAACTGAGTTTCCCCTGATCCTGTTTATCCTCATCCCACCACAACACCGTCTTATCAACACACCACCACACACCACAGCTACATCACACTACATCACCATTATAATACACCTCAAAGCACCACGACCCCCACAAGACCACACACTCACATCAGTAAGCTAGTATTTCATGCTCACGCTGATGTACAACACTGCAATGTCTTGTACACGACACAACACAACGTCACACAACACCGTAACATCACAGTGGCACCAGTTACCACAATTATATCTATGAATTATTACAATACAATTACAGTGATGCACAACTCAACATAACACTGAGGCCACATAAACAATACAGTTAATAGCACAACTTAACACCATCACATCACAACACCAGTTCCACTACAACAACCAGTAAAAAAAGATGAATGATGCTCACAAATCTGTCAAAGAACCTATCACAGCCAAATAAATTCTGCTGAGCGACATATGATTTTGAGAGAGAGAGAGGGGGGGAGGGGGGGAGTAGAAGGAGGACGAGGTAGGGAACAATTTTTCATCTCCTCCGTGAACTGCTGGGAAGGTAATACCATATCAACTAGTTCACTGAACTGACCAAGATACGGGACTACAGTGGCTAAAACTGTACATCGTGTGTGTGTGTGTGTGTGTGTGTGTGTGTGTGTGTAATATGGTAAATAAATCACTAATGAATAGGAGTTACAAATCCTGTCATATCACGAGGAAAAGAGACCGTATAAATCCTACACAGCTACCCATAAATCCTGACTGAGTGTTATCGTAATCACAGTGATGGTAATTGCTCAGATATTTAGCCAACTGTTTTCATAGTTCACTTTGACAACCGATTATCATCAGAAGACTCCTTGTGGCGTGTACCAGTTTACTGAATCAAAATATCTTCACTGCAATTAACTTGTATCACACATCGTCTTTATTCGTAATATTACTCAAATATTTACTTTAATATTTGGTTGTGAAGTGTTTAGCAGCTGCACGTGTAAAGGCAAACATTTATACAGGCAGTTCTAAACACAACCTAAACTTTTGCGGGCTTTAAAATGTGGCCCCTGATTCAATAATATTGTCCATTTAAACACTTTCAACCCTATAAATCAATCTGAATTATAAGCTGGTTATGGTCAAGTTACTGAGATCCTGTGAATGAAGTCCCATATCTTTGCCTTACATGCCTCCTCGTTGCTTCGCTTAACAGTGCCTCGCCGTGACCCAGATCTCTGCCTGCCCTGCCTCCCTTCCTGCCTTCCACCAGAGTTCTAGTCAGTATATTTTCTTGCTTGTCTCTACCTTGCCGTCCCATACCACCCGCCTCACCCTCCCTGTCTCCCTACATGCCTGCCGGAATCTTTCTTCCATTTGCAATTCTCTCTCTTTTCTTTCTTGCTTACCTGCCTTTCTGCCTACCTTCTTACCTACCTGCCTGCTTGCCTGTCCTTTTCTTTTCCTTCTCGCTGCTTTTTCTCTGCCTCTCTTCTTTCGTATCTGCCTGTTTATCTTTCTTCCTGTCTGCCTGCTGACCTGCCTGCTTGCCTCCCTTCCTGACATTTTACATGTGTTATCTGATTTTCAGCCCGTGTACCTCCTCTTGCACCACGACCCGTCACCCCCTTCCGTCCTACTTCACTTCCCAAGCCCTCTCTCTAATAAGATCCTTGGTGCGATCATCTTCACGTTCTACTTTATCCATATTCATTCCGCTAAGACTTTATTTCAGTTGTATGTTGGGAATTATTATGTCCACTCTTTCCATATCCTGGACTGGCTTCTCAGTCATAATGTTACTTCTGTAAAGTTTGAGAGAAGAATATTCTCTTCAGATTAATATATAAATATATATATATATATATATATATATATATATATATATATATATCTATATATATATATATATATACCTCCAGTAGCATCTTTCAGAGGAGACATTTGGTTTCTTCCCATGCCAAGCATCCACCTGTTTCCTTTCGACTTTCATATTTCTTTGAATTTCAACCCTCCTCATGTTGTACTTCCGGACATCTTCATTATTCTCTATTATTATTTTTTTTTGTTCAGTTCCTGTTTTGTGAACTCATGTTCTTACTTTTCTTTCCAAATTCCTTTGTACTATCCGAAAGTTTGCTGTTGCTCTTTAGAAATTTCCTTCCTCCTACTTGTACATGTGTTCGGTACCTGTTAGTATAAACTGCTCACCCATTTGCTCTTTGTCTTGGTCTATTTTAACCATCAACTTCGAATATTTACTCTGAGGTAACAAACAAATTCTCTCTCACAGCTACAAGATCTGACTGTTCACGTTGGATTACTCTCTGGCCTCTTGTAAGATCGGGTACCACGTTACCCCTGTTTCTTCTTGTTTACGTCTTACTTATGCCTCTTTCAGTGCAGTTATATTCTTCTCCATAATGGCGTGTGTTGTGTCAGTGTAGGTAAATTCTGTGTCATTCTTTGTTTCACTATACGGTCCATTTCAAATCCACTTCCTACACTGCTTGTCTTGAAGGAAGGCATTAATCACCTTAAATTTCACCAACAGAGCCTCTCAAGAATTCTGATAACCCAAGACCTACACCAGCCTAACCTTTCCTTTTTCGTACCTGCCATAAGTTTTATGTCTCCCATCACAAACATATGCCAGGTCATATTAGTTTCAGGGTTTCCTTTACATCTTAATAAAATTTCCTCTCTCTCTTCGAACATAAAACCAGATGTTGAAACATTTACTTGGATAATATTTTTCCCTCTCTTTATTTCTTGAATTCTATGCACTGTGCAATTCCCACGGTGTGTCTACAAATGCCCCGTTAACTGTACGTACCTGTACATAATGTCATGCATTATTTATTTATTTATTTATTTGACTAGTCATTTTACTTTACTACTATCGCTTTCAGGTTATTCAAACTGGTAGCATATACTGTAGATAAAGTATCATAGAATGTAACTTTTCCTTTTTAGTCTTTCCTGTCAAATGTGTATGTCAGTTGTTCCATGCTGCATAGTGGTTTTTCTCACTTTTTCCTGCAAGTTTTGATGTACAAAACTAGGCAGTTTTAGAACTGTCTTCCTTAATATTTATTTCCCAGTGCCTGTGACCTCCAGTAATTCAGACACAGTGTGCTCAGGTACCTTGACTAAGGATTTTCCTGAACATTCTTTGAATGGGACAGCATTCACAAACTTTCAACCTGTGTGTGTGTGTGTGTGTGTGTGTGTGTGTGTGTGTGTGTGTGTGTGTGTGTGTGTGTGTGTGTTTGCCAAAAAATAATTGATTCCTTTCCTTCCCCTAATCCATTCTTCCTATTCTTCCTTCTTCCTTCTTCCTTCTTCCTCCCACCTCTGTCCTCTTCCCCCTTTCGTTGTACGCTTCCTCTTTCTTCCCTTCTCCTCCTTCTTCATCCCTCCTCCTCCTTCTTCTTCCCCTGCCACTCATTCGCCTCAGATCCCCGGTGCCCTGACACCTTCATCCTTCAAGCTCACATTCAAGACACCTTCACACAGATCCATCTCAGGTAATAGTCACCTCAATCCTGCCACCTCCTCCCCTTCCGTCCCTCATGTCATTACCCTCCCTCATCCTTCACCCGCTGCTCGTCCTTCACCTCCTCCTTCTTTTCTTCCTTCACACAGGACTCTCACCTTTCTCTTTTTTCTTGTAGATTTCCATCTCTCATTTTTCCTTCTCCATCTTCTTCCTCTCGCGTCTATCATTTACTTCAGTCCTCACCCACTGTTCATTTTTAGTCTTCTATTCCATCTCATTACTTCTTAATTTCGTGATCCTTGCCTTATTGCCGTAGTCTTCCCATACCCGTCCACAGGAGATACAGAGTATTCTTTTTTTTTAATGCTAGGAACAAGGAACCAAAGGAGAGGAGCCCGCCAACCGTTACTTCCAAGAAAAAAAAAAAAAACAATACAACAGAGAGCCAAATTCAAGATCTGTTCATTCGAGTTGCCTGAATACGCTGCATTTGAAAGACTGCAGATCATAAGAAGTAGGAAATACTGACAGAGGGAGACAGTTTCAGAGTTGACCTGTTGCATAAATGATGGACTGGAAGGAACGGTTAACTCTTGAATTAGAGAGCTGAACAGAGAAGGCAAGAAAGTTTGTTGCTAGACGGGTGCTACGCGCCAGTTGTAGAAATGAAGGGATGCAAGCAGATGGTTCAGAGAAGCAGTGACCATTGAAGTAGCGATAGAAAAGAGATAAAGATGCAAAAGTGGAAGTGGTCGAGGTTGAAGGGAGCCAGTGAGAGGAGGAGAGTTAAAGAGACAAAAAACCTTTGACTCCACCTTGTTGAGAAGAGCTGTATGTGGGGAGCCTCTCCACACATGAGAGCTGTACTCTACACAGGGTCAAAAAAAACAATGTATAAAGTCAACAACTGTGCAGGGTTAAAGAAGGTACGGAGTCCGCTTAATATACCTAATCTCTTAGAAGCAAATTTTACAAGAGATATAATATGATCCTTTCAAGATAAATTCCGAGAGAATGCAACCCCGAGTATGTTTAAGGATGATGCCGGATTCATCATTCATTCTCATTCATTGCCAGACGCCATGTATCCCAACCGGGGTGGCCAAGGGCATAGAGTTAATTGTTTTACAGGGAGGGGCACTAATCCTCCACCAACCCTAATAAATTAAATATTTCGAGGATTCGAACCAGCGCTTGCAACTGCGTGAGTACAGCAGCTTACCAAGTGACTTATTTAGGAACCCAAAGGAGACGCAACGGAACTCATGGGGAGGAACTCCAGACACCTTTATCAGAGTCCCTGGTCGCTCTACCTACTTCACCTTGGGAGGATTCAGCTGGATATTATTAAACGTTAGTGGGTAAACGTGTGGAAGATTTTGTCGTGTTGATAGGTGTAAGAACTGAGTCTTTCATGCATTAGAAACAAAATTACTTTTACCATAGTCAGAGATACGAGCCAAGTCAGATATTAGTCGTGCCACAGCCTTAACCCTTGTTTGTTGAAGTAACTGCTGAGATGGACGTTGCAGGAACAGAATGGAAAGGTGATGGGTGGAATCATCAACGTGTGAGTGGATAGGGTTAAATGTACAGCTCAGAAGGTCTTTCATGACTAAAAGGAAGTGAGTTGGTGATAGTACAGAGCCCTGGGGAAAACCACTTTTGATACATGTAGATGAACGGTGGCCGTCTGCAACAGCTGTTATAGAACGATCAGAAAGGAAGGTAAAAATGAAGGCACAGATAGAGGAATAGAAACCATAAGAGGGCAGTTTGGAAATTAAAGATTTATGCCAGACTCGATCGAAAGCCTTTGAGACGTCAAGTACAATGGCAAAGCTTTCGCCAAAGTCCCGAAAGGGGGAGGTGAGAAGATCCCTAGTGGAGCGTCCCTGATAGAACCCATACTGACGATCAGAAAGAAGGTTGTCATAGGAAAGATACTTTAAAATTTTTCTGTTAAGAACAGACTTGAAAACTTTTGAGACACAAGATGTTAAAGCAATTGGGCGACAGTCAGAGGGTTGGGAATGGTCACCCTTCTTTAGGGACAGGCTGAATGAGAGCAAACTTCCAGCAAGAAGGAATGGTACAAATTGATAGACAAAGGTGAAAGAGTTTACCTAGGCAGGTGTATGTAGAGAAGCACAGTTCTTGAGGACAACAGGGGGGACCTCATCAGGCCCATATGCCTTGTTAGTACTGAGGCCACTGATGGCAGAAAATACGTCAGTTGAAGACATTTTAATGTCGGCCATGAGGAAGTCAAAGGGGGGAAGTGATGGAGGAACATTACCTGAATCATCTAATGTGGAATTGGAGGAGAAACTCTGAGCAAAGAGATCTACTTTAGCAGTAGAAGAAATAGCTATAGAGCCATAAGAGTAGAAAAGAGGAGGGAAGGATGATGAGGAAAAGTTGTTAGAAATGTTTTTGGCAAGGTGCCAGAAGGAGCGGGAAGAATTCGAGTTGGTGAGTTGAGAGTATTTAGTGCATATGAAGTTATTTTTAGCAGAGCAAATAACAGACTTTGCATGATTCCAGGTAGAAAACATAAAAAAAAAAAATATGACTCGGGTTTGGGTTGGCTCCAGTGCCTTTAATTGGCCCTCTCCTTGTTGTTGACAGCATTAGAACGAGTGTGATTAAACCGGGCTTTTTTGCATTAGTCAAAGGATATGAGAAAGGATTGTATGCTTCGATGTCCGAGAGAATAATCTTCGTAATGCACAAGGGAAACCCAGATGGCTCCCGGCCATGGAGGCAATGATCATTCCACGGAAAACAAAGAATTACTGCCTGAGGGCCTCCCAACCTGCAGCTCCAAAGTGCCACAACCGACGTTTCTTTGGAGAGTCTACAGGCTGTATTGGAGCGATAGGACAGGCTAAGGTAAGAAGGTTGCAATCAGAGGATCCCAACATAGAGGAAAGATTAACAGCGTAAGCAAAGGAGTTAGTTGAAAGGAAGAGGTCAAGTAGGGCCTATGTTGGAACTCTCTCCAAGGCAGTCAGTGATACAGATAGGGTGCTGTACAATCTGCACTAGGTAATTAAGGATAGAAAGATGTAGGCTTGTTCATCACGTGGATCTGTGAAAGGAGAGGAGAGCCAATGATGGTGGTGAAAATTGAAATCTCCCAGAATGGAAACTTCAGAGGAAGGAGAAACGGATAGGATATATTCCATCGTCGAAGTAAGATAGTCAAAGAATTTTTCATAATCAGTAGAATTAGGGGATAAGTAAACAGCGCAGATATATTTAGTCAAAGAATGACAGGAAAGCCGAAGTCGGAGAGTAGAGAATTCAGAAGGATCAAGTTCAGGATCACGAGAGCAAGATAAGTCGTTGCATACATATACACAACAGCCACCTTTGGCTTTGAAATGAGTATAGAGAAAGTAGGAGGAACTCATTCTTACATCTCATCACCAGCTTGGTACACCATGGCATTGTGCTTGTGTGACTTTCAGTAACGTATACATATAACACGGACAAACAGATAAACACAATGATTCCCTCACCTTTTGCGTTGTGATAATAGAGTACTAGAAATCTCTCTCTCTCTCTCTCTCTCTCATAGTGTCTGACCCAGCTATTCTTAATCATGCATTATTCCCCAGATCGATCATATACTGTACACTTATTCATATGCATATTATTATGGTGGAGAGAGAGAGAGAGAGAGAGAGAGAGAGAGAGAAGAATCGTAGTTCTGTTTTTAGGTCACGTGTGTCATTCTGAACTATTACAGAAACAATTAATAATTTCTCCCGTCAACGCAAATACAAAATTAATTTCTCTGAGTAATGGCTTCATGTGCTCCTTGTGCCGCTTCAGTGATGGGACACGCACCCATGATTGTGTCGTTTGCAGGATTATTATTATTATTTTTTTTTTCATAATAATCAAATGAGAAAATCTAGCTTAGCCAGACCTTACTTTACAAAGGTACAAGTAAACCAAAATTATGTCTAACTTAACCAATAAACCCTTCACCTAACCTAGCCTAACTATACCCGGCCACTTTACATCTAATCAGACAAGCTAACTTTACTTAAATCAAAAGTAGTATAATTAACCTAAAGTATACTCTGGCCTAAATTAATCTTACTACACCAAATACAGTTTAACATAATGGACGTAATTCTAAGTAAGTCACACTAAATCTATTCTAACTTAATCAAACCAACTTAGCTTACTCCGTGTTAATGCAGTTCAACAAAATCTAGCCTAACCTAAACAATCCATACGTATTTAACGTAAAACAAAAAGAACTGCAGCAAGTTTATTACTACACGTATTCTAATCAAACAGAGCCTAATTAAAAAAAAAAAAAAAGCTTTACCTAACCTGATGTAGCCTAACACAGAGAATCAACTCAGTCCTAAGCCCAGCAACCTAAATAAACTTTGTTACCTAACTTAATAATGCATCTCAAAACAATCCGTGTGCATGCGTGCGTGCTTGCGTGTGTGTGTGTGTGTGTGTGTGTGTGTGTGTGTGTGTGTGTGTGTGTGTGTGTGTGTGTGTGTGTGTGAACTAGGATTGTATCACAGTAACCTTCTCTATATCAGTCAGTAAACGAATGAAACTTTCTAAGGGGACCCGCTAAGCCCGTCACACTAAGACCAGTATGTTCGTCAGTTTCAGAGGCTTTGTAGCGACTGTACCAGTTTGTTTAGCAAGATACACTTTTATCCCTTTAACTACGATGATATCTTTTTAGTAATTGTTTTTGCTTCCTCTTAATGATATAACAGTTTGATATAACGTACACGATTCCCAGCACGACTAATGTACTCTTATGCTCGTAAGCTATAATTGTCTGGTACAACAGCAAGAATATAATAAGTTTGCTATTTGACTGTGAGACTTGCGGAGCCATGAAACCATCAAAGGGATGAGCTGATGTAGCTGGGTGTGGTAAATAATGGAATGGGTGGCATGTGATGGACTGTTTGTAGGCGTTGAGGCTGGGTGAGCAGTGCATGCCTCACAAAAATTAAAGGTTTAGAACTGGTGGCAATACTGTAGTGAAGGCTTACTTCAGAATGTCCTTCAAAAATTAACGTAATCTGTATCAGGGGTAATATGAGACAAGAAAGTGAATAGGATGAGCTTTTAGGTGGGAAATGGAGGGTGGAGTAAGATGATAAGAGTGTACCCTGCGATAATGGGTGCTGTGGGATTGATTATATATCTAACCCTCTTCAGTCCAGTTACATGTATTATTGATTTACCCTGCCACCTCCAGGCACTATAATCAATGCTTAAATTAAAGCTACATCTAAACTCCTCATTTACAAGAGCTTGGACAAAGCAGAATAAAATAAATGTACATGGAGAAACAAAAAAAAATAAAATTACGTTATCAGACTGCAGACGTTGTGCTGTGATTTTCTATTTCAAAATTCCTCCGACATCAACGCTGACAACAAGGTAACGTAGTGTTACTCTTATATACTTGCTGTTTTGCGACGAAGGTAAACAATATGTGCTCGGGCTAAACTAGAGAGACAAAAAGGACAGTCTAGGGGTGAGGGAGGAGAGGATGGACATCAAAGGATAATGTAAATGGAAGGGATAAGTGGAGGTGAAGAGAGAGTGAGAGGACTCCCTGCCTTGACACCGTCTGATGCAGAGCTCTGGCTGTTTTCTCTCTGGCACTGGACTTAGTCTCAGTTACTGGTCAATAATTTTAGTCGTTTTTCTCAGTTTTTGCCGGTATAGGGACTTAGTCTCTGGCACTGAGGAAGAATTTTTGGGCGTTTTCCAGGTTTTCCTGGGACGCTGTCTTTGTTTGCCTGTGTGTGTGGGATTGTGTGTGTGTGTTTGTTTGTGTGTGTGTGTGTTTGTTTGTGTGTGTGTGTGTGTGTGTGTTTGGCCTGCCGTTAATGTCCCTCACTGTAGTACGACGCCGAACCCTGAACGGGTGCCGTTAGGGCACTTCCATGAAAGGGGGCCATTAGGGTCTGGTTATAGGGGGCAGTGAGGGCGGCTCTGCTAGATGCCAAAAGGGGCAGTGGCGGGGCCTCCTACGTCGCCCTTTAGAGGGCGGGGAGCATAGGTTGCCTGTCACTGTAGGGAACTTGGCCATTTTTACTGTTTATTGTTTCTGGTGAAAGTCTGAGTGTTTGAGTGTGTGAGGTGTGTGTGTGTGCGTGTTGTCTGAGTGTTTTGCCTGAGTGCTGTGAGCAGCACGAAGGGATCCGGGATCCCTAGGCCCCAGGGGCCTTCTCGCCTTCCACTCCCTCAGTCGATACCCTCCCACCTGTCTCCTGCTGCAGGCATGAAGCGGGAGCGACTTCTTTCTGACACCAGCTCTCACTAGTCAGCACACGAGGATTCTCATGCCTCTCACTCCCTGCCCAAGCCTACGGGAGCTGTACCTCGCTTGCGTGGTGCTCATGGTCTTCAACCTCGTGCTCCCACCAGTGCCCCTTCCTGTGAATCCAGACCAGCTAAGTCCGCCCATGTTCATCAGCGGACGGAGGTCCTGACTGATGGTCCTGCTGCCACCCTGAGCTCCTCCTCTCCCGTTCATGCCATTCCTGAAGATGAGGGCTTCACCTTTGTTGCTCGCAAAGGGTCGAGGCATAATCGGCAGGGAAAAGGCCCTCCTCCGGCACCACGTTCTGGGGCTCCCCTCAGGGCTCCTGCTGCTCACCGCCTCGCTCCTTCTTCCCAGCATTCTGTGTGCCTGTTCAGGAAGGGCATGCAACCAGCTACGACACTGTGGCTGCACTAGAGTGTCACCTGCCAGGGCTGCGATGCTCCAGTCTTATCCGACGGGACAGGAGCTCGGTCTTGGTGCCGAAGGACGAGGGCCCTTACGACCTCATGAGGGCAGCAACGCAGGATGAGGCATCCCCTGTCAAACTAGTTGAGCTGCCGCCTGGGCAGCAGACTACAAAGGCCGTTGTCATGGGTTATCCCTTGAGAATGCCTGTGAAGATACTGCTCCAACGCCCCCAGGTCGAAGAGGCGACCCGCTGCCAGAGAACGTGGACCAGGGAGGAGACTCGACAGGTCTTCATCACCCTGTGGGGTCCCCTGATCCCGGTGATCAACCTGGGGAACTGGGGAGAATACCACCTTCGCCCCTACACCCCAGAGCCACTCCGCTGCTACAGGTGTCGGTGTTACGGGCACCACCGAGCTACTTGCAACCGGGCCGTAGTCTGTGGGATGTGCAGTAGCCCACACGAAACGGAGAGGTGTTTGGCCAAATTCAAGGCCAAGGAGGCTGTCCCTACTCGCTACCCAAACTGCTCTGGAAAACACTACGTGTGGCACCCCAGCTGCCCCACCAGAGTGGCACTTGTCGATCGAGAGTGAGACTGCCAAGTAACATGATTGAGGGAACAACAGGCAGTCAGCACCAAACCGGCACCTCCAGGAACTTTCATTTGGGGACAGCAACGTCGTCCAGCAGCGACTGCTTCCCCAATGCTAGACAAGGTTGCATTCCCATCCCTACTACCAGCTCTCACTCGTCACATGACGACTGCGGATGTCCACCACCCTCCTCCTTCCCCAGATTGGCAGTCAGTCAACGAGTTCACTCCACCCCCGCCCCACAACCCAGGCTCTTCTCTCATCGTCTTCACCAGAGAAGAATTGCGCATGCTGGGGACAGAAATCACAACAGGCCTGGCTCAGATACTAGGGTCGGTTCTGGACAGGACTCTGGATACGGAGCCATTGGTGCAGGCTGTAGACGCCATCGTCGACCAGGTGGTGGAGGCAAAACAACGCCCATGCCCCTCTACCCTGGCACCTCCTGCATCGTCTCCCACATAGACAACCGAGGAAGAGCCGCCATCCACCCAGCTTCCTCAAGCTTGTCCTCACCCTTCGATCATCACTCCTCCTGGGCTCACACCAGCCACGGCGGTGATTGAGGAGGAGCGCAGGGCTCTCGACCTCCAAGCAGATCATGCCCAGCTTCCCCATTGCCAGACTCTGCTGCCAGTCTCTGAGTTCTACAGTGGAACTGCCTAGGTCCAAGGAGCAAGCTTGCCCACCTTCAGGAGGTGGACACTAAGGAGAACGTACATGTCTTCATGC
This sequence comes from Coenobita brevimanus, assembly GCF_032717465.1. NCBI lineage: Eukaryota > Metazoa > Arthropoda > Malacostraca > Decapoda > Coenobitidae > Coenobita > Coenobita brevimanus. The sequence continues at coordinate 19,496,095 of NC_137062.1, read as the reverse complement.
TTCAGGAGATGCTCCTTTCCCACAGCTCCACTTTTCGACACAGAGGCTTCAAGGGCTATTTTCTCCCCTGGATCCGGGGTACTACACGGGGATGTGCTATCCTCGTACGGGAACACATCCGCAACTATGAGTACGACTCTCCAATCCACTGTGGCGAGGGCGTTGAGGTGCAGGGTGTCGTCCTGCGTCTTCCCTCAACCTCCTTGACACTTTTCAACATTTATAAGAATCCGGGAGGGACCCTAGATTTAGGGGAGATTATGGCTCATGCTGCAGCTGAGTCCACCTTTACCGGGGGGGACTTTAACGCTCACCATCCCATCCTCTCCTCGTCCATACCAACGAACGAAGTGGGTCACCATGTCGCCATGGCCCTTGAGGAAATCATGGGAGTATCCCTCTTAAATGATCTGTCTGAACCTACCCATGTCAGCGGTGGTAGGCTTGATCTCTCTTTTGTCTCTTCTCCTCTTGTCAGTGTGTCCAATTGGTCTCCACACCCATTTCTCAACAGCGACCATTTTGCTCTGGTGACGGAACTCATGGCAGCCCCACTTCCACCTCCCCCGCCACCTCCACCCCACTGGGACCTCCATCGGGTGCTCTGGCCTGAGTATGCGTAGGCTGTTGAGGTTGCTTTAGACACTGTCGCTTCCCTGTCTACCCTTGAGGACTACGCTGCTCATGTCGCCCACCCCCTACAGTGTGCTGCTACTGCCAAGATTCCTTTAATGAAGAGCCCCAGTGTCTTCATCAAGGATCACTGGTACTTTGATGAGAGGGTCCGAGAGCTAAACCATCGGCTTATCTAAGCCCATAAGACATTCCGTCGATGGCCCTCCTCACCAACAAGAAAATACCTGGCTGCAGTGGCACGACATGTTTTACAAGAAAAACGCCGCATCCGGGAGGAGGCTTGGACAAAATGGTGCAGGTCTTTAGACTCCCACTCCACCCTCAAAGAGATGTGGGCTCAAATTAAATGCGTGTCCAGTCCCCGGCTTCCCAGACCGCCATCCCACCCTGATCTACCTGGTGAGGCCGAACGTCATGTGCCCCTCTTTGCGGCACGTACAGCCACTACTGTCCTACCACAACTTGTTAGAGACTTGCAGGCACGCCTTGCAGGCCCTTGGATGGAAGCAAATGAGGCAGCCTGCTCTCGCCCGGATATCGCCGATCATCCCTTCACAAGTACCGAACTCGATAAGGTACTGAGTAATAGGCGGGATATGAGAACAGGATGTGATGATGTGGTGTATTCCTTCCTAGCCCATGCTGGCCCGAGTGGGAAAGCCGCTCTCCTTGATTTGTTCAATCATTCGTGGGTGGAAGTTCACCTCCCGAAATCATGGAAAACAGCCATCATTCACCCCATACCAAAAGCTTGTGACCCAACCCGTATGAGGCCGATTTCCCTTCTTAGCTGCATAGCCAAGACTGCGGAAAGGCTTGTGCTTTCTCGTCTTACTTGGAGATTAGGCCCTTTACATCCTCATCTTTTTGCCTATCTCCCAGGCAGAAGCACGACGCACTGTCTCGCTTCCTTTCTTGGTGAGCTGAGACACGGTCACAGTATGGCCGTTTTCCTCGATCTCGAGAAGGCTTTTGAGATCGCCAACCCTGTTGCTGTCCTGGCAGCCCTCGCGGCTAAAGGGGTAGGGGGAAGACTCCTCTCGTGGGTGAAGGATTTCTTTCATGGCCGATCAGCTCATGTCCGCTTCCAGGGTCAAATTTCTGCCTCTCATTCGCACAAGAACGGCACTCCACAGGGCAGTGTGCTGAGCCCTCTTCTTTTTAATATTCTCATTGAGGGCCTCCTTAACACCAACTATGGCCGGGGTGTTACATTACTATGTTATGAGGATGACCTAGCACTTGTTTTCTCACAAAGGGACTGTTTTGCCCAGGCACCGGCACCCCTCTCTCGCTTATATGACAAGTGCTGTGACCTTGGGCAAATCCAAATACCTGCCATTTGGTTTACGTCCACCTGACCGTCCTCTCCTTTTGGGGGGTCATCACCTAGGTTTGGTTTACCATCACCAATACCTGGGTGTTTGGTTTGACAGCCAGTTGACGTTTGGTCACCACGTCCGCTACTTACGAGAACGTGCTGCTACCTGCACTTCTGCCCTCAGAGTGCTCTGTAGTCGCTCTCTCGGAGCCTCATTCAGGGTCCTCAGAACATTTTACATGCATGCTATCCGCTCAATAGTGGACTATAGTGCACTTTGCTTAATTGGCATCTCTGAGAAGCTTAGCAGTTCTCTTGAAGTCATCCAGAACACTGCTCTGTGTGTCATGCTCGATGCACCCCCATGGACTCGTCTTGTCAACCTAAGGGCTGAGAGTGGCTTCCCATCCCTTAAGTACCAGATATGGGCACGTACAATGGCTGTCCTTGCCCAACTCTGCCGGCACTGCCCCCACCTTCCTGTGTCTGCATTACTTGAGCGTACTCTATATTGACCCCCAAGTCCACACTGTGAAAGGGACTGGATTCCTACAGCTGCTGGCATCATTCGACGCCTGCATGCAACTGATGTTATTATAGGTGACCCCGATTTGCCCTGTCCTGGTTATTCCCAGGCACCTCCTTGGCTACCTTCCGCTTTCACGTACGTTCTGCCTTTGTCAAGGATTCCCAGGTCCTCTTTTCCCGCTGTACTACGCCAGGACAGTCTCCGTCGTGTGGCAGCTCTACACACACCAGACTCTGCCATTTATTATACTGACGGGTCGGTTGATGCTGATGGGAAAGCAGGTGCTGCGATGATCTGTGGCACCCATGTCAAGGCCCGGCGCGTATCCACCGGAGTTTCTGCATACCAGACCGAATTGGTAGCCATACTTGGTGCACTTAGATATGCTGGTCGACACCTCTCTCAGCGTGCTGTGATCCACACAGACTCCCTCTCCTCCCTCCATGGCCTCATGGTGCACCGCTTCCATGACAATGTGCATCTGTTGACAAGCATCGTGGCTGTGGCTGATTCCATTACTAGGAGAGGTGGCAAAATCTTTCTTCACTGGCTACCTGGACATGTTGGCATTATGGGGAACGAAAGTGCTGATGTTGCTGCTCGTCATGCCTGCTCTCTTCCTGAGGTCACGTTTTCCTTGCAGCCCAGCCTCTCTATCGTCATGTGCAAGGCGATCGCCACCATTGGCCACCTGTCAAGTGACGAACATGAGTCACAAGTTTGGGAGGGCTCACGCTCAGCACAATGGTATGTGATAGTGATGTCCTATACACTCCTATCAGTTACCCCAGGCACACCCAATCATATTATAGTGTGTCTTTGATGCTTGCGATTAGGATTTTCCTGTTACAGCCAGATGGCTGGTAGGAACCCCGACCCATGCCCTCACTGCCTTGAACAAAGCTATCAACCATTACTTCATTATATTCTGGACTGCCCTGCAACAGCCCACCTCCGTTCCAGTCTGAGCAACCGACCTGCCGGTAGAGTAGACATATTTCAAACTGCAGCGAGTGTCATTGGACACACTCCTGCAGCTGTGCTTTTGGGAATGGTCTCTGCCTACCCACCTCCTCGCTAGTTTGTAGCCCGCTGTTAGAAAGAACATCTACCATGACGGGCTTTTTCTTTTTTCTGCCTGTGTCCTCCCCACACTGGGGAGGCGAATCTCCACTACTACTACTACTAGTGAGAGAGGGAGGGGGGGGGGAGCAAAAAGACAAATGGAGAGGAAGAACAATCAAATCTAAGTAATACAGCAAAGGAAAAGACCATTAGCCTGTAGACAAATATTTGTGTAAAAAAAATATATATATATTTACGTCTATAAGATTAAGAAAACTCATAATAGGATCACACACACACACACACACACACACACACACACACACACACACACACACACATTTTGGCACATATGTTTTTGGTCCTACCTGGGTCCCAACAGGACTCCCTCAGCGTTGTCTTTCTCGCCCATGAAGCAGAATCTGTGGTGGTTGGATCCATGATGAATTCCAGGAGCAGTGCCATAGCTCTTACTCTAAGGCATGTGTCTTGTGTGGGTGATATGTAGCCCTTTCACACCCTAGGGAAGAGGAGCAGCGTAGTTTGCAATTAAATCCAAATATTAAAGAAAAAGTTTTCCTGCCACTCATTGTAAAATTTCTCTTTAACCCTTAATAATTTTGCTATCAGAGTGAGAAGTGAGTTTGTTGTACCGGCATATGTTGTTTTCACATTAGGCTATAAAAAATATTATCATCCCTTCAGCTGCAATTCACACCTAAGAAATGAAGAACAGCCAGAGCTGTTACCCTGAACCATGTATTTTGTGTGTGTGTGTGGGGGGGAGGGTGTTTTACCTTTTCTCGCCATACAAGCAGATAAATAAAGTTCTCTTTCATTTTCTTACCATCATCATCATCGTCGCCGTCGTCCTCTTCGTCGTTATCATTCATTCTTTAACCAGTGGTAAGTTAGGGTTAGTGCTGATAAACAAAAAAAAGAAGAAGAAGAAAAGATCTGTGGTGTTTACTAAAACAAGGAGTTGACTGTACTTGTACAACCGTTCATATAACAGAAAAAGATAATACCATTAATATTTAATAAACACATAAATTGCTTTTAAAAAATGGAGCATTCAGAGAGTGCAACGCTGCCTCTCCAAAGTCAGACTTCTGGTCAGCCACTGGACACTTCCCTCTAACCTTGAAGTTCAGCGAATTATTGCCAAATCCAAAATACACAATCTTTGTCTGATCATCAATCCTTCTCCCAAATTTGGTCCAAATGAGATAAAGACTTTTTAAACTAATTACTCCCTAAGGTCTATACCTTGGCCCTTTTGTTCTCCAAATTTTATTTCATCATTCATGATTGACCTTTAACCACTTAACTGCGGGGCGTCACTTTCGTGATGAGTGGGAGCAAGGGATCATACTGCAGGGCGTCACTTTTGTGATTCTGTGTTATTTTGAATTCGCCCGGGCTTTCAAGTGGTGGCTTGTATCATCTATCAATACTGCCAATGTCCAACACTAGTCAGCACTCCTAATCTCATCTGGACTCCCACCCATTGTTGACAATTTAGCCATTTCTCCCCGTTCTTGACTCCCCTCCCTACGTCCCCTCCATTACCCTCTCCTCTCGCCTGCCCGGCCATGCTACGCTAAGTAAATCTTCCCTGGAATTTTCCACTGATTTCATCCATTGAAATAAGCCCTATGCCCAATTCCTATACCAAATAATATATACAAAAAAGAAATAAGGTAAGTGAGAGTGCCATACACCTGGAATTGGCTAATTATCACCTGACAACACCTCACGTGCACTCGTTCGCTAATTTTCGCTGTTTATTTCCCCCTGAAATATGCTGTATAATCTATTCTTGTAATAAAAATTTATATAAGAAAGGAAGGGAGAAGCCTAAGTGATATTTACATTCACCTGGAACTACCTAATTATTGGAGGCCACCACACTGTATTCTACGCTAAGTAAATCTTCCCTGGAATTTTCCACTGATCTCATCCATTGAAATAAGCCCTGTGCCCTATTCTTATACCAAATAATATATACAAAAAAGAAATAAGGTAAGTGATAGTGCCATACACCTGGAATTGGCTAATTATCACCTGACAACACCTCACGTGCACTCGTTTGCTAAGTTTCGCTGTTTATTTCCCCTTGAAATATGCCGTATAATCTATTCTCGTAATAAGAATATATATAGGGAGGGAAGGGAGAAGCCTAAGTGATATTTACATTCACCTGGAACTACCTAATTTATTATGTATTGTCTAGATTTCCTGCCAATCATTTCATAGCTATATATTAGCAGCTGTCACAAGGCTGATGTTGGCAGTATTGCACTACCCCTAGGCAGACCACCAGTATCAGTTTACTGTCGTCTTTCAAGGTGAAAGTACATCGGATTCGCGCCTGTCAAATTCCGCCGCTTTTTAGCCCCATGCAAAGGGCCCTGTGACCTCTACCCCCTACTAAACCTCGTGTGGAAAGAGGTAAAGGGCTGACAAATGATAGAGTGACTACAATCTTTCTGGTGAGTAAAACAGTGCAAGTGGAAATGTAAATAATGTGTAAATAATGTGTAAATAATGTGTAAACAGCAAGTGAAAGCAATAAATGTCAATATAAGTGAACAGTGGAAAATAGTTTTATAAGTTACTGCAAGTGACAGCGCCTAAGACAGTGTAAATGAAATAGAAATGTAAATAATGTAAATAAAATAGAGAATGTAAATAGAAATGTAAATGAATAAGTAATCCCTCTAATATCCGAACGCCCAATATCCGAACATCCTCACTAACCAAACATAATCATCCCAGGATCCAATATTCCCAAAATGGTCCGAAAACTGCAAAAAAATTGAAAGAAAAATGATTTTTTCCCGCCCGTAATTTGAACTTGGCGCATGGGGTGCGGGACAGCTTTGTTATGGCACGTCATTCCTCCGACGTCCGCTAGAGCGCCCCTGCATCCTTCACACTTTCCACCTGTCTCTTGTAGCGAGTGAACGCTCATCGTCATGGCTGCCCACATGCTCGCTTTTGTGGTGGTGCCTTACCTGCTGCAGGCACTCCTGCTGCTCTTGTGCCTCTCCTTCGTGTGTGTGATGGTGGCCCCGCCACCTGAGAAGAGGAAGAGAGTGGTGTTGACTCTGGAGAAGAAGCGGGAGATATTGGAGAAAGTAGATGCGGGGTGGTCTTCTTCCCGCATCCTCCGCAAGTTCAACCTGGTCCAATCTACTTTCTTTGATATTAAGGGATCCCGAGGCAAACTCATCCAGTACACGGCTGACTTTTCATTGAGAAGCAAACGCAACGTGGAGAGGAAGGTGATGTTTACTCCCAAGTTTGCTGAAGTCGACCGGTCCACGTTGATTTGGTATCGATAGCAACGTGCTTCTGGTGTGATGGTATGTGGTACGGAGCTGAAGGCTGCTGCTGAGAAGTTCGCCAGGCTTCACGATGCCCTAGACTTCAAGGCATCCGAGGGTTGGCTCTTCGCGTTTAAGTTATGGCATGGCCTTACCAACTGTAAGGCTCATGGCGAAGCTTTGGACGCTAACGAGGATGAAGTTGACGAGTTTCGGCACAAGGTGAAGGGCTTGATCAACAGGGAGGGCCTCACTCTCGGTCAAGTCTACAACGCTGACAAAACTGGTTTATTCTATTGCACTTTGCCAACGAACACTCTAGCCGAGGAGACAGAGAAGCGTGTACCTGGCCGCAAGCTCTCCAAGCAATGGATATCTGCTTTGTGTTCTGCCAATGCTAACGGCATGCACCGGCTTAAGCCCATTATTGTTGGCCACGCAAAGCAGCCTCGGTGACTTCGTGGGGTGATGGATGTCCTTCCTGTCATCTGGTACCATTCTTTGAAGGCATGGTTTACAGCTCAGATCTTCAAAGACTGGTTCCACCGCCATTTCGTCAAGGAGGTCATACATTACCAGATGGAGAAACTGGGAATCCCATGCGACCAGGTAAAGGCCCTCCTTCTCCTCGACAATGCACCTGCCCACCCATGCGACAAGGACTTGGTGGCTGAGAATGGCCGCGTTAGGTGCATGTTTCTGCCACCTAATATGACTGCTCTCATCCAACCAATGGACCAAGGAATGATCATGGCAACGAAGAGGCTGTACCAAAGGAAGTTCCTGGATGGGGTGATGGTTGTTCTCGAGGACGAGGATGAGCGTAGGGAGGGACGGGACACGCGAGGCCAGCAGACTTTGGAAAACCTTCACCGCTGCAACATCAAGTCTGCAATCTACAACTGGGCCAGTGCATGGAAGGAAATCCCTGTCAAGACTAGAAAATGGTTGGTCTCATCTGCTTCTCGGAACAGATGTGGAGTACGATTTCCAAGGTTTTGACGTGGATGATTTTCATGCACGTCTACATACGCATGACGACGATGTTGATGTGGACGACGTGCGTGAGTGGTTGGATGACGTCGAGGGCGATCCTGGGTATCGGACCCTGTCTGATATCGAGATCGCATCATCAGTTGCAGGTGTCAGTACCCAGCTTGAAGATTCCGACGAGGACGGCGACAATGATGCGGACTCCTCTCAGCATGACACAACTCCAGCCATCCCCAAGCTGAGCGCACTCCGGGAGCACCTAGAGTTCGTTCTGGACTACCTGGAACACCCGGACTGCGACAGGGAGATGGGGTCCTTGGGACTTGTGGAGGAAGTGCATGCTTTCAGGCAGCGCATCATTAATAGTCAGAATCGTTGTTCCTTGCATCAATCAACAATTGACATTTTTTTCAGGCCCGTGACCCCCGCTGTGCCCAACCCTGGCTCCACTCCGTTGCCTCCCCAAGACAGGCCCTCATGCTCAGAGCCACAGCCCAGCACATCAGCCACGGTGGAGTCACCGCTCGACGTGAGTTTGCGTCTGTCTTCAGAGTCGTCTGCAGTGAGTACGCCATCACCACGACCCAGCGATGCACCCCTAGGTCACCTGCCAGCGATACTCTCGGACTCTGACAGTGAATAGACGCCAAGAACTTTTCCACTAGACCACACGGGAATTTACAGTGTTGTGCAGTGAAAAAAACAGTGCATTGTGTTAAGGATTTACAGTTGTGAGTGAAAAGACAAACAATTTTTGGACTAAATTTAACGTAAATAGACTTGTGTGTTTTTGCTTTAGAAAATGGTTATAAGAGTGGAAAGACTTAAAGTGCAGAGTGGAACACTTATTAAGGTACAATGGAGTATAAGTTAGACAAGAGTGCGCAGTGTTAAGAGAATGGACTTCTGAGTGCGAATGACTAAGTTCAGTGCAAGACTTCATGAACAGTGTACTGCAAGTGCTTCAGGAAATCCTTCTTACTGTCAGAGTCTGACAGGAGGCGGTTATTCATCGAGATGGCCATGGACTTGCTGTAAGTAGGCACAGTGTTTCATACTGTACTCTACTGTATTTTTCACTACACTTACCTCAAACATCTCATTTCACTCTTTTATGTCCCTTATTGGTGTGAATATGCTGTGTCTTAGGTGCTATGCATGTGCAGTAGGGAGGAGTTTTTCTGAGTTAGGCTAGGTTAGGGTCCATAACTACCAGTCCAGGAGCCAGGGACTTGTAAGTACCCAGAATGTTGAATATTGTATGAACCTACCTCAAAAACCTCATTTTATGCTTCTTTTGCATTTATTTCAGTCTTTTATGTCCCTTATTGGTGTGATTTGGATCTTAAATAGGTGCTATGCATGTCCAGGGAGTTGTATAGGTGTTTTTCTGAGTTAGGGTCCATAAGAACAAGTCCAGAAGCTGGGGTCCAATATCCGGACAGGACCACTATCCGGACCTGCCTATGGCTCTATTACATCGGATATTGGAGGGATTACTTATAAGAATACGAGTATATATACTAGGAGTAATGAAAGTGAAAGTTTCACTCTAGCATGTATGAATACTATGAGTTATGAAAGTGAAGGTGAAAGTGACATTCACAATCAACGCTAGTATACAGGACGAGAAAGTGAATGCTACCTATTTTACTGAAAGAGAAATTAAATGCCAACAGTGACAATAAACTACTATTACTGAAGGAAACTTATGGATAAAGAATGTAGATATATATAAGTGTTATATAGTAATAGAAATATAAAGTGTGAGGGGTTTTATAAATAATATATGACAGAACACCAGTGGCGAACGATCGCAAGTGGGAAGGTCATACATGATTGTAATTTTCATTGCTTTCACAGTATTTTTTTTTTTTGGAGTATGGATTCCAAATTATTTGAGAATCATAGAATAGTGTTTCTAGTGATAATATCAGGCTGTGGTAATCATAGTACAGGTTGTCGGGAAGTGTAAAGTGGAGACTTCGTTACCCAACTTCAGAGGTCTCCACAAGTCCTACGGTACTCGACAAAGGCTCAACACACATCCAAGAAGAAAGGTAAAGGTATGTGCCATAAGCATATTTAATTTTAATATTCTAGGATTAATAACTGATTTTTGGCAAATATTTTTAGAGTCTGTTGGAGCACGAATATGCCCACGGGAGCCACAAGTCAAAGCAAAACAAGCCCGCGGTTTAGGGATTAAGCCTTCCAATGAATCTGGTCCAAATTGAAACAAAAAATTTTGAGTGACATGAGAGATAATTTCGACCTTGTCCTAGTACTTTAACCTATGGCTAATTTTTCTCAAACTCGAATCTTTTCATCCTATTTTTTTCTTCAAGGACAAAGTTCATTTAAATCTAATATAACCTGTTTAACCTGCCGCGTGCCAGCTATTTTTAGCCCTATGGAGTTGCCGCAATGCCGGCCATTTTTCAACTTCTTTTTTTTTATTGGCTAAAATGATAGATTTGGATGTGAAAACAACGAATTTCACTATTAAAGTGCTCACTGAAGCTCAGAAATGGGTTTTATTGAGTCCTGCATACTCTCTCTCACGTTCACCACGTAGGTGAAAGCCGTTTTTTATGTAAGGTATACTCAGGTATTTATGCAGGGAAGGCATAGCAATGTTCAGTAAACTTTTCTGATTACTTATTACTTCAGCATCTATCACAATTTGCATGTCTTTCTCACTGTGAATGCATTATCTTACACTTGAGGGTAGGTACAACCTGACTTCATTATGTACAGTCCTGGCACTTACAAGATGGTATTTACAACTTCTGTCTATCTATCTATTGCCAGATGCCTCAATCCCGTTTGGGGTGGCCACAAACAAATCGCCTCCAAGTCGCCCTGTCCCCTGCCATTTCGCTGCCCTGCTCCCAACTCACACCCCCCTCTCTCATATACCTCTCCACCTCATCCCTCCATCTCATCCTCGCCCTCCCCCTCCCTCTTCCCCCCTCTACCTGACTCACATACACTCTCTTCGTCAGTCTTTCACCCTCCATTCTCTCCACATGGCCAAACCACCTCAGTGTGTTCCTCATAACGCTTCCTATCACATCCACATCCACACCACAACGCTCCAGTATATCCTCATTCGTCAGCCTGTCTCTCTATGTGACTCCACAGGCTCCTCTTAAATAACTCATTTCCACTGCTCTCACTCTTGACTTGTGTCCTTCCAACAACGTCCAAGCTTCACTTCCATACGTTAGAGTTGGTATCACAATACTGTCATGTAGTAACTTTTTCACTTCCATGCTCACTTCCCTGTTTCTTATCACTGCTTTCAAAGAACCAGCAACCTTTCTTCCCTGCTGTACCTTTTCAAGCACTTCACCCTCCAAACCTCCATCCTTACTCATCACACTACCCAAGTACTTAAAGGTACTCACATTTTCCAATTCCTCACCATCCAACCTCGCTGTACACTCACTGACTTCACCTCTCTCAAAGACCATCACTTTACTCTTCCCTACATTCACCTTTAGATTCCGTTTCTTACACATTCTCCCAAACTCATCCACCAAGCCTTGCAGCTCCCCTTCGTCTTCACTCAACAACACATTATCATCTGCAAACAACAGTACAGGGAGTTTCCAAACACTACCCTCTCTCACCAGGGCCACTCCAACATCCACTACACTACCTTGTACCTCTTTTATTACCCCATCCATGTACAGATTGAACAACTTGACTTCACTATACAGTCCTTACATTTACAAGAAAATATTTACAACTTACACTTACGTGAAAGTAGTTACAAAATGCCTTCACTATGTACTGCACTGGGTGCGGCACACAGGCAGTGAGCAAGCATGAGGTGGGGAGTGAGTGAGTGTATGGCCTTGACAGCCTGAGGGATGGTAGAGGAACAGTTACCACACATGCCTGCCAATCTTTACAAGCGAATCTTGAATAATGAGGTTACAGTGATTTTTTTTTATTTTAGACCGTTTTAAAACGGCACTGGCACTGGCCGTGGAATTATGTCAGACCGTTTTAAAATGGCACTGGAACTGGCCGTCGAAATATGAAAGACAGTTTTAAAATGGCACTGACTTACTTATTCCAGAAACAAGTTGATCTTGCCTCTGACTCTGACCACTGACTTACTTATTCCAGAAACAGTAGGCAAACCCCTGTCAGGACTCTAAAATCTCATAATACAATATATATAATAGCTAGTAGAATACATATGTAATCTAGAGGTTAATTGAAAGTCATGGCTAGGGGCTGAAGGAAATGGTGTTCGCATTCTCTCTCAGTAATGCCAGACAGCACCTCGTGACGCTTTATAGGAAAGTCCCCAGGATCGAGAGAGTTCCACTCAACCATGCATTACAAGTGACACGATCTCTCCTGTAAGAGAAAGAAAGAGTTAGGAGGCAGAAGGAGCTAGGAGAGAGAGAGAGAGAAGGGGGTCTAGAAAGAAGCACGGTGAGGAAAAGGGCAGGGTCGAGAAGTTAGCAGGCATGAAACACACTCACCTCAATATGCTCTTGTGAAACATACTTAGTATAAATTTTGAGATATCCTCTTTGAAGATATTAACTACAAACAAACCCCGGTACTCATCTTTATCTTTCTTCTGTCATCGATGAGAAGTATAACTAACATTATCTTCTACAAAGTAACTCACTGTTAACTACAGCTCAGCTATAACGACAATATAATTAACTACAAGTACGATACCCCTGGGAGAACTCTCAACATTTTCATCGTCTGGTAGAAATCGGATCAAAATTGTGAATTTGTTTACACACACACACACACACACACACACACACACACACACCAGGGAAGAGAATACCTCGTTTTCTATATGTGAAGTGCAAATGTAATAAAAAAAAAAAAAGAAAGCTGGATCTAAATCAGGTTGTAAAGTGATTATGCTGACATTGCGCTGTAACCTTGACCTTAGGGCTGTTGTTTTAGTGACAAGTGTACTTCCTGCCTAACTCTAAACCCTTATGCCAAGTTAGGCTAAAATCGGTTAACCCACCCTGTCCCGTTGACGTATGGGTACGTTGCAACAATTTGCATTTGCCAGTCCCGGCAACGTACCGGTACGTCGTGCAATTGCAAGGTCCCTAATTTGCACAATTTTCAATTTTCGCGTGTGATTTTTCGTATGTATACACGGGACACCTTCCTCTATTCCTCTACAAGATGCCAAGCAGGGACAATGCCTTACACCGCATAACCTTCCCCCTCCCCCCCTCACGCCATTGTCTCAGCAATTCACCTGTTACCAGTGACCTGGCTAGTAAAGATATTCAGGGCCAGAGTGATTCCCCAATCGATGACAATGTGGAGGACAATGTTTACATAGCATTAGAAGAAGAAACAGCCAGAAATACAAGTAATGATCAGGTAATGTGGCAAAAAAAGGTCAGGTATGGTGATTAGTTAGTGAGTGAAACAATGCTTATAATGCCTTTATTACTGCTTGAAAACCAATATACTCTCATACTACATATACATTCGTACTAAGTAAATAAATAAATACCGTTTATGAGTGGATAAAATAGTTACCCTCCCATAGAACTCGTTTTCTTTGGTGCCAGCGTGTTAGAAAACCCAGTCAGGTAAGGAGGAACTCCTACCTGTATTGGGTATTTTAAACCTCAGGTGAGCGATTTCTCTATGAATTTTCGATGTTTCTCACCAAAAGAGAAGGTTTTAGCCCCAAAAAAAATTTCCGAAAATACCTCGGGACTGGGGGATGTCGGAGGTGCAGAAAACCTCGGGACGTGACGGGTTAAAATAGTTTAAGTTCTGTAAATTTATACACACGCTCTGTTTGAACTATGACCTTGTTCTATGACCTTGGCCTATGACCGGTTGTTTACAAAACTAAGATGATGCAGTCCCACATTACCACCAACCTTGCCCTAAGTTTGGTCTAAATTTGATAAAAACTGGTTAACGTGAATTTTTGCTACCTCACCATTTGACCTACCTGTGACAATGACCTTCGACTTGTTTTCAGAAATATAGGTATCTTCATGGGATGACTCTCAACTCTTCCATGATGTTTGATATATTGTGCTTAAAAACTCTCAGAGTTATTTTGTTAACACACACACACACACACACACACACAGATGTTGCTGAAAACAAACCCATTCCCTCTCTCCACGAGCCCCAGTAATATGAAACTGAGTGTATGGCAAGAAAAAGTTGATGTACCATGGTAGGTGATATGAGGAGGTTAGTTGATAAGGTAATATATGATGGACCCGACAGAACTGATGCGGCTGGCTATAATGATAGATGGAGCCACCGCAGTGTGGGTGTGGGTCGGCAATGAATAGAACATGTCACTAGGAAGAATGAGAAAAAAATGTATGTTGGTAAAGTTAAATAATGAAGAGAGTTGGGAGAAGAGGGAGAGGATGGCGAGGCAGTGAATGATTGGTGAGGACACAGGTGAAGTAAGTGGCGATTGGTGAGGACACAGGTGAAGTAAGTGGCGATTGGTGAGGACACAGGTGAAGTAAGTGGCGACATTTTCTCTCTCCAGCCTGACTGAGGTAAACTTCTATCAGCAGCAGCTTCTTCAGGTTTGTACTGGCAGACACTCTAATGCCACACACCAGCCATTCCTTGTTGAAGCCAACTTGGGTTACACTGGCATAGGTTAGGTAATAGGATATAACACCGAGAAAACTGCATGTCTATCACCTGAATGTTTGGTCAGGTTATATAAGGGCAATATAAAACTGGTATGAATGAAAGCATACCAACTGAACAATATGGCCCTTACTTGTACAATAATCTGAGGAGGGGCAATAAGAGTGAACAGATTAACCCGCCACATCCCAACAAATTTTTCACCAATGACTCCCCTCCCAGTCCCAGCAATTTTTTTTTTTTTTTTTTTTTTTTTGCTAAAATCTCTGCTTTTTATGAGAAACATCGAAAATTCAGAGAGAAAGTGCTCAGTTGAGTTTAGAAATACCAATACAGGTAACAGTATGCTTGCCTTGGTACTGTGTTCTCTCAGGCCAGGCTCCAGAGAAGACATTTTCTTTGGGGGGGGCAACTATTCCAACCCATTCATTATATGAATTTATTTATTCGGTACGAATTTATGTAATACAAGAGTATATTGGTTTTCACACAATAATATAGGTGCTATAAGCGTTGTTCACTCACCAAACACATCAACATATGGCACCTTCCTTTACGACGTTACTGCCTTATCACTTCTGCTTGTTTCTTCCTTTGGCTTGTTTCTTCCTTTGTCCTCTACCTCGGGAATCACTTTCGCCTTGAATTTCGTCATTGGAGAAACCGTGGTGCAACATGTCTTTACTGGCCAGGTCACTGCTAACAGGTGAGTTGCCGAGAAAAATGGCGTGCGGAGGGGTGAGGGAGGGTCAGGTGGGGCCAGGCATTTTTCCCTCCTGGCGTTGAGTAGAGGAAGGGATCCCATATATGCCTACCAAAAATCACCAGCGAAACTTGAAAAATGTGCAAATAAAGGTCCTTGCAATTGCAAAACATATGGATACGTTATCGGGTGTCACTGTGACAAAACGTAGCAATGTATCCATAAGTCATCGGGACGCCTTGGGTTAACATTGTTATAAACGTCACTATTCAGTGATGCTTAAGGAATGTTTCCTGACTAGAACATTAGCTTCTAGTACTGAGAGGTTTGTGCTCTGAAGGCAATAGAAAAGATCTGTGCTGGAGGGAATAGAATGTCTGCTGCTTTGTGTGTCATCAGTTCCTGATGTAATGCGGTAGCACATCAGTTAATCAAACTTTGACTCCTTATTTGGGATCATTTTTGCCATTTCATACTCATTGCAGCCTAAACACAGCAATTCCCAACATGCCAACTACTGCCTTGGCAGGTGAACGAGATTTAATACATACGGAACAAGTAGATATAACTACAGTGAGTGTTATGGGTTAGTTGTAGCACATAGGGAAATATGAGGCTGGGAGTATAGAGCAGGTTTGGAATAGGTTTCTGGAGTGGAAAAGGCAGATCAAGGAATGGTGGTGTAAGTACTGCACACACACACACACACACACACACACACACAGAGGGAGTCATCCGAGGCAGACGTCTGACATCGGCGCTCCGTACGGAACCAACACGGCCAGTGGCATTACCTAAATTAGTATCTTTGTATGAGTCAGGCTCTGTACCAGGTTAGACTAAATGATTTTTCATTATTAAAAGGAAAAAAAAAAAAAGTTTAAACAAGACTTGTTCAAACAAAAGAAAGAAGAACCAAGAGTTAAAAATGCGCTGAGTCAGCTGGGTTTGTTTAGACTACAGCAACATGGGGAAAGAGTACATACTCTGTAAGTACATACTCTGTTATTTTAGTATTGCAAAATGGATACATACTTTAGTAAAGCAAATTTGGAAAAGAAAAGGGATAAAAGTAAAAAGCAAAATGATGATTTCTACCAAGAACTGGTTGAAGTGGAGACTCACAATAGACTGGTTGAACATGTAAACAAACAAGAAATGGCTTTCAAAAATGAAATTGATGAAATAAAGAAGCAGATGCACTTGCAAAAGGAAGAGATAGAAAAACTAGGAAGGGAGGCCAATAAGAAAGACACAACCATCAGTGAACTAACAGTGGAATTGAGTACACTTAGGAAGAAAATGAGTGAAATGGCAAGTACAGTAGTCAATCACGAGAGTTTTATGGAAGAGTTCAAATATGACACAGAGACAATTAGGCAAGTAAGTAGTCTT
The DNA here is from genome assembly GCF_032717465.1 of Coenobita brevimanus. Lineage (NCBI taxonomy): Eukaryota > Metazoa > Arthropoda > Malacostraca > Decapoda > Coenobitidae > Coenobita > Coenobita brevimanus. Next base: position 19,479,464 of record NC_137062.1, on the reverse strand, counting down.
ATAGACCAGACCAGTGATATTGAGGAGAAGATAACACAGGTGAATGAAGCTGTGCAAAGCTACAAAAATGATGTGGAAACTCACGTATGCTGAAATGGTGAAAGTAGAGAAAGACTTAGAAACAAGGGTGGATTAAAAAGCATTAAAAAGGATGTGAAAAGAATAATCCAAAACAATCCAAAGTTAGTCAGAGATTCAGTAGATATAAACAAATCTATAGTAATCACTGGTATAGAAGAGGAAGAAGTAAAAAACAAGATCACAAGAGACAAAAAGGAGATGGCAAATGTAATGAGCTTACTGAAAGAAGTATCAGAGAAAATCTGTAGTAAAGACATAGAGGAACACAAAAGGTTAGGGAAATATGAGAAAAGCAAGACAAGACCTCTAAAGGTGACTTTCCAGAGTGTAAACACTGTGGAAGAGATACTAAAAAATGCAAAGAATCTTATGGAAAAAGAGGAGTTCAAAAATGTATCGATAAAAAGATGCCTAACACAAGAGGAACTGGAATTACTGAAAGAGAAAAGGGAGGAAGCAAAAACAAAAAATGAGGGAAGATCAAAAGAGGAGAAGAAGAAATTTTTTTACAAAGTAATAGGATTGCAGGTACAAAAGTGGTACACAAACAGGATGGAAGAAAAAGGAGGAATGTAGTAGAACCATGTCATGACAAGTATATAAACAAGATGATAAAGTTGATGTACTCAAATGTGGATGGAATGGTATCTAAATTACTAGAGGTGAATGATTATGTCAGAGAAAATGAACCACAAATAATATGCCTAACTGAAACAAAATTAACACCAAGGATATCCAATGACATACTAAACTTAGAGGAATACAATATATGGAGAAGAGACAGAAATTTAAAAAAAGGAGGAGGAATTATAATATTAACTAAGAAAAATCTAAAAGTCAAGGAAATAAAACTAGATATACCATCACAAGTAGAACTTATTGCAGTAGAGATCAACACATCTGAAGGTAAAGTAATTGTAGCCAATTTGTACATGCCACCCAGATCAAACACATGAGAAAGAGACGAATATGAGGACCTGGCAGAGAGTACAATTCAGAGTATAAGATCATTACTACATAAAATGGATGAGAAAACGGAAAGAATTATACTAACTGGGGATTTCAATACAAATATAAATTGGAATACTCTAGATATAATTAGCCAAGAAAGCTGTTGGGACCAAAAGCTCCTGGATCTCGTACAAGAGATTTTTCCTAACGCAACATGTGAGGGAAACCATCAGAAAAAGAGGACTTGATGTACCTTCAGTGCTAGATCTAATATTTACTAGGCAAGAAAATGATATTGACAGTTTAATATATCACCCTCCACTCGGCAAAAGCGATCATGCAGTACTAAATTATAACTTCAGGATAGCATATGACATAGTAAACAGCAATGACAGTTACAAAAAGAGCCAGAACTATAAAAAGGGAAATTATCAAGACCTAAAGAAGTATTTCTTAGAAGTTGATTGGGAAAATGAGCTTAGAGGACAAGATTTAAATGCTGTATATAAAAATTCTGTGAATTTTATGAAATAGGAGTCCAGAAGTACATCCCACAGCACAAAGAAGCAGATAAGAAAATACAGAAATGGTTCAATACAGAATGTAAAAAATCAAAAGAAAGAAGAGATTTGTTGTGAAATAGATACAGAAGACACAATAGTGAAAGGGCGTATAATAATTACAAACAGGCAAGAAATGACTATACAAGAATAAGGAGGGAAGCCCAAAAACAGTTTGAGGAGGATATAATAAATAAAAGTAGTGATCAACCAAAGCTGTCTTACAGCTATATGAGAAGCAAAACCAAAGTAAAAGATATAATACAATCCATTACGGACGAGGGAATCACTTATACACAAGAAAAAGATATCTGTGAAGCACTAAATAAGAATTTCCAATTAGATTTTAAAGAAGAAAAAAATTTTGAGAGGGACTATGTGGAACACGCATGTCCACACATACTACCAGATATACAAATAGCAGAAAAAGTAATACAGGAGGAGTTAAGTAGATTAGACAGAGGAAAAGCAAGTGGTCCTCATGAAATTTCATGTTGGGTATTACGAGAATGTGCAAAGGAGTTAAGTAAACCATTATTTTTAATTTTCAAGAAATCCTTGAGTCCAGGTACTCTATCTGATATTTGGAAAAAAAACAAATATTGTCCCCTTATTCAAGAAAGGAAATAAACAAAGTCCACTCAACTACCGACCAGTATCACTGACCAGTGTTGTAAGCAAGGTATTAGAAAAGCTTATAAGAAAAGCTTGGGTAAATCATCTAGAAGAACACAGTATGATAACAGAAAGACAGTTTGGTTTCAGAAAAGGAAAATCATGTGTTACTAATCTGTTGAGCTACTATGACAGAGTAACAAACACAATTCAGGAAAGGGAAGGATGGGTGGACAGTATCTATTTAGATTTCAAGAAAGCTTTTGACACAGTACCACACCACCGACTTTTATGGAAACTGTACCATCAAGGAGGAATTCGAGGCAAACTGTTTTGTTGGATGCAAGACTTTCTCATAAAAAGAGAAATGAGAACAGTACTAAGAGGAAACTACTCATCATAGAAAGAAGTGACTAGTGGAGTACCACAAGGTTCAGTGCTGGCACCAATCATATTTTTAGTGTATATAAATGATATAAACAGTAACACTGGAAATGAGAGCTATCTGAATATGTTTGCAGATGATGCAAAAATACAAAGGAGAATTACTAACACAGACTCTTGTAAAGAGCTACAAGAAGAATTAAATAAACTTCATGAATGTAGTAGTACATGGCAAATGGAATTCAATGTGGACAAGTCTCATGTAATCAAGTTTGGTCTATCTATCTATCTATCTATACCCCGACGCCCTAATCCCGCAAAGGGTGGCCACAGACAAAACGCCTCTAAGTCACTCTGTCACCCACCATTTGACTACCCTTCCCCCAACTCACCCCCCCTCCCTCAAGTACCTCTCAACTCCATCCCTCCACCTCATCCTCGGTCTACCCCTCCCTCTCCCTCCCTCCACCTCACCTACATACACCCTCTTAGTCAGTCTTTCATTCTCCATTCTCTCCACATGTCCAAACCACCTCAGTGTATTTCTCCTAATCTTTTCAACCACATCCACATCTACCCCACAACGTTCCTTCACTTCTTCATTCGTCAACCTGTCCCTCCACGTCACTCCACATGCTCCTCTCAAGTAACTCATTTCCACTGCTCTCACTCTTGACTTGTTCCCCTCTTCCAAGGTCCACGCCTCGCTTCCATACGTCAGGGTAGGGATCACAACACCATCATGCAGTGACTTCTTAACTTTCATACTCACCTCCCTATTTCTCATTACTGCTTTCAGTGTACCAACAACCTTTCTTCCCTGCAGTACCCTTTCACGTACTTCATCCCCCAAAGTTCCATCCTTACTCATCACACTACCCAAGTACTTGAATGCACTCACATTCTCCATATCCTCACCATCCGACCTCACTGCACACTCTGTGACTTCATTCCTCTCAAACACCATAACTTTACTTTTGTTTACATTAACTTTCAGCTTCCTCCTCCTACACACTGTCCGAAATTCATTCACCAAACCTTGCAACTCCCATTCATCTTCACTCAACAATACTGTATCATCATCAAACAGCAACACCGGAAGCTTCCAAATCTCACCCTCATTCATTAGGGCCACCCCACATCCACTGCCCTACCTTGCACCACCTTTACAACCCCATCCATATATATATTAAACAGCCATGGAGACATCACACACCCCTGTTTCAGTCTCACATTGAGATCAAAGAACTCACTCAGCTCACCATCCACTCGCACCGTAGCCCTAGCTCCCTCATACATACTCTTCACAGCACTCAACAATTTCCCCTTTCTCCATATATTCTTAATACCTTCCACATACCTTGCCTATCTATTCTGTCATAAGCTTTCTCCAAGTCCATGAAGGCAGCATACACTTTCCTTCCCTTCTCTAGATAATTCTCCACTAAACATCTTAGAACAAATATCTGATCTACACACCCTTTTCCCTTCCTAAATCCCCCTTGTTCTTCTCCAACTAGCTCCTCTGTCATATGCCTAACCCTATCAATGAGTATTCTACCATATATTTTACCAGTCACACTAAGAAGGCAAATACCCCTATGGTTACCACATACTTCTCTCTCCCCTTTTCCTTTGTACAGAGGAACAATTATACCTGATTTCCAGTCCTCTGGAACCCTTCCCTCTTCCCAAACCAATCTACACAACTTCCATATCCACTCCACAACAATCTCATCCCCATACCTAAGCATTTCACCACACACTCCATCAATTCCTGGGGCCTTTCCCAGCTTAATCTTCTTCATCGCTAAATCTGGTAAAAGTGGAAAAAGACCTGATTGGGATTATAAGTTAGGAAATAAAATCCTATACATATCAGAAAGAAAGACCTAGGTGTGATTATCAATAACAGACTATCTCCGGCTGACCACATCAGCGAGAAGGTACAGAACATGTACGAGTATACACTACTTGCAAATATGAGAATAGCATTCACATACATAAATGAAGACATGCTAAGAAGGATAATAACATCATTCATTAGACCAACCCTGGAATATGCATCAGTAGTCTGGAGTCCTCATCTCAAAAAGCATATAGACAAGATTGAAAAAGTTCAAAGGGCCGCTACAAGATGGATACCAAGCTTAAGGGACCTAAGCTACGAAGAAAGACTAAATAAACTGAATCTACTACCACTACAGGAGAAAAGGAAAAGAGGTGACATGATAATGCTATATAAGTGCATATCAGGGAAGGAGAAAATAGACATAAATGATTTCTTAACGTATGGAGAAGCATCAGCAAGAGGACACTGCAAAAAACTGCATAAGAAGAGAGGTGATAAAGACGTAAGGAAATTCAGTTTCCCAAACAGAGCAATTGATCAATGGAATGCACTACCGAATGAAATAGTGTGTGCCAAAACAATTCACAAATTTAAGGATATGTACGATAAATATGGTTTAAGACACGGGACAGTACGACCTTGACTCATTCCTGTAAATATACAATTAGGTAAAAACAATTAGGTAGGTAAGAACACACACACACACACACGGCCAGTGGCATTACCTAAATTAGTATCTTTGTATGAGTCAAGCTCTGTACCAGGTTAGACTAAATGATTTTTCATTATTAAAAGGAAAAAATAAATAAATTTAAACAAGACTTGTTCAAACAGGAAAGAGAACCAAGACGAAAGAATACTCTGAGTCATATGAGGTTTGTTTAGACTACAACAACAACACGGGGATTGTAAGTACATACTCTGCACTTTTAGTATTGCAAAATGGATACATACTTTAGTAAAGCAAATTTGGAAAAGAATAGGGATAAAGGTAAAAAGCAAAATGATGATTTCTACCAAGAACTGGTTGAAGTGGAGACTCACAATAGACTGGTTGAACGTGTAAACAAACTAGAAATGGCTTTCAAAAATGAAATTGATGAAATAAAGAAGCAGATGCACTTGCAAAAGGAAGAGATAGAAAAACTAGGAAGGGAGGCCAATAAGAAAGACACAACCATCAGTGAACTAACAGTGGGATTGAGTACACTTAGGAAGAAAATGAGTGAAATGGCAAGTACAGTAGTCAATCACGAGAGTGTTATGGAAGAGTTCAAATATGACACAGAGACAATTAGACAAGTAAGTAGTCTTATAGACCAGAGCAGTGATATTGAGGAGAAGATAACACAGGTGAATGAAGCTGTGCAAAGCTACAAAAATGATGTGGAAACTCACGTATGCTGAAATGGTGAAAGTAAAGAAAGACTTAGAAACAAGGGTGGATGAAAAAAGCATTAAAAAGGAAGTGAAAAGAATAATCCAAAACAATCCAAAGTTAGTCAGAGATTCAGTAGATATGAACAAATCTATAGTAATCACTGGTATAGAAGAGGAAGAAGTAAAAAACAAGATCACAAGAGACAAAAAGGAGATGGCAAATGTAATGAGCTTACTGAAAGAAGTATCAGAGGAAATCTGTAGTAAAGACATGGAGGAAAACAAAAAGTTAGGGAAATATGAGAAAAGCAAGACAAGACCCTTAAAGGTGACTTTCCAGAGTGTAAACACTGTGGAAGAGATACTAAAAAATGCAAAGAATCTTATGGAAAAAGAGGAGTTCAAAAACGTATCGATAAAAAGATGCCTAACACAAGAGGAACTGGAATTACTGAAAGAGAAAAGGGAGGAAGTAAAACAAAAAATGAGGGAAGATCAGAAGAGGAGAAGAAG